>NC_057799.1:401132094-401137093 GCF_018294505.1 Triticum aestivum
TTTGGGGGGTTAATTTAGGTGTTTCATATATTGTGTTAGCTAGCTAATTAATAGAGAGAAGTGTCTTCTCTTATCTCCGTGCTTGGTCGACGCTACGTACTATATACGTATAGAGAGGACTAGACACGCTAGCTAGTAAGCAAATGAAGGAAACAGAAGATCGTCATGAACATATATATGCATACAGAGAGAAATGATATCGACCACCTCTCCTTATCCGAGAGATTGGTCGAACAACAAGTTCTCGTATATCTATCAGACACTACCGGCTACATATATACAATAATTATCTCTTACAATATAATCTCCTAATTATATATGAACACAGGGTCCACATAGTATTCTCCGTTTTCAGCGATCACGTGGTCAAGGAAGAATGCCGCCAATTCCTCTTGAATTGCTCACATACGATCTGGTGGTAGGAGTTCATCCCGCATCCGAAAGATCTAATTTGAAGAAGGGGTCAATACATACATATATATATATATATGTGAATAAATGAAACTCAACACAAATGATGGTAATAAAATAAAATTGTGAATATTATTGCTTACGCACTTCATATTGTTCGTCAGAGTAGCCCCGCTCACAGGTCGTGTAGCGGATGGACTCGCAAACGTAGTATCCACAGAAATCATTCCCTTGTTCCTGCCACAACCACTTTACAAGAAATAGAGGTCAATCAAACTGATAAGCAAGCATGCTAAATGGTATTGATGAAACTATCGCTTGAATCACTAGGAGATGCGAGGAACATGCTACTATAGTACTTACTTTCGGGTGTCTAAATTGCAGCTTCTTCGGCAGTCCCGGAGCTTTTTTGGTGAATTTTCTCCAAACCCTGCCAGACAAAGAAAACAATTACTTGATATCAGGAAATGAACAAAGTTGCTGATATGGTGGATAATGATCAATTTAACTTACTTCTCGAGCATTTGAGTCATGTCCGCATAGTCCTGGGGATCTTTTCGTCTCGAGTCTAAGACGGTTACTAGTCCCTGCTCAAGCTTAATCTCTAGGATAATATAGTGGAAGCTGCGCACGCATGCATAAGTCATCAATTACATTACTATAACCTGGACTAATAAGGGAAACCGAATATGCACAAGACAGTAACACTCACTTGAAGTTGTAAGGAAAGAGTATTATATCTTTGTTTTCATTTATTACCAACGATCGTAGCAAGTTGGCCTCGGTATTTTCGGCATGATATTTAACCTCAGTTGCATCTATGATATTTGTGTTAATGAATCCAATATCACCGATTTGTCTTTTCTTTAATTCGGCGATCTTCAATCTGCATAATATAGTGAGGATAATTATAAATACATGCAATGAAAGAGCTGACCTATATAGAGAGACTTAATGACAGAAGTAGTACTACTTACAGATAGTAGCAAGTGATCGTTGATTTATCGAGGGCCTTTTGATTGAAAAACTGGAAGAACTCCTCAAATGGAACATTCAACAGTTCAATTCCAACGAGGTCATGCTCCTCTTTAACTCTCAGCGTCAAAGTATTCCCCCCCAGACTCTCTGCAGGTATTCATGTACCAATCATGTAATCTTCGCATCATCGTTGTTAGAGATCTTTCATCTTTGACGAGAGGCTTCCCATAATGGTATTTGTGTCCGTCCACCTCCAAGAAATCATAATGTACATCATCGGGCAGGTAATCTCCAAGATTGCTATAACCGGGCACCATCCTCGGATCATTAGCGACGATGTCGCTAGACACCTTGAGCGGGGGGCACGATTGGTTCGCTTGTTCGCCGAGCTGGGCAATTTTTTCCCAGCTCGTCGTTCTTTTAACCTTTGATCACTGACAGTACTTCCCGACCGCTCCGCTTCGACAAATGTCTTTGCAATAATGCGCTCATAGTTGCCTTTTGGCGGAGACTTTGGTGGTTTTGTCAGGGCAGCCAGAGTGCGCTTCGCTTTCATCGGATCTACCTTCTCCTCTGGAGGTGGATGTTTCTTTGCTTTCACCCCTTCAAAGAAGTTTGTCACTTCGGCTCGCACGATCTTCGTGGTTTCCTCCTCGGTCCTCTTGTATGGTAACTTCTCTGGAGTCTTCAGAGAAGGACCGAATCTGTATTGCCTCCCGCCTCTGGCTGTACTGCTAGACGCCGGCAGAGCAGACGGAGCGGCTGCGGCTGTCTTCTTTCCTTGCTTACGAGGCGGAGGAGAAGGACTACGACGCGCCGGAGCAGCCGGAGTGGCGGCGGATCTCTTCCGCACTTGTTGACGAGGCGGAGAAGGAGGAGGCTGGCTGCTCGGGCGCGCCGGCGCAGGCGGAGAAGGAGGCGGAGTGCCCTGATCACTCGCCGGAGAAGGAGGCTGAGTGCCCTGATCACTCGCCGAAGGAGGAGGCGGAGTGCCCTTACTCGCCGGAGGAGGAGGAGGAGGCGGAGGCGTCCAGTTCAGAAGGTTGATGAGCTCCTTCCACCATAGGCATGGAGTCTTCAGAGCAGAACCCAGCCGAGTCGCCCCTTCACCAGTAGGGTGGTCAAGCTGGAGGTCCTCAAATCCCTCCGTTATTTCGTCCACCGTCACCCTAGCATATCCTTCTAGAATCGGAGGACAGTGAAAAGTTGCACCGGGTTCAGGAGGTCAAACAGAGCCGACAGCCACCTTGACTTTGAAGTTCTGCCATTGCGTCATAAGGTGGCAATGTTGAGACTCCATGATAGCATCCACGGGGTAGCTAGCAGGAGCCGTCAAGACATGCTCCGACTGAAGTAGCCCAGTGGAAGCCACGCTACTTCTCCGCTGAGATGGCGGGGTAGCTTCGGGGGTAGTTTCGGCAGGTCGCTTGCTGCGAGCTACGTCTCATTCCTCTAGCGCTTGAACCCTTTCGTGCAGCTTCTGAATTTGGGTCTGCTCCACTTTTTTCCTCCTCTCCTGGCATTTGTAACCGCATGCGTCCGGAAAACCAGCCATCCACGGAATGGAGCCTGGCGTGCCTCGTGTCCGTCTAGGGTGCTCAGGATTCCCGAGGGCCATTGTGAGCTCGTCGTTCTCTCTGTCTGGAACGAACATCCCTTGCTGCGCTGCATCGATATAGTGTTGAAGCCTCTTGACTGGTATTCTCAAAAGCTCGTCCATCCAAACGCACTTCCCTGATACAGGGTCCAAGGTTCCGCCAGCCCCGAAGAACCATGTCCGGCAACGGTCTGGCCAGTTCATTGTCTCTAGTTCGATCCCTTTATCAAGCAGATCATTCTCAGCCTTGGCCCACTTAGGCCGGGCTTTTAGGTAGCCACCTAACCCCGTGCGACGGTGAAGCTTCTTCTTCGCAGCACTTTTCTTGTTTGTCGCTGACAACTTCTTACTCTTTTCCGATGTCTTGTGGGCCACAAATGCGGGCCAGTGATCTCTGATCTTCTCATATTTGCCGATGAATTCTGGTGTCTCCTCTTTGTCGACAAACATTTTCGGCTCATTCTTCCACATCCTGAATAGGTCTGCCATCTTCTTAAGAGCATGAGACTTGATTAATTGCTCTTTAACTGGCTTCTCTAGATCCTCCTCTGGCGGTAGGGTGAAATTTGCCTTCAGCTCAGTCCAAAGATCATCTTTCTGCATATCATTGACATAAGACACCTCAGGGTCTTCCTTCTTAGGCTTATACCATTGGTGGATGCTGATCGGGATCTTGTCCCTAACAAGAACCCCGCACTGAGCAGCAAATGCTTCCTTTGTCCAGATGGGTTCAATCGGTTGGCCGTCGCGCGCGATTGCTGTGATCTCAAACCATTCATCCGAGCACAACTTTCTCTTCGGGCCTCGTCTCTTTACCGAAGTTGTGCTCGATCCGGAGGGCTAGAAAAAAGAAGAAAGACGAGAGTTAATTAATATGTGTACATACCAAAACAATGAATGCATCAATTAGCTAGTCAGCATAGGCTTAACTAATATATTTACCTGGCCGGACTCTGTTCGGTCACCGGAGCCGTCACCACGGGCTCCTTCTTGCACCAGCATTGGGTCACCGGAGCAATCATAATCATGTCTTTCCTCCTCCACTCTTCGATCACCGTAGCCTGCTTCTTCACCCTATTCTTCCATACCATCATTGTCGTTAAGATACGACAAGACATCACCTCCGGCTAAGATTATGTCCCCCAACACCTATTCTGCTTCCTCATCTCGTCCGTGCTCCATTGTTTCTGCAAATATTACAACATGGCAATTATTACTCAAACATGACATCAGGTGGATATATTAGTGCAAATGTAGACCTAGCTTATTCTGGGTTTGGGGTGGCCTCGGCAAAGCTTCAAGGGTAGGGGCGCGGCGGGAGGGGGTAGGAGACCGACATCGTTTTTTTCTAGGGTTTGGGTGTCCTGGAGAGTTTTGGTCGAGCGAGAGGGCCGGGGGGGTGCTCCCGTGGTATAAGTTATCACGGTCGAAGTTATCCGGGAGGGGGTTATATCAACAACGACGATATACATACATGGGAAAATAATGTTATCGGGGAGGGGGTAGGTCAAACCCCCCCCCTCGTGTTGAAGTTATCGGGACACGGGGTATATCGACAACGACATATCCGATAAAAAATAAGAAGACGAAGAAGAAATAAAAAGAGGAGAAGAAGATATTAATAGAGGAGAAGATTGAAGAAAAAAAAGAAGAAAAAAAGAGGAGAAGAATATTCTATTTTCTCTTCTTCTCCCCTATTCCTTTCTTCTTCTCCTCTTCTTTTTCTTCTTTTTTCTTCTTCTTATTTATTTCTCATCTTTTTCCTCTCCTCTTCTTCTCGTTTCTTCTTCTTCTTCTTCTTATTTTCCTTTTTCCTCTCATTCTTTTTCTTCTTCTTCCTTTCCTAGCTAGATATATAAAACTTTTCTAAAAATGTAACTTTTGCATATATAAAACTTTTTCTTCTTCCTTCTTCTTCCTTCTATTCCTTCTTCCTAAATATATAAAACTTTTCTAAAAATGAAACTAACCTAAAATGTACTAAATCAGAGAACATATATAGATAAAACTTTT
>NC_057799.1:401137183-401161916 GCF_018294505.1 Triticum aestivum
AAGTACTGGCTTATATAGCAAACCCATTGGTACCGGTTGGTGGCACAAACCTGTACCAATGCCACCTTTTAGTCCCGGTTGGTGTCACAAACCGGGACCAAAGGCCTCTTTTCAGCAGCCCAAAGGGCGGGAAGCGGTGGCCTTTGGTCCCGGTTGGTGGCACCAACCGGGACTAAAGGGGGGGCATTGGTACCGGTTAGTGCCACCAACCGGTACCAATGCACCCCTTTAGTATCGGTGGTGCCACCAACCGGGACCAAAGGCCTTGTGCTGCTGCACCCGCGTCGAAAGTTTAGTCCCACCTCGCTAGTTGAGAGGGGCGCGCAGTGGTTTATAAGCCCCACTGCCGCTCCCCTCTCGAGCTCCTCTCCATTGCAGACTTACGGGCCTAATTGTCACTGCTCTGCCTGATGGGCCTACTGGGCCTTCTGCGGGCCTCAATCCTGGCCCATCGATGGGTTTCTAGTCGTATTCAGGCCGTGGTGGCCCAGTAGGTGGCATATTTTTTTATTTTTTGCCTGTTTTTTTTCTTTATTTATTTTGTTTTGTTTCTACTTACAACAAAAAACTTATTTATTTTATTTTATTTTGTTTCTAATTACTTATTTATTTTACTTTATGATAATTCTTTTTGCTATTAAAGTTTCTAACAAAAAAAGTTCTTTATGAAAATTCTTTTTGCTTTCAATGATTTTGAACAGAAAATACTTCGATAATTTTAGTTGCATCAATTTTATATAATTTTAGTTTCAATAATACTAGAGGTTGCTTATAATGTTTTGAACAGAAAATACTTTGATAATTTTAGTTTCATAAATTTTATTTATGTTATTAAAGTTTATTTTATTTTGTTTCTACTTATATATTTTATTAAAGTTTATATTATTTTGTTTCTAATTACTTATTTATTTTATTTGTTATTTTTCATGCACCATTTTTCATGCATTTACTGATTATTTTGAGCTATAAGACCCTAAAATTGAAAAGCATTTCAAATGAACTCTCAAAAGGTTGAAAGTTGGCATGGTATCATCATTTCATCCACATAGCATGTGCAAGAAAGTTGAGAGGGTTACGGCAAAAATTGGATGCACTTCGTGTACAAAACGGACAATCTGTTTCGAAGTATCAGGATTTCATACGGAAACTCGTCTGTTACAAAGGGATTTCATTTTTTTAAACTTATTTGAACTCCTAACTTTTTGTGTGTTCAAAATGCACCATTCAAAGCCACATCATCAATTTTCAACCCTTTCTGACTTCATTTGTTATTTTTCATGCATTTATTGATTATTTTGAGCTATAAGACCCTGAAATTGAAAAGCATTTCAAATGAACTCTGAAAAGGTTGAAAGTTGGCATGGTATCATCATTTCCTCCACATAGCATGTGCAATAAAGTTGAGAGGGTTACGGCAAAAACTGGATGCACTTCATGTCCAAAATGGACAATGGTATCATACTCGTCTGTTACAAAGTTGGCATGGTATCATCATAATAGTTGCGGGAGAAAGTCTTCACTTTTTCTTCGCTTGTGTCATTTGCTTATTGTGCCGTAACCATGGATAATCTTCATCGTTTATCAGGATGCTTGGGTCAGCCTTGACTTTGAAGGGAGGAATTTCATGAAACTTTTCATAATCTTCAGACATGTCTGTCTTGCCCTCCACTCCCACGATGTCCCTTTTTCCTGAAAGAACTATGTGGCGCTTTGGATCATCGTATGATGTATTCGCTTCCTTATCTTTTCTTTTTCTCGGTTTGGTAGACATGTCCTTCACATAGATAACCTGTGCCACATCATTGGCTAGGACGAACGGTTCGTCAGTGTACCCAAGATTTTTCAGATCCACTGTTGTCATTCTGTACTATGGGTCTACCTGTACCCCGCCTCCTAACAGATTGGCCCATTTGCACTTAAACAAAGGGACCTTAAAATCATGTCCGTAGTCAAGTTCCCATATGTCCACTATGTAACCATAATATGTGTCCTTTCCCCTCTCGGTTGCTGCATCAAAGCGGACACCGCTGTTTTGGTTAGTGCTCTTTTGATCTTGGGCGATCGTGTAAAATGTATTCCCATTTATCTCGTATCCTTTGTAAGTCAATACAGTCAAAGATGGTCCCCTGGACAACGAGTACAGCTCATCACAAACAGTGTTGTCACCTCTGAGATGTGTTTCCAACCAACTGCTGAAAGTCCTGATGTGTTCACATGTAATCCAGTCGTCGCACTGCTCCGGGTGTTTGGAGCGTAGACTGTTCTTGTGTTCATCGACATACGAGGTCACCAAGGTAGAGTTCTATTGAACTGTGTAGTGTGCTTGAGACCAAGAATGCCCGTCCCTGCATATTATTGAGTCCGCTCCTAGCGTTCCTTTTCCAGTCAGTCTCCCCTCATACCGCGATTTAGGGAGACCTATCTTCTTAAGGCCAGGAATGAAGTCAACAAAAAACCCAATGACATCCTCTGTTTGATGGCCCATGGAGATGCTTCCTTCTGGCCTAGCGCGGTTACAGACGTATTTCTTTAGGACTCCCATGAACCTCTCAAAGGGGAAGATATTGTGTAGAAATACGGGCCCCAGAATGACAATCTCGTCGACTAGATGAACTAGGACGTGCGTCATGATATTGAAGAAGGATGGTGGGAACACCAGCTCGAAACTGACAAGACATTGCGCCACATCACTCCTTAGCCTTGGTATGATTTCTGGATCGATCACCTTCTGGGAGATTGCATTGAGGAATGTACATAGCTTCACAATGGCTAATCAGACGTTTTCCGGTAGAAGCCCCCTCAATGCAACCGGAAGCAGTTGCGTCATAATCACGTGGCATTCATGAGACTTTAGGTTCTGGAACTTTTTCTCTGGCATATTTATTATTCCCTTTATATTCGACGAGAAGCCAGTCGGGACCTTCATACTGAGCAGGCATTCAAAGAAGATTTCTTTCTCTTCTTTCGTAAGAGCGTAGCTGGCAGGACCTTCATACTGCTTCGGAGGCATGCCGTCTTTTTCGTGCAAACGTTGCAGGTCCTCCCGTGCCTCAGGTGTATCTTTTGTCTTCCCATACACGCTCAAGAAGCCTAGCAGGTTCACGCAAAGGTTCTTCGTCATGTGCATCACGTCGATTGAAGAGCGGACCTCTAGGTCTTTCCAGTAGGGTAGGTCCCAAAATATAGATTTCTTCTTCCACATGGGTGAGTGTCCCTCAGCGTCATTCGGAACAGCTAGTCCGCCGGGACCCTTTCCAAAGATTACGTGTAAATCATTAACCATAGCAAGTACGTGATCACCGGTACGCATGGCGGGCTTCTTCTGGTGATCTGCCTCGCCTTTGAAATGCTTGCCTTTCTTTCGACATTGATGGTTGGTCGGAAGAAATCGATGATGGCCCAGGTACACATTCTTCCTGCATTTGTCCAGGTATATACTTTCAGTGTCATCTAAACAGTGCGTGCATGCGTGGTATCCCTTGTTTGTCTGTCCTGAAAGGTTACTGAGAGCGGGCCAATCGTTGATGGTTACAAACAGCAATGCGTGTAGGTTAAATTCCTCCTGTTTGTGCTCATCCCACGTATGTACACCGTTTCCATTCCACAGCTGTAAAAGTTCTTCAACTAATGGCCTTAGGTACACATCAATGTCATTGCCGGGTTGCTTAGGGCCTTGGATGAGAACTGGCATCATAATGAACTTCCGCTTCATGCACATCCAAGGAGGAAGGTTATACATACATAGAGTCACGGGCCAGGTGCTGTGATTGCTGCTCTGCTCCAAGAAAGGATTAATGCCATCCGCGCTTAAACCAAACCATACGTTCCTTGGGTCACCTGGAAACTCAGCCTAGTACTTTCTCTCGATTTTTCTCCACTGCGACCCATCAGCGGGTGCTCTCAACTTCCCGTCTTTCTTACGGTCCTCACTGTGCCATCGCATCAACTTGGCATGCTCTTCGTTTCTGAACAGACGTTTCAACCGTGGTATTATAGGAGCATACCACATCACCTTCGCAGGAACCCTCTTCCTGGGGGACTCACCGTCAACATCACCAGGGTCATCTCGTCTGATCTTATACCGCAATCACTACAAAAAATACACTTCCGTGATGATACGTGTTTGTCACAGTAGGTCGCGTTTTTTGTCATGCATGTACATCCATGACAAATTTATGACAGAATCAAGATAGTCATACCTGTGCTGTCTTAGAAGTGTTCCATGACATTACCAAAATTACCATCACGGAAGTGTCCACTTCCATGATGATAAATCGCGCGTCACAGAAGTGCTTTCGTCAAGGGTGACCGACACGTGGCATCCACCGTAACGGAACACCGTTAAGCTATCGGGTCAGGTTTTGGATCCGATAACCCGTTAACAGCCCCGACCAATGGGGATTTTCCACGTGTAAAATCATCATTGGCTGGAGGAAACACGTGTGGGCTCACCGTTGGGACAGATGTCATCCGCTCATTGGACCGAAGGCGCCTATGATACGGCGATATGTGGCACGGCCCAACAGAGGCCCATTCCTATGAAAAGGCCGGCACGTTTGACTTGGTCAAAAGGTGGCAGGCCGGCCCATTTGACTTGGTCAAAAGTTGGCGGGCCGGCCCACGGAAAGCCTGTTAACGGCCTGTTCGCATATAGCCCATTTACAGCCCGCTAACCCAGGGCCCGTTACGCCCTATCCGAATTAGGCCCAGTAGCGTCATCTGGGCCGTCCAATATGATTCAGCCCGTTTTAACTTCCGGCTCATGTGTGGCCCATGACTTCTTTCGGCCCATATGAGGACCTTTGTAACTCTTGGCCCATTAACGGCCCGTGGTGAAACTGGCCCGTAATAAATAGTGTATCACTTTATACCCATTAACGGCCAGTTATTCCATTGGGCCGTTTCCAGCCCAAGTTATCTTTCGGCCTTCTCAGGGCCCATTGATTCTTGGGCTCATTTGCAGCATTCGGTTACATATGGCCCGTTACTGTCATTTTCTGCTTGTGGGCCAAATTCAGCCCGTCGTTACAGTCGGCCCGTTTGCGGACCGTTAATACGTTGGGCCGTTTTCATGTCAAAAAAACCCGTTGGGCTGTTTTCATAGAGTTATCAAATACGGCCTATTAACGACCCGTTATGGTCGAATAGTACGGCCCATGATTGGCGAAATGATGATACGCCCCGTAGAAGGCCCATGGATCCTACGGCCCGTATGAGGCCCATGGATAGTACGGCCCGAAGAAGGCCCATGGATCGTACGGCCCGTAGAAGGCCCATGGACCCTATGGCCCGTAGAAGGCCCATGGACCCTAAGGCCCGTATAGAAGGCCGATGGATCCTACGGCCGGACGAAGGCCCATGGATCATACGCCCTGCAGGAGGCCCATGGTTACAACAGTCCGTGTGTTGCCACAATTATTTTGGCCTAGTTACCAAAAATAGGCTATTGTGGCCACTAGAAAAAAACAGAAAAAGAACTGCAGTGACTACCAGCAAACAACTAAACAAGACAATAAGGAAATAAATAAGCAAGCAATTAACGCTAGCCTATTACCGCTATTACACATATTGCATCCACTGGGCATCAAAGTTCGCCACCAGTGCAAATATAGGGAACAAAGAAGCACAGTACATACACTGGCCGTCAAAATTGGCCACCAGTGCAAATAAACGCGGCAGCAAAACAAGAGCATAACTGAAATAACTTCAGAAGAGCTCAAGAAACGTTATCCTGGGTATCCACCATGCTGGCAATAAGCTTAGCAAGCTGATTAGCTTTGTCCTGTTTGGCGCTAAAAATCCTCCAACGCTTGCTGTTGCACTAGAAAGTTGCATCTGAATGCTCCAGGGACTTCCGCAGTCCTTCCGCTTCTTGTCACAGCACAGCTGATCGATGTCTTTCAGCTTGTAGTTGAGACTCAAGAAACCGAACTGATTCAGACAGTGAGTTTGAATAGCTTGTGCAAGCGGTAGTGGCCAGTAACTCGAACACTAAACCAAGACAGGACTTTGGGGTTGTCTCGCTGTCTTCAAGATAGTCTTCCTTAGCTGTTTTATCAGCTTTGTTGGAGACCAACAAGGATGTGTCACTATCCCGAACCTTATCTGCATTACTTCCTTTACCATTGCTTAAGGCACTCTTCCCCAATATTCTATTAGCATTCTAAAAGAAGAAACAAGCAGACACATAACAAGTTTAGCATGTACTAGTATATGAAACTCATTTCGGTGAACCAGTTCATTAGTAAGGTGGACAGGATTAAACTACCAAGTCTTCTATTGCCAAGTACTAGTACATAATAAAAGCATCAAACAAACATATATCTATGTCCTATGGTCACTGCATTTTCTTGCCAAATCAAAATAGAGACACGATTCAAATCATATCAGTTCAAGACAAAGCAGCAGTGAAAGAATACAAAGCGTGGGAAACTACACGGCACAACAAGATTTCAGATGGGTACCACGGGTCTACATGTACAACAACACTATTGGCTCTGTTGTGATGCTAGTAATGTGCATGATATGAAAGTGAACTGTATACACAATTGAAATTGAAATCAACAGAGCTATTGATAAGAGCAAACCTGTTAAAGAAACATGCGTGAACATATCTGCTGTGCCATTGGAGTTTCAGTTGGATCCTTCAATTTAAAAATAAGTTTGTATGAGTAAATACAGAGATACAAGAGCAAAGCAATCATAGTTAAAAAAGGCGCGCCTAAGCGAGCGCTTAAGCGCGCCTAGGCTCTAGGCGTTGGCAAAACGCATTGCGCATAACTACGCATAATCTGTGCATAACTACGCATAAGCATGCGCTTTGGTCAGTAAAGCGCAAGGCGGTGGCAAAACGCACAATTAACGCCTAGCGCTTTTTTGAACTATGATAGCAATGGAATCTTAAATTAGAACAGTTGTTCTTCAGTTTAGGCACTTGTTCTACATGAACAGAGTACGGTAAGACGCAAGAATATAATACTTAAAAATAGAAAATGAGCTCATAGACCTTGTCACATTCTTGGTTCGGGACCAGTACAGAACAAGGCGTTCCCAGTCATCGTCCAGTAAATGTGTCTCAGGAGAACGTAAGGGAATTTGATGAGTTTCTTTGCCGGTGAAGTACGTTTTCTTCAGGTAATTCCGATACTGCCACCAAGCATTCTTGAAGATAGCAGAGGTATTAGCACAGGTTACCTCATCCTGAGTTTCCAAATCGGTCCTTCTCTATAGAGAAAAATGGGAAAATTTGCTGTATTATAACCATCATGGAGGTAGGATGTATGGGACGAAGCAAAGTAATTGCCATGAATAACATTACTTACACATAACTCCTGGACAAACACCTGCAACTGGCATTTTCCTTCATCTTCAGTATAATATTTCCAAGATGGGAAGATACGCACATACGATTTAACAACATCAAATGCGATAGATGCTAAACTACAACTAGCTGGTTGTGCTTCCTCCACAGGAATAGGCGTACTAACTGGTGGAGTTGGGGTTCGCCGTGATAGTACTGGCCCTTTGGGCACTGGAGCTGCCTTAGTAACTGCTCTTGTTTGGGAGCTCTGTGGTGGAGATGGTGCTGTGTCAACAGGAACTGGGTTACTATCGGCTGGGATTGGGGTTAGATTGGGTGAAGCTGGTTCTCTGTCCATCGCAGTAGGGGTACAATCTGCGAGAGTTTGGGTTATGTGTGGTAGGGCTGGTTCTTGTGCATGTACAACCGGGGTGCTATCTCCACCAAGAGGTAGCACTGTTTTATTTGAAGACTGTGTTTTTAGTCCGCTAGATACTGGCATCACCTGCTCCAATTCAAATGGCTGATAAACATGAAGCATAGTTGAATGTACAGACATTGTATGGGAGACAGATGCAATAGATAGTGTGGAAAAAAGAGGGCATGAAATAGTTTGACATGTATATTGTTTAACTAAAACGGATAGCATGACATAATTTCACATATATGATGTCTATCTAAACTGGATAGCATAGCATAACATAATTCAAAGATATGATGAATAACTAAACAGGATCGCATGACATAATTCACCTACATGTTATCTATGTAATCAGGATCGTATCATTTAATTCACATATGTGATTTATATGCTAAACAGAGGGCATTCGATATGATGTCTGAACTAAGAACATGGTGTTGAATATTGTGTATATGATGTCTAAACTATGCAATGCAAGACACCGTATGCATGATATGAGCAGTATAACCGTGCCAAGTTAGAGCATACACCTCAATGGGGGAATAGGACTGGTTATCTATCTCTGAATCCATCTCTGAGGAGCTATCGGGACCCAACAAGAGATCTGCTTTGACAGGTAGCACTGTCTGCTCTGAAGGCCTTGTTTTCACTCCAGATTTTTCCATCTCCCACCCAAATGGCTGATTTACAGGAAGATTAGTTTAATGTACAAACATTGTCGACAAATGGAAATGTAATGAAGAAAAGGATGGGCAAGATATCATTCAAATATATGATGCCTGGTTAAACAGGATGGCATTGCACATTTCACATATATTTTGGCTGGCTAAAAGACATGAGACTGCATAATTCCCATATATGATATAGAAACTAAACAGGTGGCATTACAGAACATGTCTAAACTAAGCAGATGTCATATATGATGTCAAAAGTAGGCACTACAAGGCAACATATGCATGATATGACTAACATCATCATGCCAAGGTAGAGCAAACACTTTGGGGGGTAAATAGGAGTGGTCAGCGGCGTCTGAATCTGCCTCAGAACACATATCTTCCTCTGGATTACAATCTGGAGAGGGGTGGGAGGGTTTGCCATTGAACCCACCATGGAGCGATGTCTGCATGACATTGTATTGCCACGCAAAACTCTTCTCTTTTTCTCTACATGTTCAGCATGACTGTGTACAATATCTGACATGCATACGAAAAAAATATGGTGAGATTATGTAAGGAGAGCATGCAAAAATTTAGAGTGATGGTAACAACCAGTGGATCGACGTTTTTCCGTTGAACCAAAATAGCCCTAATGGATCGACATGAATATATAGTAATAAGTGATGCAACAAGTGTACAACCTCTTTGCCGTAGCCGTGTCGACCTCAGCATCATTGGGTTGGTCGCAGAAGCAGTTGAGGCAGAGGTGGCTGTCGGAGGTGTGGAGGAAGATCTGAGGAATCTGTAGACGGCGTCCAGGGCACTGCTCTGTTGTGATGGATCGTTCTGTCGTTGGAGCAGCTCCGGTGAGCCGTAAGACGTCAAGGCTGAAGCAGCACAAGACAGACATCGTCAATCTCAAGTGGGATTCTAATAGCATCTCCAATAGATGATGTAAAATGGATGTAAAATTAACATCACCAAAAACCACCTGACTACAACAGATGAGGTAAAAACTGTTGACTCAGAACCTAAATGTCGAAACTGAAATTTACTGTGGAATCTGAATGCTACTGTCGAAACTGAACGCAATGGTAGCAGAGAGGCACTTGACATGTAGTTTAGGGAGGGCCTGCAGTTCATCTTCAACCTGCACCCCCCTGAGCCGCCAGCCACCACCGGCCGAACCGCCGGCCCCAGCGCCGCCTCGCCGCCCCAAAACAACTCGCCACCGTCGCCCCGGCCAGCCCTCTAGGCCCCCCGCCCCCACCCTGAACCCTAAGATAGATAGTGGGGTACCTCTCCCGCGAGCCCCTGTCCCCGCTGCGGGTGGTTCTTCCTTAACTCCGGCGAGCCCCCCCCAACCCCTGAAAATCGACTGACCCAAAAGTCGATTCAGTCGACTGAAGTGTGGCTTAATCAGAGTAGAGCAGCAGCACGAGCGAGGGGGAGAGCAGCAGCAGCAGCTGGGCGAGCGAGCGATCGAGCGAGAGCCGGAGCAGCAGCAGCAGCAGCACGAGCGAGCGAGCGAGAGCCAGAGCAGCAGCAGCAGATCCGGCTGGTATGGACGCCGCCGCCGAAGGGGCCTCGCACTGGGGGAGAGCCGCCGTGGAGATGTCGCCCGCGGCGTCGGCTTCAAGGTAGCCGCTCCATGGTGGTGCGGGATGGAGCACCGTTGGCGCCGGGAGGTCGAGTTAAGGAGAAGGTGCAATGCGATGAGTGTACAACCTCTTTGGTGGCGCCGAGTAGGCCTCGGCTTCGTCCGAGGAGTCGGTGAGGATGCTGCGGTTCCGGTGGAGTAGGTTAAGGCGGCGCTGTGGGGATGGAGCAGCCGCGATAGACGAGGCGATTATCGGAGCAGCTCCTTGGAGGTGGAGGACGGGGCGGCTGAACCGGCGGGACGGCGAGATGGACGACGGATCCTCATCCGGGGAGGTGAACGAGGGACGTTGAGCTGTTGCGGTGGACGACGTCGTCGGGGAAGAGGCTCCGGCTGGGCAGCGGTGACGTGGCGGACGGAGGAGGGTGGGGTTTCGCGGCTGGAGCGGAGAGGTTATGGCGGCCTGGGATTTCGAATGGCGAAAAGGGGGCGATGGGAGGGGGTGAAGCATGACTTAGGGACGCGCTTGTCCAAAATGTAGGGTGTGTTACAAAAGTACCCCCCACCGATTTGAACTAGCGGCCCTTTCGGCTCAGGGTTAGAAGGGGGATTTCACGTGTCGGGATTTGGCAGCTGGAGGGAGTTTTCGCGCGCGTTGTAATTTCGGGATAGCAAGGCGCGGGTTGTGAAGGCGCCAGTTTTGGGAGCACGATATCTGAATTTTCAGGATATAACAAGACGCGGGTTGAATTTTAGGGACAAGCCTAATGTGTAGTAATATTGTACTTGTACGTACCAAATCAATTCGCACTTCCCTCAACCAAAAAGAAAACGAAAAAATAAAACTATTCACACCACACAAAGAGAGAGTCTTGCCCCGTTTTACTATACAAATGCTATTCAAAGCTACTCCCTCCTTCCATCTATATAGGGCCTAATGCGTTTTTCGATGCTAACTTTGACCAAATATTAGAGCAATGATATATGACATGCAACTTACACAAAGCACACCGTTAAATTCGTTTGTGAAAGGTTCTTTCAATGATATAATTTTCACATTGTGCATGTCATGTACTATTAATCTTGTCAATAGTCAAAGGCGGTCTTAAAAATCTCATTACGCCCTATATAGATGGAAGGAGGGAGTATGAATCCATGTTATGTCCGATTAATTTTTTTTCGCTTGGTGTATAATGCATGTAACCTACTCATACCAACATTTTAGTGCATT
The DNA here is from genome assembly GCF_018294505.1 of Triticum aestivum. Classification (NCBI taxonomy): domain Eukaryota; kingdom Viridiplantae; phylum Streptophyta; class Magnoliopsida; order Poales; family Poaceae; genus Triticum; species Triticum aestivum. The sequence continues at coordinate 401,148,392 of NC_057799.1, forward strand.
CCAAATGTCTATACTACCGCTGCAATTCGAACTAAATTTGAATTCGTTTCTATATTTCAATAAGAATCTACAATCATGATTGTTGCCAACTTCAACCATCATAGTTTCCTTGCTATCCGCTAGATATAAATCGGGCGGCCTATAATGCAGGATGGCAGGCACACCATCATCAACAACTCTGTTTTTTAATAAGAGTAGAGATAAAATATATTAAATGTAGTATAACATGTTCATAACCACACCATGTGTATCACCATTATATATATTCACACATGCGTCGGTTTGAAACACTATGATAAATTCTTCAAATATCCGAATTCGCTTTTTATAATGAAGTATATATGATCTCGATTCGTCTTTTACACCCACACAACCCTCTTATCTTTGTAGCCAGCGCTAACTTTCTCTTGTGCATGCACACGCCCGCATCCCTCTCACCCTCCCTCAGCATTCTCTAGCTCCATCGCGCAAATTCGTCTTTTCACTTTAGGTCGTTCACCCACAGTGTCTGTAGGCCCCCCCAGCTCCTTCTTTACGACACACATCGATCGATATGCCTCTCTAGCCAGGTGTGCCTAGCACAAACACAAGCTTCCCCTCTTCTCTTGTCACCGTCCATGCCTCACTCCCACCACTCTTTTCATCATTCTCGTACTCGCACACTCCTCCCCCCTCGATATAGTATGCCTCTCGTACCACCTCCTACATGCATCCCTCTCTCTCTATCCTTCTCCTCGTGCCTCATTTGCTTCTAACACACACATGCATGTATACCGATCGATCTCCCAACATATACCTAGATCGACTTTAACTACCCCCCCCATCGATCGACGTACCTCACAAGTTATGTCTCTCCTTTCTATAACAAAGGGCGATTGATCTTCCTATGTAGTTACGTCTGCTTACCACAGCCACATCGTCCCCCTCATCATTCGTGCATGCTGTCGGAGGGAATGGCCATGGGTAGCCTAACCGACTACCCCTGGCTCTTCGGAAAATTTATCAGGCCTTTGGGCCTTCAAGCACTCCAAGCATTAGGGCCGCCTCCCCTGGTCGGCTACCACTAAAGCCGACTCCCGGAAGGCGACCCAGCCTCACCGACTCCTCCCCAGGACGACCACGGGGTGGCCGACTCCAAGAAGCCGGCCAAGAAGGACGCCGACTCCTAGGAGCCGGCCAAGACCACAACCACTCCTACATAACGGCGACGTGACGGGGTGTGGCCACAGTGCGGCCCACGACCCCCGAAGCCCGAGGCGGGCATGGCTACAGGAGGCCGTACGGGAAGGATGTCTCCCGTGCGGCTCGGAACTGTAGCCACGCTAGTCTCGACGTCATCCACGACCCACTCCTGTACGGCCCGAGGATTGCAGGCCCCTTTAGCCAGAGAGAGGCGTGAAGGCGGCCCGGCTTTTCCTAGTCGGCCAGGAGTCTAGCCGGCCTCCAGAAGCCGGCTACTCCCTCCCTCGAAGCAGGAGCCCCATTAAGGAGACAAGACGAGGTGAGGCTACAGTGATAGCCCCCGAGGTGGCCCACTGTAGCCACGCTCACCTCGACAAAGCCCTCATCATCAGAGGCGCAGCTACAGTAAGCAGCCGCCGACAAGACCCTAGGCGGTGGGACCGGCCTGTCGGCCAAGTAGCCGGCAGCCGGCGGGACCCACCAGCCGGCGGAGAAGCCAGCGAGCATAGACACTGACGGCTGGGACCAGTTCCCAGTCGGATTACCATTGTACCCCCGGGGGGTAAGCCTATATAAACCCCCCCGAAGCACCCATGCAAAGGGTTCGCTTCTGGGTTGGCCTTTGAGCATAGTTGGCTTCTAGGTTAACACCCACGCATAGCACACACACCATAGATAGAGGGAAGCAAGAGCTAGCCTTGTTCTTCTTCTCCCTTGATCCCAACAGCTCTAGGAGCGATTGTAGCTACCCTTTATCGATCTAGTGATCATGCGGAGACCCCGCAGAGAGCAGGACTAGGGGTGTTATCTCCTCGGAGAGCCCCAAACCTGGGTAAGATTCGCCGGCGTGCATGTCTTCGCCTCATCCCGTTTCCAGGCACCGGCGACGTTTTATTGGCTCCCACAATGATAAGCCATCCCTTGGCGTATGTCGCACCAACCACCCGACATTTGGCGCCCACCTTGGGGCCAGGTGCACCATCGTCCGGAGACCTGTTCTGGACGGGAACCCTCTTCCTTCCCCGCGAGCGCAGCCAGCCTGCTGCGCCCGATGGCGTTTGCCTCAACGCGCTGCAAGGCGTCGACGACGCCTGCGCAGCAAGCCGCCTCGCCGATCTGCTCGGCGAGACTCGCATCTCCGACGAGCCTGCGTCCGACGCAGGCACCGACTACCCCGAGAGCCGCCTCGTCAGCCTCCTCGACCAACTTCACGTCTCCAGCGAGCCTGCTGCGGACATGGAGTCTGTCGGTTCCACCGACCGGATGCTCATCGACTCCGACACCGCGTCGCTCGACGCCTACCCCTCCGACGTGGTGGTCTTCGACGACCCCCTCCCTCGAGCTGACAGCGGCAGCAGCGCTGTCACCAAAGTGCTGGTCATCAGCCACGTCTCCAACTCGGGCGAGAACGCCCGCGACGCTCAGCAAGCGGCGATGCACGACCTCTCCGTCCCCATCCCGACCGACGCCGACGCCGAGACCCTGGAGGCACGCCGTCTTGCCCTCATCGCGGAGAGCAAGAAGATAGCCTTGATGAGACGCCTCACCGAGGCCCACCAGCGCGAAGTCGACCGCGCTGCCTTCGGGACGCCGCCGCCTAGCGGCCCGAGCCGAGCCGGCTTCGTCCAGAAGCGTGGCGCAGCCGTTGCCAGCATGCTGGGCGCGGATCGCCCCGTCTACGCCACCCCGCTTGAGAACCTGCGAGCCGCTCAGGCGGCAGCAGAGGAGCTCAATGGGCTGGGAGCCGATGAGCTCCCTTACACGACAAGACGGATCCAGCAGCTGATTGACGCGGCTACAGAACGGCACGAAGCCGGCGCCTGAGCTGATAGCCATCCTCCGCGCTGATAGCCATCCCCCGCGCTGATAGCCATCCCCCGCGCCGGGAGCACGCCGCGACGTCCCGCTCGCCGACTGCAAGCGGCGCGCGCCAGAAGAAAGACAAGGAGCCGGCTACCAGCCGCAGCCGGACTCGCGTTACCATCGAGCGCGACGCGGATGGCCGCCCTCGGGCCATAGAGCACCAGGGAAACCTGCCTCCTCCCCCGCCTCGAAGAGAAAGACGCCTCACTCCACCACCTGTCACCCATCCGACTCTTGGTGACCGACTCGGCCGCCGAGAAGGAGTCGGCGAAAACGACGCCCGCCACAGGATCGACCGCCTTGCTCGATCCTTGGCGCTAGAAGAAGAAGACGATGTCGGCCCGCCATGCTTTGGCCCCCGCATCCGCGACGAGCCCTTCCCCAAAGGGTTCTCGCTCCCCAGAGACACACCCAAGTACAACGGCTCGGTGAAGCCGGAAGATTGGCTCATCGACTACTCCACAGCTGTCAGCATCGCCAACGGCAATCGGCACGTCGCCGTGAAGTATGTCCCCTTGATGCTGCAAGGCACGGCGCGCACATGGCTCAACAGCCTCAAGCCCTACAGCATCAACAGCTGGCTGGACTTCACCGAAGTTTTCGTCTGCAACTTCACCAACACCTACAAGCGGCCTCCCAAGCCTCGCCAGCTCTCCCTCTGCGTCCAGGGGCCCAACGAGTCGACCCACGACTACCTCACGCGATGGGCCGAGCTCCGCAACTCCTGCGAGGGAGTGCACGAGGTTCAGGCCATCGAGTACTTCACTGCCGGGTGCCGAGAGGGCACCCTCCTCAAGCACCGACTCCTCTGCGACGAGCCGGCTACCCTCGACGAACTACTGGTCATCGCCAACAAGTATGCCACCGCCGACTCCTCCATGAAGACCGAGCTCCGAGTGGACGCCTCGGGGAAGGTAGTTGCTCCGGCTCCCAAGACGCCGGCTGGCGACCCTAACCGGCGCTCCTACTAGAACGACCACAAGCGCAAGGGCCCCATGCCGACTTCCTCCAGTCGGCAGGTGGCCACAATTGAAGACGAGCAGCCCGACGAGCGGCCCGCTCCCAAGAAGAAGGGTGGCCGGCCACCCTGGCAGCCGTCCTTCTCCTACGAACAAGCACTCGATGCTCCCTGCAAGTTCCACAGCGGCGCGAAGCCGTCCAACCATACAACACGGAAATGCCACTGGCTCACCCGCATCACCAAGGGCGAAGGGATGGTGCCGCCTCCGCCTCCCGGCCCGCCGCCTCCAGCTCCCCAGCAGCCGGTGGCCCGGCCGGCAGTCGGCGCCATCCAAGACGAGTTCCCCGAAGCGCACGACACCTACGTCGTCTTCACAAGTCAAGTCGACGACAAGCGCAGCCGACACCTGCAGCACCAAGAAGTAAACGCAGTCGCCTCTAGCACCGCCGAGTTCATGCACTGGTCGGAAAAGCCCATCAGCTGGAGCCAGGCTGACCACCCAGAGGTGATGCCTTCGCCTGGCTCCTATGCTATGGTCTTGGACGTCACCCTTGCGACGGAGAGGCGAGCTGCCAGATTTTCCCGCGTCCTGATAGACGGCGGAAGCAGTATCAACATACTGTACCGCGATACCATGGACAAGCTGAACATCAAAGCAAAGCAGCTCATGCCGAGCCGCACCGTCTTCCATGGTATCGTACCCGGCCTATCTTGCTCTCCAATCGGCAAGATCAAAATGGATGTTCTCTTCGGAGACAAAGATCACTTTCGCCGGGAAGCAATATGGTTCGAGGTGGTGGATCTGGAGAGCCCCTATCATGCGCTACTTGGCCGACCTGCGTTGGCCAAGTTCATGGCTGTGCCCCACTATGCCTACCTGAAGATGAAGATGCCGAGCTCGAAGGGGATCATCACGGTAGCCGGCGACTACAAGAAATCCATCGAGTGTGCCATGGCCTGCAGCCGGCTGGCCGAGTCCCTCATGGTGGCCGAAGAGAAGAAGATGTTGGAGCGGGTAGTGGCCATGGCCAGCAAGCGGCCGGCCTTGTCCCCCAACCCCAAGGACTGTGATGCGCAGGGCTCCTTTCAGCCTGCAAAAGAGACAAAGAAGATACCTCTAGACCCGGAGCACCCGGAGAGGTTCGCCGTGATTGGGGCGAACTTGGACAGTAAATAGGAAGGCGAGCTCGCCGACTTCCTCCGTGAGAATCGAGACATCTTTGCATGGTCCCCGAAGGACATGCCGGGTGTCCCGAAGGATTTCGCCGAGCACAAATTACATGTCCGAGCTGATGCGAAGCCGGTCAAGCAACCCCTCCGCCGACTATCAGAAGAGAAGCGAAGAATCGTGGGAGAAGAGATAGCCCGGCTCCTTGCAGCCGGCTTCATCATGGAAGTGTTCTTTCCAGAATGGCTTGCCAATCCAGTCCTGGTTTTGAAGAAGAATAACAAGTGGCGCATGTGTATAGACTACACAAGTTTGAACAAGGCCTTCCCAAAGGATCCATTTGCTTTGCCACGGATTGACCAAGTGATAGACTCCACAGCCGAATGCGAGCTGTTAAGTTTTTTGGATGCATACTCAGGGTATCATCAGATCAAGTTGGACCCGGCTGACCGCCTGAAGACTGCCTTCATCACACCCTTTGGAGCTTTCTGCTACCTGACAATGACATTCGGCTTGAGAAATGCCGCTGCCACTTTTCAGCGTTGCATGCAGAAATGTCTCTTGAAACAACTCGGCAGAAATGCCCACGTCTACGTAGACGACATTGTGGTGAAGGTAGAGAAGCGCGGTACCTTGCTGGAAGACCTGAAGGAAACATTTGCCAACTTGCGCCGATTCCAGATCAAGCTCAACCCCGAGAAGTGCGTGTTCGGAGTGCCAGCCGGCCAGCTACTAGGCTTCTTGGTCTCCGAACGCGGCATTGAGTGCAACCCTGTCAAGATCAAGGCCATCGAGAGGATGGAGATCCCCACCAAGCTGCGAGATGTGCAGAAGTTCACTGGCTGCTTAGCCTCCCTGAACCGTTTTATCAGCCGACTAGGAGAGAAGGCTCTCCCCCTGTACCGACTCATGAAGAAGTCCACTCACTTTGAGTGGAATGATCAAGCCGACCAAGCCTTCCATGAGTTGAAGAAAATGTTGACCACTCCGCCTGTCCTGGCTGCGCCGACTGAGAAGGAGCCCATGCTCCTCTACATCGCCGCGACAAGCCGAGTCGTCAACACTGTTGTTGTGGTCCAGCGCCCGGAGGAAGGCCGAGCCCAGCTGGTCCAGAGGCCGGTCTACTATCTCAGCGAAGTACTGTCCAGCTCAAAGCAAAACTACCCGCACTACCAGAAGATGTGCTATGGGGTGTACTTCGCTGCCAAGAAATTGAAGCCCTACTTTCAAGAGCACCCCATCACGGTCGTGTGCACTGCCCCGCTCGCCGAGATCATAGGCAGCAGGGATGCATCCGGCCAGGTGGCTAAATGGACCATTGCCTTGGCGCCCTACACGATTTTCTATCAACCCCGCACCGCCATCAAGTCGCAAGCATTGGCCGACTTCCTCGTCGACTGGGCCGAGACCCAGTACTTACCGCCGGCTCCCAACACTACCCATTGGCGGATGCACTTTGACGGGTCCAAGATGCGCACCGGCTTGGGAGCCGGCATCGTCCTCACCTCTCCCAAAGGCGACAAGCTCAAGTACACGCTGCAGATCCACTTCGCCGCCTCCAACAACGTGGCCGAGTATGAGGCGCTCGTACATGGGCTCCGGCTAGCCAAAGAACTCGGCATACGCCGGATCCTGTGCTACGGCGACTCAGACCTGGTAGTCCAGCAATCATCTGGCGACTGGGACGCCAAGGACGCGAACATGGCGAGCTACCGTTTCCTCGTCCAGCAGATAAGCGGATACTTCGAAGGGTGCGAGTTCCTTCACGTGCCAAGGGCCGACAACGACCAACCAGATGCCCTAGCACGGATCGGCTCCACCCGACAAGCCATACCGACTGGCGTCTCCCTCCAGCGCCTCCTCAAGCCGTCCATCAAGCCGTCTCCAGAGTCGGATTCCATCTTCGTACCGCCTGCGCCAGAAATAGCCGGATCCGGCTCAAGAAACCCCGCAGGCGGCACGGGGATTTCGACGACTGCCCCGGGGACTGACGTAGTCGCAACCGGCCCAGGGACTTCAGAACCTGACCCGGGGACTGCAGCAGTCGGCCCGGGGACTGCAACAACACAAGAAGCGGTGGTCGACTCCAATGCAACACCCGACCCACCCACCCGAGTCATGGTGGCCACATTAACAGCAGAAGAAGTCACAGCTCCCTCATGGGCCCAGCCCATCGTCAAGTTCCTAGTCAGCAGAGAGCTGCCAGCTGATGAGATCGCAGCAAGACTAGTGCAACGACGAGCCGCAGCATACACAATAATCAACAGGGAGCTCGTGAAGCGCAGCATCACTGGAGTCTTCCAGCGTTGCGTTGAGCCAGAAAAAGGAGTGGCAATCCTCAAAGACATCCACCAAGGCGAATGCGGCCATGACGCCGCCTCAAGATCCCTCGTGGCCAAGGCTTTCCGCCACGGGTTCTTCTGGCCGACTGCCTTGGAGGATGCTAAAGAAATAGTCAAGAGCTGCAGAGGATGTCAAGTCTTCAGTTCCAAACAACACCTGCCGGCTTCTGCCCTCAAGACCATTCCCCTCACCTGGCCTTTTGCCGTTTGGGGACTGGACATGGTGGGCCCTTTCAAGACAGCCCGCGGTGGCATGACACACCTACTCGTTGCGGTGGACAAGTTCACAAAGTGGATCGAAGCCAAGCCCATCAAGAAGCTGAACGGGCCGACTGCCGTGACATTCATCACCGACATCACCACTCGGTACGGCGTGCCGCACAGCATCATCACCGACAACGGCACGAACTTCGCCAAAGGCGCACTGGCACGTTTCTGCGCGACGCAGGGCATCCGACTGGACTTAGCGTCCGTTGCCCACCCGCAGTCAAACGGCCAGGTCGAGCGAGCAAATGGACTTATCCTCTCCGGCATCAAGCCCCGACTGGTTGTACCACTGGAGCGATCGGCCGGCTGCTGGCTCGAGGAGCTGCCGGCTGTCCTCTGGAGTCTGCACACTACACCCAACAAGTCAACCGGCTTCACTCCATTCTTCCTTGTGTACGGTGCTTAGGCCGTCATCCCAACAGACATCGAGTTCGACTCGCCTCGGATCACCTTGTACACGGAGGAGGAAGCCAAAGAAGCAAGAGAAGACGGCGTTGACCTACTGGAAGAAGGCCGGCTGTTAGCCCTCAGCCGGTCCACCATCTACCAGCAAGGCCTGCGCCGCTACTACAACCGCAAGGTCAAGCCAAGATCCTTCCAAGAGGGCGACCTTGTGCTCCGGCTGATCCAGCGAACAGCCGGCCAGCACAAGCTCTCGGCCCCTTGGGAAGGCCCTTTTGTCGTCAGCAAGGCACTCGGCAACGACTCCTACTACTTGATCGACGCGCAAAAGCCAAGATCACGCAAGAGAGACGACTCCGGCAAGGATTCGGAGCGACCATGGAACGCAAACCTCCTAAGACGATTTTATAGCTGAAAAGCAGTATGTATCACGCTACCCCTTTTGTATTAAGTACAAACCAACAGGCCCCCCGAACAGTACTCGGGGACTGCCTTTTATTTATCTATGAATGACGAGTATCATATCCATGAATGTATTATTACATTTTGAATTCTTGTCCGGCACCGGGTCCGACTAGTCGGCCCGGGGACTGGCCGCCTTGAGCTATATCGAAAGTCCTTCCTAAAGTCAGCAAAGTAGTGCGCCGGCTCCCGAGTCCTCCCTTGTTGAAAGTCGCAGCTCAAAGAACTGACTGTCTGATTAGCAAGAGGAAAGACAGAAAGGACGCCCACACGAAAAACGGCTAAGGAACAACTAAACTATATAGCAAAGAGACGGCCTCCATATATGCCTGCCGGCTGTCCAAGCAGCCGGCTGGCTGGCTTCCTAAAAAACTTAGCTTAAGTCCGGCAGAGCTAAAAGTACTTCCCCCTCCCCAATCGGCCAGGCACCCCCCGGCTACAGATTGCAGAGCAACTGTTTGATTGGGGAGGCGGCAACCAAGGGAGGGCGGCAAAGGAAAAAAGCAGAAGGACAAAAAGCGAAAGTGCAAGGAAAGACCGATTGCATAACTTATATACATAAAGCCGCCCACAGGCCGGCAACAGACTTAAGTTTGAATACACCCAATGGGTGGAATTGTGCAGACTTAACCAAACATTGTTCAAAAGTAACAAGACAGGAAAATAAAAGAAAGAAGACTAAGGCGTGACACGAGGGCCGATCTGGTCGGGGAAGGCGGCCTCGCCGGCTGAAGGAGTGGCCGCCTAGCTGGTCCCGGCTTGACCACCTCCGGCGGCAGGAGACGCACTCGCACGCGACGTAGTGCTGGAGGCGCGGTCAGGCTGGCCGGCTACTCCACCAGCCGGCTCGGCGTCTTCACCCTCCTCCTCCTCCTCTTCGCCCTCGTCGCTGGAGTCGATCTCCTCCGCCGAGTCCTCGCCGTACGCCGGGTCCAGCCCGAACCAATCTTCCGGCTGGGCGACTCCGTTGTCGTCCACCTCGGGGGCGAAGACGTTGGTGTCGGTGTAGTCGGCGATCGCTGAAGCCCGCCGAATGATGGCCGGCCACGCCGGCTCCAGCTCCGTGTCGGCTTGCTGCCTCCAAGTAGCCAGCTGGTCCAGGTTCAGGCCGGGATACCAGGCCTTGACGAACTCCAGCGCCCGCCTGGCACCGGAGTGAGCCGCTGACGCCTTCCAAGCCTCGAAGCGCCCTACTGCTACCTCCAGCCAGTCGGCGGTCCGACTGGGGCTGCGAGGGACCACTTGGCCGGGCCAGAGGGCGGCCAAGACCTGCGACCCGGCACGCTGAAGCCGGCGGAGCAGCCTGTGAGCCGGCTGGATGCGAGCCTGGATTGCCAGGAGCTGCTCCTCTAGCGAGCGGCCGGCGGTTGGCGAGATCTCGAAGCCGGCTTGCCTCTTCTCCTAGCGACGGGCTTCGATGGCCTGGTTGGCGGCAGTTGAATAGCCAGGGAAGTACTCTGCGCGAAGAAGAAAAGAAAAGAAGAACACCAAAATCAGAAAAACAAGCCGAAGTGGCAGATGGCAAGAAAGGATGAAGGGGTAGACGACTTACCGTCAACCAGGTCCTCAATCTGGCCATAGCCGGAGACCAGAGTCTGCCTGGCCTCTGCCCAGCCGGCCGCCTCCGTCTCGAACTCGGCCTGGAGGGTGGCTTCGCGATCCTGCGCAGCCTTCAGCGCAGCCTTATGGCCTTCCTCCTGGTCGGCCAGCTTCTTGACCAGGCGGTCGCGCTCCTGCACCAAGGCGGCGAGCTCTGCGTCCTTGGCACGAAGAGCAGTCTGGGATTCCCCCAGCTGTGCCCTCAGACTGGCGTTGGCCGCTGCAGAGATAGAAGAAGAAGAACAATAAGGAATCATCAAGGAAGATCCGAGCCGACTGCTCAGCAGTCGGCCCGAATCTCGGGGACTACACCCAGTGGGTGCGCTGACGCGCCCCCACATGAGATCAAGATCAAGTCACATACCTCGGCTCTCAGTAAGATCGGCGGTCTTCTGAGTCAGCTCCCGAGCCTGGGAGTTGAAGGCGGCCGCTCGGAGGTTGTGGTAGTCCTGCAAGACGGACAGAAGACCGAAGTGAGAACAAAAGCAGCAAAGACAAAATCTCCAAGAAGTTCCAAGCCGCCTGCTCAGCAGCCGACTCGGAACTCGGGGACTACACCCAGTGGGTGCGCTGACGCGCCCCCACGAGAGAAATCAAGATCAAGAAAGAGCAAGATGAGGATACTAACCCAGATGGCTGCCCACGTTGCGAGGAATTCGTCGGTGAACTGCCTCAGCGCCGCGGCTTGGCTTTGGAGCCGGGTCTGGACGTCTTGTGCAGCGACGTTCACCACGGCTGTCCCTCCGCCTGGTGTCCACCCCGAGGTAGCGCTGGCCGCCTCCGCGTCTCGGGCCGACGAGCTGGAGCCCACGGCCGGCTGTGGCTCCGACGCAGCCTTCTGCGGCTCCAACGCGGCCTTCCCTGCACGCCGGCTTGGCGGAACCCGGACCGCCACCTCAGCTCCCGCGGCCGGCTCGCCCTCCGCCGACTGTGCGGGCGCAGGCTCAGGCTGGCCGCCTTGGGCCGCCCTAGTCGGAGGAGTCGGCCCCGGCGCCTCCCCCAAGATGATGACGTCGTCGCCGCTTCCTCCTAGCCCCGGCTGGGAACCGCTGGCTCCCCCTGGCGAGGGATCCACGTCCCCTGGCGCCATGGTGCGCAGGGGGGTGACCATCAAAGCCTTCCCTGCCGCCGCCTCGGCCTCGGCCTCTGCCTGGGCCTTGGCTGCGGCCTCGGCGAGCGCCTTCGCCGCCTCCTCCTCCCGAGCTGCTTGGGCAGCGGATGCCCTCCGTGCCTCCGCCTCCCGTGCTTCCTGCTCCTCCCGCACCTCCCGCGCGTTCCTTTCCGTCGCCTCCAGGAGGGCGGTGCGGGGATCTACGCGGCGGGTGGTGCTCCCAGAGCCCCCTGGCGACTCGACGACGGAGCCGGCAGCCGCCCGCTCAAGTGACAGCGGAGCCCTGACCGTTGAAAAAAGAAGACGAAGGTTCAAGAACCACCCAAGAAAAGAAAGAAGGAGAGTAAATAGAAAGAGAGAACTTACGCCAACACAGTCTGCGGCTGCTTCACCACTTTGCGGAAGCGAGCCGCCTTCGCGGCCGCCTCTTCCCGCCTGGTGGCCGCCGCCCCACCCCTGGGCTTCTTCGTCCGGCTACCGAACATACCCTGGGTGGCGCGACGTTTCTGGCCTCTACCCCGAGCAAGCTGCGCGCCGGAGGAGCCCGCGCCGTGTCCGGATGTCGGCTGGCGATGCGGGACGGGTTCGGCTTCGTCCTCGTCTGGCCAGTCGTCGAAGGTAGCGGTGAACCCGGAGCCGCCTGCTTCGCCGCCGGCTTGGCGGCCGGCCGGCTCGGCGGCATCCTCCATATGGACCGCCCCCAGGTCGGGGTCCTCCTGGTCGTGTTCGGTCCGGTCGGGGACGAAGCGGCGCTCCACGTCTGCCCCGCCGGCCGGCCGGAGCAGAGGACTCTGTCAAAAGAGCAAGCCGACTGAGTTAGTGTCGGCCCAGAGGAACTCGGCGACAAAGCTGAGAGAGAGAGAGAGAGAAAGAGACGAGGGGAGCGTACCGTAGGCGGAGGATTGGCGCGGCTGTATGGCTCCTTGCCGAATTGCCAGTCTTCGGAAAGTTGGCAGTTGGCGAGGTAATTCACCATGTCGGCGGCGTCGGGCTGTGGCATCTCCTTGGTGCACATTCGGCTTGGATCGAGCTGGCCGCTCATCTGACAGATCAGATGAGGCCGGCTCTGGAGCGGGAGGACCCGGCGCGTGACGAACGCGGCCAGGAGGTCGGGCCCCACCAGGCCCTCTGACTGGACCATCACCCGCAGGCGGGCGATGGCGGCGTTTCCTCCCTGCGACAGCGTCACGGCCCGGAAGGACCACTGGGGCACCCTACCCGCCGGTGGGCCGGCCACGTAGGCCGGCAGGTTGAGGTAGTCGCCCCGGGGAGCGATGCTCCGCACGTAGAAGTATGACTTCTGCCACTTCTTCACCGATTGGATCAGTGTGATGATGGGGAAGGGGTTGTCGGCGCCTGATCTCCGCGACGCGATGAAGGCGACGGTCTGAGCCGGCACGCCCCGCACGCGCGTGCCCAGCTTCGACTGGAAGAACTCCCCCCAGAGCTCGAGGGTGGGGAGGACGCCAAGATAGCCCTCGCACAGGGTGACGAAGGCCGACAGCAGCACCACCGCGTTGGGGGTGAGGTGGTTCGGCTGGAGCTGATAGAATTCCAGCCAGGAGCAGAAGAAGGCGCTCACTGGCAGGCCAAAGCCGCGCAGGAAATGCGAGCGGAAGACTACCCGCTCGCCCTCCCGCGGCGCCGGCCTGACTTCCTTCTCCGGCGCCAGGCGGACCTCCACTTTGTCCGCGCTAGGCAGACGCCGGGTGTCGCGGAGGAAATCGATGTGATCGTTATGGACGATGGAGCCGTCCCAATCCCCGCCAAGCTGCTCTACGTGGGGAGGCATAGCGGAAGCTAGCACGGCGGCGGAAGAGCGTGCGGAGGAAGAGCGCGGCGGCGAAGCGCTGTCGCGAGAACGAGCAAGGCAAGAAGACGGTGGAAGTAGGAGGAGCGTGCGAGGGCCTGCCGCCCTCCACCTCCCCCTACTTATAGCCTCACGTGGCCGAAGAGGCCGGACGTGGGGGGGGGGGAGACGTGGGATTAACTACGCCCACTCCCCCCACGTCTCGCGTTTATTACGCATAAGTGCGAGCCAAAACTGCCGCACGGAACGTGCGGGCGGTTTCGGGATACAAAGGATCCGCGCCTGGGCCGGGGCGCGGACGTGGCGGGCCCCCTCCCTGCAGCGACGTCCCATCACGCGCGTGGGCTGGCAGGCTTTC
>NC_057799.1:401162162-401164071 GCF_018294505.1 Triticum aestivum
CTCCAGGAAAATTCGACTAATGCGGCGCGCCTGACCAAGGCCGGCTCCCAGCTGCCGGCTTGTCACGATAGGAAGCTGATCGAGCTTCTTGAACCCCACTCCACCTCGAAGCCCAATCAGCTTCGGGGACTACTGTCGGAGGGAATGGCCACGGGTAGCCTAACCGACTACCCCTGGCTCTTCGGAAAATTTATCAGGCCTTTGGGCCTTCAAGCACTCCAAGCATTAGGGCCGCCTTCCCTGGCCGGCTACCACTAAAGCCGACTCCCGGAAGGCGACCCAGCCTCACCGACTCCTCCCCAAGACGACCACGGGGTGGCCGACTCCAAGAAGCCGGCCAAGAAGGACGCCGACTCCTAGGAGCCGGCCAAGACCACAACCACTCCTACATAACGGCGACGTGACGGGGTGTGGCCATAGTGCGGCCCACGACCCCCGAAGCCCGAGGCAGGCATGGCTACAGGAGGCTGTACGGGAAGGACGTCTCCCGTGCGGCTCGGAACTGTAGCCACGCTTGTCTCGACGTCATCCACGACCCACTCCTGTACGGCCCGAGGATTGCGGGCCCCTTCAGCCAGAGAGAGGCGTGAAGGCGGCCCGGCTTTTCCTAGTCGGCCAGGAGTCTAGCCGGCCTCCAGAAGCCGGTACTCCCTCCCTCGAAGCAGGAGCCCCATTAAGGAGACAAGACGAGGTGAGGCTACAGTGATAGCCCCCGAGGCGGCCCACTATAGCCACGCTCACCTCGACAAAGCCCTCATCATCAGAGGCGCGGCTACAGTAAGCAGCCGCCGACAAGACCCTAGGCGGTGGGACCGGCCTGTCGGCCAAGTAGCCGGCAGCCGGCGGGACCCAGCAGCCGGCGGAGAAGCCGGCGAGCATAGACACTGACGGCTGGGACCAGTTCCGAGTCGGATTACCATTGTACCCCCGGGGGGTAGGCCTATATAAACCCCCCGGAGCACCCATGCAAAGGGTTCGCTTCTGGGTTGGCCTTTGAGCATAGTTGGCTTCTAGGTTAACACCCACGCATAGCACACACACCATAGATAGAGGGAAGCAAGAGCTAGCCTTGTTCTTCTTCTCCCTTGATCCCAACAGCTCTAGGAGCGATTGTAGCTACCCTTTATTGATCTAGTGATCATGCGGAGACCCCGCAGAGCAGGACTAGGGGTGTTATCTCCTCGGAGAGCCCCGAACCTGGGTAAGATTCGCCGGCGTGCATGTGTTCGCCTCATCCCGTTTCCAGGCACCGGCGACGTTTTATTGGTTCCCACAATGATAAGCCATCCCTTGGCGTATGTCGCACCAACCACCCGACACATGCCTCCTGACCCGTCTCTCACACGCACGTGCACAGACAACAAGCAGCCACCTCCTCTCTTATTGATATTGCGGGCGTGCCCTCCGTTTGTCTAGCAAGCCTATCCCACCATTTGTTAGAAGCAACTCCACTACCACCCCCTCCAACACTCTAGCTCTGTCTCTCTCCCAACCTTATTCCTCTCCTGCACATATGCATGGATGCCGATCGATCTCCCTTAATACATGAGTAGGCCTCTCTCCTCCTCCACACATATACCAGCCATTGTACCTCTATAGTTAATTGGGCCTCCCTCTTCCCCCACCACACACCGATAGTCGAGCGCTGCAGGTAGGTATCCATGCCACAGAGACAAACTACACATGTCCCATCTCACGTTCCAGTAGGCCAGCCACTCTATATCTCTGACGTGGGCACACACAAATTCGATGGCACTCTTTATCGATCGCGCGCGCACACACACACACACACATCATCCCTCTCTTCGATTCTATGGACACCTCAAGCCGATGATACCTCCACTCTCTTCTCGTGGATCGCCCCCCTTTATATATATGTTATATCCAGGACTCTATTTCACACACATTG
>NC_057799.1:401164507-401313480 GCF_018294505.1 Triticum aestivum
CAAGAACCCACACACTATATCTCTCTAGGTTTGTATCTCTCTCACACAACCCCACGTAGGTGGTGAACGTATACAAGAAGAGAATAGGTGCACCGTGCACGTACTCACGCTTCGTGCCCAGCAACACCCGCGCGGGTACACGGTGGAGCTCATTTCTTTACGAAATGGCAGCCCACGTGCTAATTTGAACGCCTGTAGCGGTTCTTTACCTAGGGAGGTCGTGTACCACGCATGCACGAAACAAAGTTCGACTTGACGCGTTGCCGCATTATTTTTAAATAAAGTTATAGTGCTCAATGGCACGTACACAGAATATAAAACGATTTTTATGGAGAAAAAGGTAGTACGCTCACTATATACAATGGAGCCTGCCTGCCTGGTTTGTCGCTCTTCAGAGTATCTCACACAAGGCTGCGGTGGCCTCTCTCTCTCTCACCGTTGGTCACTGATCCGGCCGCATCCCGTCCGCCGGGGGAAAGGGAGTGCGGTGGCCTCTCTCTCTCTCACCGTTGGTCACTGATCCGGCCGCATCCCGTCCGCCGGGGGAAAGGGAGTGCGGTGGCCTCTCTCTCTCACCGTTGGTCACTGATCCGGCCGCATCCCGTCCGCCGGGGGAAAGGGAGGAAGTGCATCGTTTCTCCGTTTGAAGGCGCCGAGGCAGCACGTCCCGATCTGCGGTACACGCCGTTCTCTCTGACCAAGCTCTGGCGCGGCAGGGCCTACGCCACCTGCTCGCAGATTCCGCCCGCCGCCGCTCACCTAGTTACATCCCGACGACCTCCAGGTATCCCCTCCGGCCTTGCTCCACTGCCCGTCTTCCCACGTCGCTGCATGTGGATCTTCCATAGTTCTTTGCCCAAAATGTAGCTCGTCCGGCGTACTTATTGCATTCTCGTCCTCACACCGTTTTAGACAAACACAACCGTGTTGTTATCTTCCCTTAGGACAAGGAATATGCTTCTTTTTTGTCGTCGCATGTGTCATCAACTGTTATTGGCCAGTAATTGTTTCCTTTCTACTCGTTGCTATTGCGACCTTTTGGTGAACTGGACAAATCACTTTTTTCTTAAGAGTGTTTTGTGCAGTTGTACTAAAATGTCACACGGGCAATGTCTCTACATTTCAGTGCGACTGCACAAAGAGAGATTGGTTTTGCTCTATCCTCCTTATCCAACCCCGAGCCTAATCTTCTCCAACTAGTTAGTCTTAAGAGAGACTGCAAAGGTGACCGGCTTCTATTTGTGTGTTTATTGTTTCATCAGCAGTCCTCTATTATCGTAATCACACTTAATATCTTTGGAACAGGGACGCTCAGCTCTATTTTAGTGGAACTGCACAAAATGATCGGAATGTTGCATGCTCCAGACAGCTACTTTTTTCCCAACATGCCTTGTTGATTTAGACAGAGCTGGGGGGACGTTGCTGCCAATGAAAGCATGGATCAATTTTAATTTAACACCTTCTCACAACTCTGTCTTCAGTTGTGTTGTAATTATTAGCTCTGATCTGCTAATAAGTGACATGCATTAGCAAGGAAGTTAGGTTTTTATTGTTTCCGAAAGAGCATCGATGGCAAGACAAGCGAAACAAAAGCTGAAAGCTCACACCATTGTACAATTTCATGTCGCTGGAAAATTATTTGTATAGTACGGCAATTATGTAAACAAATGATGGAAGCTTGATAGCATTGCCAGAAGCCTCTTCATCATCCGGGTCCATGTGCCATGCACAAAAATATACTCCTTCGTTCCTAAATATTTGTCTTTTTACAAATTTCAAACAGGCATATTTTAGAGTGTATATTCACTCATTTTGCTTCGTATGTGTACTCCCTCCATTCCTAAATATTCTATTCGTCTTTCTAGAGATTTCAACAAGTGACTACATACGAAGAAAAATGAGTGAATCTACACTCTAAAATATGTCTATATACATCCATATGTGCCAGTCCATTTGAAATCTCTAAAAAGACAAATATTTGAGTAGTCACTCGTTGAAATCTCTAGAAAGACAAATACTCCGGAGTATATTTAAGAACCGAGGGGGTAGTGCACAACTGCATGGGAGACTCAGCCCGGTCGTTGCGTCGCATTAATAGTGAGTAATGAGCAGTCAAATCATAAGCCCCACCTTTCCCACTGTAAGTTGCGCTGAAGAAGCAACCATCAATACGCTCTTCTTTGAATCCGCTCATACTACTCCATCCATCACTGTTTATACAGCGTGCTTCAGAAAAAATAAAAAAATATGTGGGACCAAGGCGACTAGCGATCGGCATTGGTAGTTATAGCACGGCCTCTATTACTAGAGGGAATAATGCGTACACACATGCATGCAGTGCTTCCACCCCGGGTACACACATGCATGCACTTACTCCACTCCGTAGTAGTACAGTACATGGAGAGAAAATTGTGGACTTGATTGCGGTTACCACGCCCTAATTAATTGAGCATTAAACCAAACGCGTCTAAAGTCTCTCTGGTGGTGGAAATGCATTGAGAGAAATGCATCATAATGAAGCGCGCCCTGTAAACTGTGACGGAGGGAGGAGTAGTATGAAGGTGCAAAACCAAGTACGCGTATGGCCAGTCGGTCAACGCACCTCCTCTTGGCATATCACTGACATGTGGGACAGGAGTGTGAGCAAACCGATCTCAATTGACGGCAAAGAGCCAACCCGCCGTTTCTTGAGAGAGACGAGGAGCGAGAACACATAGACGGGCTCGCACGGAGGCCAAGATATATTCGAGAATGGTTGGTTGATCGATATCATTCATTACATGTTGGGATGCCGTTTTCCGCCCTTCTCCGGAATAAACGTGTACTTTATCAGAGATAAAAAAAGAGTACAGACGCTCCACCACGCGGTTCTAGTAGTAGTACTACTCGTACTACTGCGCTTGGCTCTTCGCCTCTTCATGAAGTCGAACAATGATGGTACTCCGCATGTTGGGTACTATAGTGTATGCCTCTGACAATCTGACACCGAATGGACTGATGCATGTCCACCGAGGGTAGGTTGCATTAGTCAAAAGGCGTAAGCGAGCTTCACCTTGTCCTGCAAGCTTTTCCTTGTTCTGTGAGTTGACGGGACACACCAAAAACTAGTGCTAGTCCATACTCCCTCCTTTCCGGTTAATATGGCTTAATCTTTCTTGCGGGTAAATGAGAGAGCTTTATTCATATATAAGCATTCTTAGGACGATCAGCCAAGACACTGGTCACTAGGAAGCGAGGTACCCCGCAAAAAAGAAGTAGGAAGCGAGGTGTTTCATCAAGCCATCTCTCGGCCACATTCAAAGTGCAGCAAGCACGGTTCGCACGAGGATGCGCCGCAAGGTTTGCTGACCTGTTTACATGCTGAATAACAAAAAAAGAGGAAATATTACCGAGCGCTACTATTTTTAACATGATATGAGCCAGAATTAAGCGAGAATTGTGGCGAGTGTTCCATGCAATCAACTTCCATTATCACATGCGAGAACCCTCTAAGAGAACCAAATGTGTTGAAGATTGCTTTATCACATTTTAAAATTATAATAAGAGTGCAGACGCTCCTCCATCTGGTTCCTAGTACTAGTATAGTACGTACCTTTATAGACTATAGTAGTAGTACTAGTAAACTTTGCGCTTGGCTGTTCGCCTATTCGGGAAGTCGAACAATAATAGCACTAGTAGTATAGTGTATGCTTCGGGCAATCTGACACCGAATTAACTGTTGCACGTCCACCGCCTGAGCGAGGGAGAGCTTGCATTAGTCAAAAGTTTCTCCTTGTCCCGCGAGCCACCGCGTGCAAGCTTCTCCCGTCCTACAACCTTCTCCTCGTTCGGCAAGTTGACGGGACACAGCAAAGTAATGCTAGTCCATACTGCCTCCTCTCCGGTTAATATGGCTTAATTTCAAACGAGATAAATACACTGTCTGTCACTGTATATTTGAAAAATACGGTCAGTGGACTTCATAATACGCTCATTGCGCTCAATATATATATTTTCCGGTGTTTATACGGTCACTAGCTCACCCTAACCGAGTATGTGTGTGCATGGACGTGTAGGTTGAGCACTTGAGCATGACCGTGTGTGTTCCGTCGTGTGCTCGGACATGCATGCATTAGGGCGTCGCGCGCGTTTTGCGCCCATGTGTACGTGTGATTATTGCATACACGTAGGGGGAGTACGTGTAGGGGCCACGAAGGAGCAGTCAAATCACACAGTAAGTTAGTCGGAAGAAGCAACCATCATTTCACTCTTGAATGACATGTACGCAATATAAAATGGTTGATATGGAGAGAAAAAGAAAACCACTATATATACACAAGCAGGAGCCTAAGCTACAAGCCTGCTTGCTTAGGTTGCTCTCTTCTCAAGCATAGAACAACGGGCCTGATCCCGCAGCTAGGGGAAGGGAACAATGTTCTGCGTAGACGCGGTCGGCATCGGCGAGGGAGAAAACCCACAGTTGGTGCGTCCCAATCGGGGGTCACCGCGGTATGGGCCGATGCCGCGTCCCAACCGCCCTTCTAGCTACAGCCCGACGTCCCAGGTAGTCCATCTTCCTTTTGGAGTCGGCTTGCTCCACTGCCGTAGCTCCATCTCCATGTCGATCTTTCTCTACTTCTACCGGCTTCTACTTGTGATGAGTTTATGTCTCATGAACTAGTGCCAGTACTATTATTCTAATCACACTTCTTCAATATCTTTGCCATCAGGGATGCTTAGGTCGATTTTAGTGGAACTGCACAAAAGCATCGTATGATCCGAGGGTGCCAGCCGTCTTTCCTTCGACAGGTTCTACCTAGCCAGGAAATTAAATCATGTTTAGTGTTTAGGGTTTAGGGTTTAAGTCGTAGTGACCCCGTCAGTAGTTTTTCTTTCGTACACGCTCTCACAACTTTTTTCTTTAGTTGTGAAGTAAATATTGGCTATGATCTGTGAATCATTGAGATGCATCAGCATGCGTGTTAGTTTTCCTTTGTATTTGATGGAATGTTGTAACGGGGCAACCTTGGAATAGGAATGAAAATGTAGTGGAAAGTTTCCGTTTTTCCGGAGAAAAAATGGAAACGGAGAGAAACCAACGTTTCGTTTCGTTGGATCGCGCTATCGAGCAAAACCAACGTTTAAATCACGTTTGTCGTGTTCGTGTCTCACCCTCCTCCACAGCTCGACCCCACACAGTCGCTCGGCATGCCACTCACCGCAAACCGAGTATACGATAACTTTCCCGCCTGCTTGTCGATGGATCGCGCCATGGAGTACTAGCAGTACTAGAAGAGATTGACGAGTTGGGGGAGGACAGCTAGCTGTAGCACGGACTCCCAAGAACTTTTTACATGCATGTTGTAGCCGGCTATTGTGACCTTTGAACGCGGAGCAGCCGCGTGCACCCGGAAGCGGCGCGGGCGACGCTCTCTCGGCCGGCACGCCGCTTCAATGCCGACGCCAGTGAGAGGTCGCGTCCGCTCTGGCCGGGCATGAATGCGGCACTAACCGTTTCGGGCGGGAAGCACGCGCGGGTGATGAAGAGGGTTCGGGTTGGTCAGGACCGGCCGTGGCAGCGGTCCGGACGTGCACAAACAAGAGATATTGTACGTTAATATTGCTGCGTATATAATTAACAACGTAAATAATGTGCCAGTTGGACAAATATGATTGGAGATGGAGATGGAGATGGAAATGGAATTTTACGTAAACACGGATATGCATGTCTATGTCTATGTGTGTGTGTGCGTGACGACTCTCGCGACCTGGAAGCGGGGGCGTGTTTTTGATCGACTTTTCTTTCTTGGTACGTTAGAAAAATTGTCCGCCAGTTTTCGTTTCTTTTTTCCGGGAACGCGCATATTCTATTTAAAAACACTGCTATGGAGAGATTTTTTTACTCCATTATAGCCTCTTGTTTGATAGAGTTTCTCGCATCTCGCTCTCTCACCCTCTCCTTATCAAAACAAGATGACAGTGTCCACCCTATCTCTCTCCTCACCGGTGGTCACACATCCGGCTGAATCCCGTCCACTGCGGGAGGTGAGGAGGTGCAGCGTTGACGTTGTCGCCGTCGGCGACGGAGGAAGCCGATGCGCACCATCCTCTCGGAGCCGGCGCTGGCGCAGACGAAGATCCTCCGCGCCCTTGTTCGCTGCCGTCGTGTGGGCAGATCCCGCCCGCCCGCCTAAACGACATCTCGCCCACCTGAGGTATAACTTCTTGTACTGGTCCAGCTCCCCAGGTCGTTGCGTGCGGGTTTTCTTCTATGCGACTACTCCCCAGCTCCCCATGCATAGTAGCTAGGGTTCGTCGGCTGGTCCAACATCACCTACTAGTACTATTATAGAGGAAATGCTACTCAAAAAGTTGTCCTGATGTATGCCTTGGTGGAGGTATACATGTTGTTTCGACAAAAAGTACATCGTGGTTGCGCGGTCATTGTCCATATGGTGGTAGTACTATCACTAGTTAAATGAAGAAATGCTTTTTTTCTCGGGTATCCTGGTTTAGTTCCCATCAAGATAATTATGATGCTTCTGTTTGTTGGTGTACTTTTCATTAATTCTTATTGACAATTGAGATGTCGTTGCTAGCCCTTTTTTATATTTTTGGAACAGCGATGCGTGTCTCCATACCCGGGCATGTCTTCCTCAATTTTAGTGGAACTGCACAAAATTAGATGGCCATTGTTGTTCCGCCTCACTGTCCTCTGCCACGTGGTTCTTCCTTCCTCGAGCTTGATTACTGAGAAGAAACAGACCACAGTGAGGATTTATCGAACTTCATAGGTGCCTCACCCAAACTTGATGCCAAATGGATGATGCATCACCACGATGACCTATCGATGCTCATGGTTGCGCCTCATGGTTGCGTCAGCTGGTGAAGCTGATCGATTTTCAATGAAAAACAACCTATCTTCCATCAGTGCTCTTTGCTTGTTACGCACAAAGATGATATCCTTCGTCAGTTCCCCTTGGTTGCGTTGGAGACGCAGTCGTCTTTCACGTTGGTGCAATTTTATCACACAATTGGCTATGAACCAAATGTTTCCTCGAAGAAGGATCGACGTTGGTACTAAGAGCATAAGTTTTGTATTGATTTCTAAGCCTTCTCACAACTTTGTCTCCAGCTCCCCTGTAATTTTATTTGTCCAGCTATTAACTTTGATTTAAAAAATGGTGTGGTCTAAAAACCCGGATGGACGTAGTAGCCCTCCATTTTTATTTACTCCGCACATTAGATTTGACTGAAGTCAAACTTTGTAATACTCTCAAACCTTTCCGATAATTGAAATTAATATTCTTTATTTGTACACACTCTCACACGTTTTCGATAATTTGGCGCATGTGTGGTTGTTCACTTAAGGGAGGGTAGTGTACCACACGTGAAGGACAGGAAGTGCGACCAGGATGCGTGGGCGTGGATCGTTAGTTCATCAGAAGTAGTACTAGTTTTCTTCACTATACATTAAATAAAGAGTTTCGTTTCGTACTTACACAATTTAAAACGATTGTTATGGAGAGAATAAGAAAACCACTCCACTATATATTAGTCGTATACACGAGAGTACTATATGGACGCAGCTTCATTGACTTAGTGCACCTGCCTTTGGATTTATGACAGGTGGCCCAAAATGTGGCTGGCTCACCTGTCATACAGCCAAAAGCAGGTGCAGTGAAGGCACCGGAGCTCAGTCCGTACTACAATAGTATATATATAAGCGGGAGCCTCAGCGCTGTTCGCTAGGGTTTGCACTCTCCACACGCTCGCCGCACTACATATATGTTACCGCTGGAGGCTCAGCGTTCATTTGCTAGGGTTTGCTATATTCACAGTCTCTCACCCTCTCTTCACCAGATCTAAACAAGACTGCGTTGGCCTCTTGTCTCTCTCTCCCCCATCACAGCTGGTGAAGGAGGCGTCCGTATCCCGTCGCACCGGGAAGGGGAGGAGGTGCAGCGTTCACTCTATCGCCTTCGGCGAGGGAGGCAATCCACTGCCGGCTGTGCCGTTCTCTTTCACCCAGCGCCTGTGCGGGAGGGCCACAGACCCCTTCTTCCTCCCTGCCGTACATAGTGTGGGCAGATCCGGCCTCCCGCCGCACGCCTTGCCACATCCCGACGACCCTAAGGTATAAGTTTCTTTGAAACCGTCGTTGCTCTAGCTGCATGTGGATCTTTTTCGATCTGTAGTCGAATCTAGGTTTTGGTTCAAAGAGGAAAGAAGAGTGCGGTGGGCTGGAGCAAGAATCTAGGACGTGGTTCAATGAGGAAAGGAGGGGCGGAAAGTAGTATGGACTGGCTATCCAGCTGCTTTGTAGGTCGAAAAGGGAAAAAGGGGGTAACCCAGTACACACATCTGTAAGGAACCGATCTCTTTGTTGAAAAGGGAAAGAAACTGGGGGGTCGGGTAGTTTGTGCAGCACTAGATTTGCTGCCCTCACATAGGAAGAAGGTTCAAAGAGAACAAATTTGGGACCAGCGCATATATGCTGCTTGGCTACATACTCTGCATCACCCATTTATACGTGTGGACGCACATGGTGTTGGCATGTCCCATACAGCTATTTTGCTGTTGTTAATCTAAGAATGCCGCCGGAAAATTGAAGCAATGCCACTGTTAAAAGTAAATTAAATTTTTAACGAATGTTGTTTCAAGAGAATGTCTCTGTTAATATGAATCAATGCAACCGTTTTAGAAATGCTACTGTCCTACTTTGTTTTCCATCCAAGATAAGTTAGATGCTTCTTTCTGTCACTGTTTGTTTCATCCTCCTTTATCGGCAAGTAATTGTTTCCTTTTTTGCCTCTGTTAAAACAGGGCTATCGATTCAACTTGTTGCTATTGCGACATTTTTCTTTGCTACTCGAAACACTTATGTTTTAAGAGTGTTTTGTGCAGTTCAACTTGAATGTCACACCGGTGATTTTGCTTAATTTTGGTGGAACTGCACAAAAGGAGATCGAGATCGTATTTTATCTTTGTCGTCTCATGAAAGGTCAGTACAGGCCTTCATCCACATGATTGTGCAGTGTGCTTTGAGATGTTGTGCTACTTGTATTGGTACTGTTTTAAATAAATGTTGAATTGAAGCTATTGTATTGCTGTCCTTTCCCATTAAGTAGTGAACAAAAATGGGACCAACCCAGACATGATGCTTGTTGCTTTGTTACAACAAACTCTGCATCACCCCCTTTATAAGTAGATGGAAGCACATACTGTTGTTGCACCCACTCTCCCCTAGAACTTTTTATGCTTTTCGTTAATCTAATGCCGCTGGTAAAATTAAGCAATGCCACTCTCAGAATTAGTTAACTACTGAATCTTAGTTCAAAACTGCAACACTTGTTAGGAATGGTACTATCCTGCTTTGTAGTTCTTTCTACATGTTTAACAAAGGTATTGTTAAGATAATGTCTCTGTTAAAATGAATCAGTTGCATTGTTTTAGGAATGGTACTTTTCTGCTTTGTCGTTCTTTATACATGTTGAAACAAGGCATTGTTAAGATAATGTCTCAGTCAATATGAATGAATCACACTGATGGAGAATTTCTACTCTCCTGCTTTGTTTCCCATTAAGATAAAGTAGATCAGTAGATGCTTTTCTTCTGCGAGTACAAGTCATCAAGTGTTATTTCTCAGTAATTGTTTCCCTTATACCTATTGTTGCTTACAGGGATATCAAAATTAAAGCTCGGTTTTATTCTGACTTTGATTTTAGTTGAACTACACAAAAGGAGCCAATGTGTCCAAGGCAAACTGCTGCATTACTGGGTCCAGTTGGTCGTTCCACTTTGCAGAAAGAAGCAATCACTGTTTGCGCTACATTACAGAAGGAATGACCGAGAAGCTTTACAGAGTATTATTAGACACCGGTGACATGACTAGTCTGCAGAGACCATTGGCAATTTAACAACACGTGGAGTGCCCTGGGCAAAAAGTGCCCAAACAAGTACAAGAAGCTACGACAGTACTCCACAATCATAGGCATTACATATTTTGAATGGGAAAAGCTTGTCAAAGTTTAATCATCGATGTTAGCAAGAAGACGTTAGTTTAATATATTGGAATTGGAAAACCTTGTCAAAATTTGCTCATTGATGTTAGGCAGAAGACATGCATTTGATATTTTTGAGTGGGACGCCCTTGTTGTGAGCAGCGTCGAGTGTTTTTTCCTATTCCTGTGTTCAGTTTAGAAGTAAATAGTTACTCTGCTGAGATATTCCTGTGTTAAGAGTTTGTTCTGAATATTGTCTATGTAATGCCAGGCCTTGTGTTTGATTGCAAAGTTGAGCTTGGAATGTTGTGGCATGCGGCATCACGAGCTGTTCACCGTGCCTCCCGAGAATAATGCTTCGTATTGTTTTGCATGTCGATCTAATGCCAGTGATTTGCTTGTTAAGAAGATCATCCTCTTCTGTTGTTTCCGTGCTTAAGAAGTTCATCGTCTGATGTTTCATTCATAGCCTATACGACAAGTCGGGTAGGTTAGACGTGAAACCATATGATCTTCCGACCAACTCATGATATTAGGCCGTGATTGGATCGTCGTTTTCCAACCAAAACCGCTTGTAAAACTGACGCTTGTAAATTAAAGCAGATGGTCTCAGGCGAAGGTGCTTGGTTGGTCGATTTCGACTAGTAAAATATCGAAAGTACTTCACACACGATAAAAACGCTGAACGACACTCGGACAATTGCTAATCCAGCCGTTAGCTGCTGTTTCAGCCCTGCCCATGGATGGCATGATACACACGTCGTGCATGTATCGTCTGGTAATGTCGTCCATATAGTAGTGCTCGTAAAATATACACTGGTCTCTCAAATTACACGCGTAACCCGCCGGTTTTACTTACAGACCTCGGGCCCTCGGTTTCATTACGCCTGTATTTTACACGTTGTTTCCGATGACGAGTAAATTACACTTGTATGTTAATACAGGTTTGAAATAAACCAGAGCTGCCAAGCGCGGCCTTACCGTTTCATGCCGTCTCAGTTTCTCGAAGTTGCTCATAGGTGTCCGATGATCCTGGCTTCCTGAATGAGTAGCGGGTGCTGTATCAGACCATCCGTAGGGCCCGCGAGGCCCTCTCCGTTGTCCTTCGAGTTGTTGCGCTCGCCGTGGCACCGAGCATTGTTAACATCGTCAACGAAGATGAGGATTCAGGAGATGACTTTATTTTGACTGGATGACACTAGGGACCCACTAGGGCCATAGCCGTACGTACGCAAGTGCCTCCTTATTATGTACAACTATATTTTTTTTGCTTTCTCCTGGTTTCCTGACAACACGGTCCCACACCATTGTCAACCAATGTAGTCAATATAAATGAGAGAATTGCACAAGGTGCGGCCGACAGCTGGGACCAAGCAGCTCGAGCAGTATTTGTGTTTTTGAGGCGTGAGCACTACAGAGTTTTTCTTGGCGATGATTTCGTTGTTGTTCAGAGGAGAGCTGGGTATTAACTGGGTGGGCTATGGCCCGTCTAGCCCAGGCCAGATATCCAGCCCAGATACTAATTTTATCAAGATGAAAATGGCTAGCCCAGCTATATAACTTTTTGAGGAATACCCAGGCAAGGTCAACTCGTTATTCTCTGCCCCGCTGGGCTGCAAATCTTTCCTAGGAGCGATGCATTAGGCTTAACAGGAAAATGAGCTTTAAAAAATAATAAATGGGATGTAATTAAAAAAACTGGGCAGTAACTATAAAAACATGCACCAAACATGAAATTAGTTTATAAAATATTATTTATGGATTTTGAAAATCTTAAATTTTCATTGTTGCGCGCGCAATGTTTCATTGGATTTTTACGTAATACAAATTTATATTTGATCTGACCAGAAATTTCGGGATAAAAATATTTCGGATCCCATCAAAATGTGGGAAATTTTATTGAATTATGTCTTCAACGGTTGGTTGAAATTATTAATCGTTGTCCTAGCTAGAAAATGGGATGTACTTTTAACAAACTGTAAATGGGCTCCTGTAAATTCCATTAGAATTCAAAAATGGGTTGTACATTCTTACAAAACGCAAATGGGCTATAAGTTCTCGGCCACACACTTGTGGGCCTACTAAGTGACGCGTACCCTAAAAAAATAAGTTGACGCGTATGCAAGGCTTTGTCAACTTATTATAGTCAACACACGGTTCTAGCAGCAGTGGCCGTTGGATGTCTATCCAAAGGATGTCGTGCTTCTTCTTCAATCTCGGATATTCTTACCTTCAGCCGCCCAAAAAATGATTCCTCCCCCTGACATCTGGGGCGCACCGTTTCGGAGGCTGACCTGTGGGCCTACTAAGTTGGAGCATACCAAGGGCTTTGTCAACTTAGTCAATATAAACGATTCTAGCTTCAGTGACCATACGATGTCCATCCAACGACCATAGTGCTTCTTCAACCTCTGGTCTTCTTTGTCCAGCCGCCCAAAGCAGCGCCGGTCGTGCCGCCTGCTCCTGCCTCCCGTGGCCGGCTGTGCTGCCGTGGAGGCCTCACCGCCCCCAAACTACTCCCACCGCTGGCCAGGCCATCCCTGCACTCACCCACACCCCCTGTTATTCTGCGGCGACGGCAGCCTCACACCGCAGCCGAACCAGTGAACCCGCGTACTCCTCTTCGCGCGGGCTTCCACTGCTGCGTCTTCCCCGGCTCCGCATCGTCCCCTTCCTAGGCCTTGCCGTCGTCCACCGCCCTAGTGCTCTCGGCGCGGCGTGGTCAACGTGGTCAACGACCGACTTCCATTGGAAGAGTACTATACGTGGAGAGGCTGACAGCTGGGTCCACGGCGGCCGCAAGGAAGTGCCTCCTTATTACGCGCAAAATAATTATTCCTCCACCTGACAGTGGGGACCCACCGGACGGGCCACCAATATTTTGCGAAAAAATCGTTTCCCCCTGACTGCTGGGACCCACCGGACGGGCCACCGAATTTCGCGAAAAAAAGGTTCCCCCCGCTGTCAGCTCGGACCCACCGGAAGTGCCTCCTTATTATGCACAAAAAATGAATACTCCCCCGGCTAGCTGGGACCCACCTTGGTGGGAGCCTGACTTGTGGGCCTAGTAAGTTGACTGGGATGAAGGGCTTTGTCAACTTAGTCAATATGAACGATTCTAGCTCCATTGACCGTACGATGTCCATCCAACGGCCGTAGTGCTTCTTCAACCTCTGGTCTTCTTGCTCCAGCCGCCCAAAGCAGCGCCGGTCGTGCCGCATGCTCCTGCGTCCCATTGCCGGCTTTGCTGCCGCAGAGGCCTCACCGCCCCCTACTATTCCCACCGCTGGCTAGGCTCTGCGGCGACGGCAGCCTCACACCGCAGCCGAACCAGTGAACCCCCGTACTCCTCTCCGCGCGGGCTTCCACTGCCGCGTCTTCCCCGGCTCCGCGTCGTCCCCTTCCTAAGCCTAGCCGTCGTCCACCGCCGTGGTGCTCTCCGCGCGGCATGGTCAACGTGGTCAAGGAACGACTTCCATCGGAAGAGTACTGTACGTGGAGAGGCTGACAGCTGGGTCCACGGCCACAACCCAGTTTTTTTGTGATTTGCCAAGTAAGTCGCTTTGTCAGGCCTGTTGGGCTGCAAATCTTTCAAGACGAGGAGAGCTTTCAATCGGCTAGCCGAGAAAATGGCCCATCAGTAATGAGAAATGGGCTGTACATTTTTAAAACACATCAAACCGGCAATTAGTTTCAAATATCTTTTTTTTTCATTTCGAGATTTTAAATTACATTAATTTTTATGTGTGGAGAATTTGTTGGATTTTATATTGATATACATTTATTTTTAAAATCAGTTTGAATGTGAGTCAAAATTTCGGGATTAAAAACAGTTCAGACCGCACCGAAATATGCAAAATTTCGTATAAATTTTTAACCATGGCCACAATATGGGATGTAATGCTAACAAAAAGAATATGGGGTCCAAAAAACCTTAATAATTAGCAAATGGGCTGTAAATTATTAGAAATAATGGAAGATGGGATGTATGCTGTTTTCCACAGATTTGAGGCTTTCCTAAAAAAAGGTTGACGCACAAGCAGTGACTGTTGGATGGCCATCCAACGGCCTTCGTGCTTCTTCAATCTCTGCTCTTCCTGCTCCAGCCGCTCAAACAAGCGCCGGCAGGACTGCCTGCTCCCTCCTCCCCGCGGCCGGCTCTGCTGCCACGTAGGCCTCACCGCCCCACCGTACTCCCATCGCTGGCCTAGCCATCCCTCTACTCACCCACACCTGCTGTTATTCTCCGGCGACGGCAGACGAACCAGTAAACCCACGTACAGTCGTACTCCCCTCCGTGTGGGAAACAACTGCCGAGTCTTCCCTGCCTCCGTGTCGTTCCCTTCCTAGGCCTCGCCATCGTCCACCGCCCTGGTGCTCTCGGCGCGGCCTGGTCAATGTGGTCAACGATCGACATGCATCTGAAGTGGACTGTACGTGGAGAGGCCGACAGCTGGGTCCACGGCCGCACGCAAGGAAATGCCTCCTTATTACGCGCAAAATAATGATTCCTCCACCTGACATCAGGGACCCACCGAAAGGGCCTCTGTATTTCGCAAAAAAACGTTACCGCCGCTGACAGCTCGGACCCACCAGCTATATCTTCGCACGCAAGGAAGTGCCTGCTTATTACGCACAAAAAAATGAATCCTCCCCCTGCTAGCTGGGACCCACCATGGTGGGAGGCCGACTTGTGGGCCTACTAAGTTTACTGGACGGGGGCCTTTGTCAACTTTAGTCAATATGAACGATTCTAGCTCCAGTGACCGTACGATGTCCATCCAACGGCCGTAGTGCTTCTTCAACCTCTCGTCTTCTTGCTCCAGCCGCCCAAAGCAGCGCCGGTCGTGCCGCATGCTCCTGCCTCCCGTGGCCGGCTGTGCTGCCGTGGAGGCCTCACCACCCCCTACTATTCCCACCGCTGGCCAGGCCGTGCGGCGACGGCAGCCTCACACCGCAGCCAAACCAGTGAACCCTCGTACTCCTCTCCGCGCGGGCTTCCACTGCCGCGTCTTCGCCGGCTCCACGTCGTCCCCTTCCTAAGCCTCGCCGTCGTCCACCGCCGTGGTGCTCTCCGTGCGGCGTGGTCAACGTGGTCAAGGAACGACTTCTATCGGAAGAGTACTGTACGTGGAGAGGCTGACAGCTGGGTCCACGGCCACAGCCTAGTTTTTTTGTGATTTGCCAAGTAAGTCGCTTTGTCAGGCCTGTTGGGCTGCAAATCTTTCAAGACGAGGAGAGCTTTCATTCGGCTAGCCGAGAAAAGGGCCCATCAGTAATGAGAAATGGGCTGTGCATTTTTAAAACACATCAAACCGGCAATTAGTTTCAAATATCTTTTTTTTCATTTCGAGATTTTAAATTACATTAATTTTTATGCATGGAGAATTTGTTGGATTTTATATTGATATACATTTATTTTTAAAATCAGTTTGAATGTGAGTCAAAATTTCGGGATTAAAAACAGTTCAGACCGCACCGAAATATGCAAAATTTCGTATAATTTTTTAACCATGGCCACAATATGGGATGTAATGCTAACAAAAAGAATATGGGGTCCAAAAAATCCTTAATAATTAGCAAATGGGCTGTAAATTATTAGAAATAATGGAAGATGGGATGTATGCTGTTTTCCACAGATTTGAGGCTTTCCTAAAAAAAGGATGACGCACAAGCAATGACTATTGGATGGCCATCCAACGGCCGTCGTGCTTCTTCAATCTCTGCTCTTCCTGCTCCAGCCGCTCAAACAAGCGCCGGCGGGACTGCCTGCTCCCTCCTCCCCGCGGCCGGCTCTGCTGCCACGTAGGCCTCACCGCCCCACCGTACTCCCATCGCTGGCCTAGCCATCCCTCTACTCACCCACACCTGCTGTTATTCTCCGGCGACGGCAGACGAACCAGTAAACCCTCGTACAGTCGTACTCCCCTCCGTGTGGGAAACAACTGCCGAGTCTTCCCTGCCTCCGTGTCGTTCCCTTCCTAGGCCTCGCCATCGTCCACCGCCCTGGTGCTCTCGGCGCGGCCTGGTCAACGTGGGCAACGACCGACATGCATCTGAAGTGGACTGTACGTGGAGAGGCCGACAGCTGGGTCCACGGTCGCACGCAAGGAAATGCCTCCTTATTACGTGCAAAATAATGATTCCTCCACCTGACATCAGGGACCCACCGAAAGGGCCTCTGGATTTCGCAAAAAAAACATTACCGCCACTGACAGCTCGGACCCACTAGCCATCTTCGCACGCAAGGAAGTGCCTCCTTATTACGCACAAAAAAATGAATCCTCCCCCTACTAGCTGGGACCCACCATGGTGGGAGGCTGACTTGTGGGCCTACTAAGTTGACTGGACGGGGGCCTTTGTCAACTTTAGTCAATATGAACGATTCTAGCTCCAGTGACCGTACGATGTCCATCCAACGACCGTAGTGCTTCTTCAACCTCTGGTCTTCTTGCTCCAGCCGCCCAAAGCAGCGCCGGTCATGCCGCATGCTCCTGCCTCCCGTGGCCGGCTGTGCTGCCGCGGAGGCCTCACCACCCCCTACTATTCCCACCGCTGGCTAGGCCCTGCGGCGACGGTAGCCTCACACCGCAGCCGAACCAGTGAATCCTCGTACTCCTCTCCGCGCGGGCTTCCACTGCCGCGTCTTCCCCGGCTCCCCGTCGTCCCCTTCCTAGGCCTCGACGTCGTCCACCGCCCTGGTACTCTCGGCGCGGCATGGTCAACATGGTTAAGGAACGACTTCCATCGGACGTGGACTGTACGTGGAGAGGCTGATAGCTGGGTCCACAGCCACAGCAAGGAAGTGCCTCCTTATTACACGAAAAATAATGATTCCTCCACCTGACAGCTGGGACCCACCGGACGGGCCACAGTATTTCACGAAAAAAATGTTTCCCCCTGACTGCTGGGACCCACCAGCTACATCTTCGCACGCAAGGAAGTGCGTCCGGGCAAAAAAAATGATTCGCCCCCCTGACTGCTGGGACCCACCAGCTACATCTTCGCAGGCAAGGAAGTGCCTAACAGTCTGGACCCACCTGGTCGAAGCGTACGTAGCGTTGTCATTCTGGTCGCGAACGTGTATGTACATATATACTGGTGGATGTAGAGGCGCACACGTGTCGTAGTAGAGGCGCGTACGTGCCGTAAAAGAGGCGCGCACGTAGCATGTACACGTACGTACAGCGGCCAAGGTGCAAGAAAGAAAATACGGCCACGTATGTGTACATACGGGTGGGGTCTCGAACGCCTACTCGCGCATACGTACGGCCAGGGCTCGTGTACATGGCTGGGTCGGAACGGAGAAACAGCGTCATCGTCGTGTTCATGGGGAGGCAACGGAATGCGTCGTGTTCATGGGGAGGCAACGGAATGCGTCGTGTTCATCGGGAGGCAACGGAACGCGTGGGAGCCAACCGGCTGGGTCGGAACAGAATGCGTCGTCGTGTTCATCGGGAGGGCTTGGACGGAACAGCCGATGGAAACGAGGCCTGGCGTACCGCAGAACGGAGGAAACGGCCTTGTGTTCGACCGGCCATGTTTGAAACGGGATCCTGTTCATCGGGACGGGTCTGGCGTACCGCATAACGGAGGAAACGGACCTCCTACGGTCGAAACAGGGGTCATGTTGATCGGGAGGGGTGTGGCGTACCGCAAAACGGAGGAAACGGACTTGTGTTGGAGCGCTACAGTCGAAACGGGGGTCCTGTTCATCGGGAGGGGTGTGGCGTACCGCAAAACGGGACTCCACGGGATACTGTTCATCTCCACCGTCGACCCCCTCCAGCCTCCACGGGCTACTGTTCATCCACCGTCGACCTCCTCCAGCCTCCACCTGCGACTGTTCATCCACGGGCTCCTGTTCATCCAGCCTCCACCATGCGCTACTCCACCGGCTACTGTTCAACCAGCCCTCTCCACGGGCTCCTGTTCAACCACCCCTCCACGGGCTACTGTTCATCCAGCCCTCCACCGTCTACTGTTCATTCTGCCCTTCACGGGGTGGTCCTGTTCATCCTGCCCTCCACGGGGTCCTGTTCATCCAGCCCCAACCGGCTCGATCGATCTGGGTCCCCTGTTCATCCAGAGGCAACACCACGGGGTCCTGTTCATCCACCCCCACCGGGAACTGTTCATCCAAACCCCCCGGCAACGCTCACTGTTCATCCAGAGGCAGCATCGATCGGCTTCAGTTAGCAGCAGTAGCGAAGGAATCGCTCGATCGGGTTCAGTTAACAGTCATCGATCAATCGCTCGGGTTCAGTAACGCGTAGCCTGCAGTACAATCGCTCGGGTTCAGTTAGAGCCCAACGCCTCGCTCGGGTTCAGTTAGAGCCAACGCCTCGCACACACGCGCGTACGTGTACAAGAGAAACTCGCATCGCTCGGCCCCCGACCTCTCACCGTAACCGGGAACTCCCCGAAATTTTCCCCGCCCTCGCTTCTACCATGGTTTTTTCCGTCATGGACGGCCCAAAGAATGTCATGCAGATGCGTCTCCTGGCGCCCAGGACGAAAAGCCCATTTTCTGTCATGATTTTTTATCATAGAAGTAGGAGCCCACCACATTTATGATGATACCGGGTTTTGTCACAATTATCGTCATAGAAGTGTCATATGTATGACAGAAAAAAAAATTCATTCGGCCCAAAATGTCACGGATGTGTCTTTTTTTGTAGTGAATGCACCGCATACCGGGCATCCATTCAGATCCTTGTACGCAACGCGGTAGAGGATGTAGTCATTAGGGCATGCATGTATCTTCTGCACCTCCAATCCTAGAGGGCATACGACCTTCTTTGCTGCGTATGTACTGTCGGGCAATTCGTTATCCTTTGGAAGCTTCTTCTTCAATATTTTCAGTAGCTTCTCAAATCCTTTGTCAGGCACAGCATTCTCTGCCTTCCACTGCAGCAATTCCAGTATGGTACCGAGCTTTGTGTTGCCATCTTCGCAATTGGGGTACAATCCTTTTTTGTGATCCTCTAACATGCGATCGAACTTCAGCTTCTCCTTTTGACTTTCGCATTGCATCCTTGCATCGATAATGACCCGGCGGAGATCATCATCATCGGGTACATCATCTGGTTCCTCTTGATCTTCAGCAGCTTCCCCCGTTGCAGCATCATTGGGCACATCGTCTGGTTCCTCTTGATATTCAGCAGCTTCCCCCGTTGCAGCATCACCGTATTCAGGGGGCACATAGTTGTCATCGTCCTCTTCTTCTTCGCCGTCTTCCATCATAACCCCTATTTCTCCGTGCCTCGTCCAAACATTATAGTGTGGCATGAAACCCTTGTAAAGCAGGTGGGTGTGAAGGATTTTCCGGTCAGAGTAAGACTTCGTATTCCCACATTTAGGGCATGCACAACACATAAAACCATTCTGCTTGTTTGCCTCAGCCACTTCCAGAAAATCATGCACGCCCTTAATGTACTCGGAGGTGTGTCTGTCACCGTACATCCATTGCCGGTTCATCTGCGTGCATTATATATAATTAAGTGTGTCAAAAACCATTACAGAACATCATGAATAGATAATTAAGTGACCAAATTAATAGAAGTTCATCATCACATTAAAACCAAAGTACATACATAGTTCTCATCTAACAACATATAGCTCTCCAGAGCATCTAATTAATTAAACCATACATCTAAAGTAAGATTTTTTTCTTTCAGAAAGAAGATAAGAACAAGAGGCTCACCACGGTGGTGCCGGCGACGAGATCGGCGCGGGCGATCGACGGCGGTGAAGACGGGAATGGGATGTGACGGGCCGCTAAACCTAGACAAATCTCAAGGAAAATGGAGCTTTGAGGTCGAGCTTCGAGAGGAGAAAGCTTAACTAGTGTGGCTCGGGCATTTCATCGAACACCTCATGTGCATAGGAGGTGAGCTAGAGCACCACAAAGCCCTCCCCTCGCCGGCCAGAGAAAAACAAAGCACTGGAGTGCTCTGCTCGCGGGCGAGGGGAATATATAGGCACCTCATTGGTCCCGGTTCATGGCATGAACCGGGACTAAAGGGCAGCCTGTGGTCCCGGTTCAAGCCACCAACCGGGACCAATGGTGGTGGGCCAGGAGCGAGGCCCATTGGTCCCGGTTCGTCCCACCAACCGGGACCAAAGGGGCCAGACGAACTAGGACCAATGCCCCCACGAGGCCCGGCAGGCCCCTGGCCTCACAAACCGGGACCAGTGCCCCCATGGGTCCCGGTTCTGGACTGAACCGGGACTAATGGGCTGACCCGGCCTGAACCAAAGCCCTCTTTTCTGCTAGTGGATCCATGTGTGAAAACAAAGTATAGACTTTGGAAGAACTACTTGATGGTCGTAAGGCTATTGGGTATTGATGGATTTTGAAAGGAAGACGGACAATGATGGTAAGTATCACCATTAAGAAAGCTCGACATGTCGTTAAGATGTTTTCCGACAAGTTCAAGGAGTTGACTGCGGTGAGACTTTCTCACTCGTAGCGATGCTAAGAGTCTGTTGGAATTGTATTAGCAGTTACTGCATTATTTATGAAATCTTGCAGATAGGATGTCAAAACATTGTTTCCTCGACAATTTTCTTGAGGAAAGGTTGTATGTGATACAACCAGAAGGTTTTCGTCAATCCTAAAAGATGCTAACAAGTATGTAAAGCTCCAGCAATCCTTCTAAGGACTAGAGTAAGCATCTCAGAGTTGGAATATACGCTTTGATGAGATGATCAAAGATTTTGGGTTTATACAAAGTTTATGAGAAACTTGTATTTCCAAAGATGTGAGTGGGAGCACTATAGAATTTCTGATGAGTATATGTTGTTGACATATTGTTGATCAGAAATGATGTAGAATTTCTGGAAAGCATATAGGGTTATTTGAAAAGTGTTTTTCAATGGAAAACCTAGATTAAGCTACTTGAACATTGAGCATCAAGATCTATAAGGATAGACAAAAAAATGCTTAATAGTACTTTCAAATGAATACATACCATGACAAGATTTTGAAGGAGTTCAAATAAGATCAGCAAAGAAGGAGTTCTTGGCTGTGTTATAAGGTGTGAGCATTGAGTGAGACTCAAGATCTGACCACGGCAGAAGAGAGAGAAAGGACGGAGGTCGTCCCCTATGCTTTAGACGTAGGCTCTACAGTATGCTATGCTGTGTACCGCACCTGAAGTGTGCCTTGCCATGAGTCAATCAAGGGGTACAAGAGTGATCCACGAATGGATCACATGACAGCGGTCAAACTTATCCTTAGTAACTAGTGGACTAAGGAATTTTCTCGATTATGGAGGTGGTAATAGAGTTCGTCGTAAAGGGTTACGTCGATGCAAACTTTGACACTAATTCGGATGACTCTAAGTAGTAAACCGGATTCGTATAGTAGAGCAGTTATTTGGAATAGCTCCAAGTAGCGCATGGTAGCTGCATCTACAAGATGACATAGAGATTTATACAGCACATATGGATCTGAAAGGTGCAGACCCGTTGACTAATAACCTCTCTCACAAGCGATATATGATCAAACCCCATGGGTGTTGGATTCATTGCAATCACATAGTGATGTGAACTAGATTATTGACTCTAGTGCAAGTGGGAGACTATTGGAAATATGCCCTAGAGGCAATAATAAAATGGTTATTATTATATTTCCTTGTTCATGATAATTGTCTATTGTTCATGCTATAATTGTATTAACCGGAGACCATAATACATGTGTGAATACGTAGACCACAATATGTCCCTAGTAAGCCTCTAGTTGACTAGCTCGTTGATCAATAGATGGTTATGGTTTTCTCACCATGGAGATTGGATGTCATTGATAATGGGGTCACATCATTAGGAGAATGATGTGATGGACAAGACCCAATCCTAAGCATAGCACAAGATCGTGTAGTTCATTTGCTAAGAGCTTTTCTAATGTCAAGTATCATTTCCTTAGACCATGAGATTGTGCAACTCCCGGATACCATAGGAATGCTTTGGGTGTACCAAACGTCACAACGTAACTGGGTGGCTATAAAGGTGCACTACAGGTATCTCCGAAAGTGTCTGTTGGGTTGGCACGAATCGAGACTGGGATTAGTCACTCCGTATGACGGAGAGGTATCTCTGGGCCCACTCGGTAATGCATCATCATAATGAGCTCAATGTGACTAAGGAGTTAGTCCCGGAATCATGCGTTACGGAATGAGTAAACAGACTTGCCGGTAACGAGATTGAACGAGGTATTGGGATACCGACGATCGAATCTTGGGCAAGTAACATACTGGTGGACAAAGGGAATTGTATATGGGATTGATTGAATCCCCGACATTGTGGTTCATCCGATGAGATCATCGTGGAACATGTGGGAGCCAACATGGGTATCCAGATCCCGCTGTTGGTTATTGGCCGCAGAACGACTCGGTCATGTCTGCATGGTTCCCGAACCCGTAGGGTCTACACACTTAAGGTTCGGTGACTCTAGAGTTGTTATGGGAAATAGTATGTGGTTACCGAAGGTTGTTCGGAGTCCCGGATGAGATCCCGGACGTCACGAGGAGTTCCGGAATGGTCTGGAGGTGAAGATCGGTATATTGGACGAAGGGTATTGGAGTCTGGAAGTGTTCCGGGGGTACCAGGCTATGGCCAGCATGTCCGAAAGGTGTTTCGGAGGCCCCGGCAAGCGTTGGGGGCCTTATGGGCCAAGGGGAAGGGGTAAACCAGCCCACTAAGGGGCTGTGCGCCCCTCCCAACCCCTCTCACGTAACCAGGAGAGGTGGGGGCGCCTCCCCTAGGGCAGCCGCCCCTCCTGGCTTGGGGGGCAATTCTCCTAGGGGTGGGGGCGCCCAAAACCCATCTAGGGTTTCCCCTTGGCCGCCGCCTCCCTCTACCCTTATCCTATAAATAGTGGGGGGTGTGGGAGGGCTTCCACACACCCTTCCCTTGGCGCAGCCCCTCCCTGCTCATACATCTCCTCCTCCTCCGTAGTGCTTGGCGAAGCCCTGCTGGAGAACCACGAGCTCCACCACCACCACGCCGTCGTGCTATCGGAGTTCTCCCTCAACTTCTCCTCTCCCCTTGCGGGATAAAGAAGGAGGAGACGTCCCCAAGCTGTACGTGTGTTGAACGCGGAGGCGCCGTCCGTTCGGCGCTAGATCAGATCTTCCGCGATTTGAATCGCCGCGATGTACGACTCCATCAACCGCGTTCTAGTAACGCTTCCCCTTAGCGATCTTCAAGGGTATGAAGATGCACTCCCTCTCTCTCTCTCTCTCTCTCTCTCTCTCTCTCTCTCTCTCGTTGCTAGTATCTCCTAGATGGATCTTGGTGATACGTAGGAATTTTTTTTGAATTATTGCTACGTTCCCCAACAGTGGCATCATGAGCTAGGTCTATGCATAGATTCTATGCACGAGTAGAACACAAAGTAGTTGTGGGCGATGATTTGTTCAATTTGCTTACCATTACTAGTCTTATCTTGATTCGGCGGCATTTGGGATGAAGCGGCCCGGACCGACCTTACACGTACTCTTACGTGAGACATGTTCCACCGACTGACATGCACTTGTTGCATAAAGGTAGCTAGCGGGTGCCAGTCTCTCCCACTTTAGTCGGATCGGATTCGACGAAAAGGGTCCTTATGAAGGGTAAATAGCAATTGGCGTATCACGTGTGGTTTTGGCGTAGGTAAGAAACGTTCTTGCTAGAAACCTATAGCAGCCGCGTAAAAACTTGCAACAACAATTAGAGGACGTCTAACTTGTTCTTGCAGCATATGCCATGTGATGTGATATGGCCAAAAGGATGTGATGAATGATATATATGTGATGTATGAGATTGATCATGTTCTTGTAATAGGAATCACGACTTGCATGTCGATGAGTATAACAACCGGCAGGAGCCATAGGAGTTGTCTTAATTTATTGTATGACCTGCGTGTCATTGAATAACGCCATGTAATTACTTTACTTTATTGCTAAACCGTTAGCCATAGTAGTAGAAGTAATAGTTGGCGAGACAACTTCATGAAGACATGATGATGGAGATCATGGTGTCATGCCGGTGACGATGATGATCATGGTGCCCCGAAGATGGAGATCAAAAGGAGCAAAAATGATATTGGCCATATCATGTCACTATTTGATTGCATGTGATGTTTATCATGTTTTTGCATCTTATTTGCTTAGAACGACGGTAGCATAAATAAGATGATCCCTCACTAAAATTTCAAGAAAGTGTTCCCCCTAACTGTGCACCGTTGCGAAAGTTCATTGTTTCGAAGCACCATGTGATGATCGGGTGTGATAGATTCTAACGTTCACATACAACGGGTGTAAGCCAGATTTACACATGCCAAACACTTAGGTTGACTTGACGAGCCTAGCATGTACAGACATGGCCTCGGAACATAAGAGACCGAAAGGTCGAACATGAGTCGTATAGCAGATACGATCAACATGAAGATGTTCACCGATGATGACTAGTCCGTCTCACGTGATGATCGGACACGGCCTAGTTGACTCGGATCATGTATCACTTAGATGACTAGAGGGATGTCTATCTAAGTTGGAGTTCATTAAATAATCAGATGAATTTAATTATCATAAACATAGTCCAAAGGTCTTTGCAAATTATGTCGTAGCTTACGCTTTAGTTCTACTGTTTAAGATATGTTCCTACAGAAAATTTAGTTGAAAGTTGACAGTAGCAATTATGCGGACTGGGTCCCAAAACTGAGGATTATCCTCATTGCTGCGCAGAAGGCTTATGTCCTTAATGCACCGCTCGGTGTGCTGAACCTCGAGTGTCGTCTGTGGATGTTGCGAACATCTGACATACACGTTTTGATGACTACGTGATAGTTCAGTGCGTAATGCTAAACGGTTTAGAATTGAGGCACCGAAGACATTTTGAAACGTCGCGGAACATATGAGATGTTCCAAGAGCTGAAATTGGGATTTCAAGCTCGTGCCCACGTCAAGAGGTGTAAGACCTCCGACAAGTTTCTTAAGCCTGCAAACTAAGGGAGAAAAGCTCAATCGTTGAGCATGTGCTCAGATTGTCTGAGTACTACAATCGTTTGAATAGAGTGGGAGTTTTCTTCCAGATGAGATAGTGATGGTTCTCCAAAGTCACTGCCACCAAGATACTAGAGCTTCGTGATGAACTACAACATATCAGGGATAGATATGATGATCCTTGAGCTATTCGCGATGTTTGACACCGCGAAAGTAGAAATCATGTAGGAGCATCAATTGTTGATGGTTAGTAAAACCACTAGTTTCAAGAAGGGCAAGGGCAAGAAGGGATACTTCATGAAACGGCAAATCAGTTGCTGCTCTAGTGAAGAAACCCATGGTTGAACCCAAACCCATTTCCAAGGCTTTCTCTGGAATCTCCTTGTACATGTTGGCCATTGAGTTGTGGTATTTCTTCTTCTTGGAATAGACATCCAAGTCATCTTCATGCTCTTCAGGGGCATTGATTAATTTGGCCCATTTATCAACAGTTGATTGGTACCTTGTACCCTCAGTGTAGCGACCCGACCTCAGACGGTCAAGTCTCTGTTCTTAAGTGTCATCCTGGATCGGTATGCTGACACACACAGTACTCGAGGATTTATAACAGAGGTAAATCACATGTATAAAGTAACATAAATACCAATTACCTCAATCCAAATAGCGGAAGTAACAAGGTTGTGGATTCCCATCAACACCAACGGCAAAGTTGAGTGTAGAAATCGTAACCCTAACGTATCATTTACTCATCGTAAGATCTTGCAACATGAGACGTTGCAGCCACAAAAGGTCAGTACATTGAATGTACTGGCAAATTCACACCATAGGATAATGATGAATAATGGCTATCACTACATGAATATATGGTGGTGGAGGCTCTATGGTTATAATGTTTTTGCGAAAAGCCAATTTTTCCCTACTGCAAAGGAATAAATTTTATTAACTACAAAATTTGTTGAAAACATTGAGAATGGTAAACCCCATCTCAATCCCAATTAAAAAGTAATTAACCCAACAAATTAATTTAGAGTGATGAGATCAATATGATAACCCAAGAACCAGATACTCAAAACGTCCATAACCGGGGACACGGCTAACCATGATTAGTTTGTACACTCTGCAGAGGTTTGCGCACTTTTCCCCTCAAGACTCGATCGCCTCCGTTGGATTTCTCGCACTACATGGTGTTTGAGAAACGGATGACCGAGACACAGTCTTTCAGAAGCGTTAGCACCTTACGATGGGTAGACAGTACCACCTACATCCCCTCCATCTGCTAGTCTACCACTGTAAGAGTTCACACGACTTAATCAACTATGCTAGAGCCCATAATAGCTTGTGGCTGCACACGTAAGTTTCTAGCATGAATAATCTTATGATCCCTTTGAGCCTGGGTGGCGGTCCATAGAAAAATCACACAGTACCCCGGGATTTCCAAAAAAAGGCAACACTGGATACCCCAGGTGCCTCAATCCACCCAGATGTGTATTTAAGTAGCCACCTTAAGTTGAACCATTAAATAATAATCTCACATCTGTCATGGATACACTCAAACCCAATCCACGTCTACTAGCATAGCATAGCATCATAAGCAACATAGAAGTAACTCCCAAAGGTTTGATAATAAATAGGACAATAGGTACTACCTCATCTACTTCCCAAAACCCACATGTTAAACAGATCCTAACCATGCAATTGTTTGAGGAGGAAACTAATGCATAAAAACTGGTTATGAAAGGGATATGATCAAAGTGTGAACTTGCCTGTACAGTTGATGAAGATGATTCGCACTCATAACTCCTGATAGTTCTACTCGTCACACTCCGGTCAATCTAGCGTAAGCCAGCAATAGTAACCACACATAAGCAATCACTCAAAAGATCGGAAAGACAAAGAAAACACTTCGGAAAACTTCGAAAACGGGCAAATAACTCTTGCAACATAAAACAATTTCTAAAAGTACCAAAATTAAGTGAGTTTGGCCTTATCAGAAAGTTTAGCTCAAGAGCTTCGATTTGCAAAAAGAAGCAACTAAATCGGAGTTACGAAACTCAAGTTACAGACGAAACAAGATCGAATACTAATCTGAACTAAACTCCAATTTTAAATTATCAAAAACATGTTTAAGTTGGTTATCTCGATAGAGGGGATTATAACGAAGAAGTAGGTGTTGGTTTCATCTAATTCCGACTAACGAGCAAGAAGTAGTGGTCGTTTTAAGATTAGGGACTAATCTATAAAAACTTTAATTCGCGGATAGGTCCCTGACGAGAAAATAACAGAAAAAGAAAAGACTAGAAAGTGAACGTTCATTACTGAACCCTAATCTACGAACACGTTCGCTCCAGAGGCTTAACTAGTGAACGTTCTCTAAATAACTAGGTTAAATAAGAAAAACCATTTTAAAAGGAAAATACGAAAAAAAACCAGGAAACCGATCTAGGGTTTGGTTATACCGGTCCACGGAAAAGATCGGCGGGTCGGCGGAGCGGGTCGGGCGGAGCCCCGGCGAGTCGTGTCTCCGTCGGCGGCGGGGCAAAGTGGCTCCGGTGGCGGCGAGGCACGGCGGCGGCGGAGTATCGGGGAAGGGGCGGCGCGACGCGGCGGTGAGGTGGGTGGTGGCTGCGGGGGTCGGGGAGGTGCGGGGCCACAGCGAAGAAGTTCGGCGGCGGCGGCAACTCTGGCGAGACGGCGGCGAGATGCAGCGGGAGCGGCGCGACAACGAGGAAGAGGGGAGTCAGGGCCCGACTTTTATAGGGGGAAGGGGGCGACGAGTGGCGTGGGGAAGGGGCAGGAGGAGGCCGGGACGGACACGACGCGAGGTCGGCGGCGGACTCCCGAGCGGAGTCCCGCTCGGGGACGGAGGGGGCGAGCAGCGCGCTGGGCTGGGCCTTGGCCTGGCCCGATTGGAGCTGGGCCGGCCCAGTCTGCGAAGGAAAAGTTTTTTTTAAAACACAGACAAACAAAATAAAAACAAAAGAAACAAAATATTATATAGGCATATAATATATCCAAAATTTCAGAAAATTATTTTCTACAACGTGGACATTTTTGTCAAGTCAAATAAAATCGAGAAAAAATCAAATAATTCAAAGAGTGCTACTGCCCTACTAAAATCCAATAAAAATCATTTTAAAAATACCAAAATGATTTCAAATTTATTTATCTCCAATTTTCTACTGTAGGGAATCATCTTACCCTATTTTTCATATATTTTATTTTTGGAGAAAAATAATTTGAATAAAATCCAAATAACTCCAAATTGAAAATAATTTGCAAAAGGACTTTAAATTGGATTTCATTTAAACTCCCAACTCATATTTCATATGTTTTGAAGAAGTCATTTTATCTTCTCTCATGAAAATCATTGAGTTGCTTAAAGTTTCTGAATTTGAAATTTTTTCCAAATGAAATTCAAATATTTTCAGAACCCTTTTCATTTTAAATAAATGGAAGAAGTCGTGTCATCTTCTCTCTAGGGTTTTGTATTTGAAAAGAATTTGAATTCACGGAGATCATAAAAGAAAATGAAAGTTTGGGAAAGTCCTTTTATTCCCTCTCATTTAACTTTCAATAGTTTCAAATTTCACTCACTTTCAGTCAATCAATCACACAACAATCAAACAATCAATCAAATCTATTTATTTAATATAACATTCCAAAATTTAGAATTTTGGGATGTTACAAACCTACCACCCTTAAAATGAATCTCGTCCTCGAGATTCGGAGAGGCTAGAAAGAAATAGGTTAGGTTTGGGGGTCTTCTCAAAATCCATCTATCATCACAGAGGGTCTGGGGTGCTACCACCCTTAGAAACATTGTTACGGACCCATCAATACTCATATACTCCATCCTTATTCTTGACGGGGCCGGTCTTCTCAGATTCTCAGAAAAATTCCTTCTCTGGGCTCTTCCGATAGTGGCATAACCTTTACCGCAATTCTTCTGTCCTTTCTTCTTGGTAAGGTTCTTCTGTGATCGGGTCTTCTCAGCGGACGGGTCTGGCGCCAATACTAAAAAAACTATCGATATCTCATGGTGGTCATCAGTTTATGGTTTCTCCTGCAGGAAATGGGTCTGGGTTGAACCTCACCGTATATCGTACGATTGGCAGCAGCTGCCTTGTACAAGGGAAAATTGTCATACCATTCTAAGGTTTAAACAAGTTTTAATCGTCGTCTCTCTACTATGGGTAAGTCACTCAGATTTACCATCCCATATAGCAAGGCGAATAATAAGAGTAAGTCAGTACGGTGATCAATCCATCCCGCACCCAAATCATTACCTTGTATATGGTTTAGCGAATCTCGCATTCTAACACTCGGTCATCCTCACAAGCATTGCAGAATTTCTCTTGTCGACGAACCAAGTTCGGATAAATCCATGGATTCTGCAAGCCGAACAAACATCTATCGTTTCTTCACATATCTCAGGTTTTGCGTTACTCCTATAAGATCTTCTGTTGATAAAGGCATATCCTCTTCCAGGGTTTTTCCTTCAGCA
This sequence comes from Triticum aestivum, assembly GCF_018294505.1. Taxonomy (NCBI): domain Eukaryota; kingdom Viridiplantae; phylum Streptophyta; class Magnoliopsida; order Poales; family Poaceae; genus Triticum; species Triticum aestivum. The sequence continues at coordinate 401,193,985 of NC_057799.1, forward strand.
TGAGTGTGCTTGCTTCTTGGCAGGTCCTAGAGCCTGTGGGTTATGGCCCATCTCATCACTTGCAAACCTTGAAATCATCATCGGGGCAACTGATCATTATTCCAACATCCAGCTTCCTAGCATTCTTAAATCCATCCAATTGTACTATCTCCCTTCCTTCTGTTGGCACCAAACTAAGACGTGATTACTTAGACTCATCATGGAGTTACAATTGCTCCATATTACCAACATCATACCTCCTTTACATCCAATAATTCTTCCTCCCTTATATCAAGTAGTACTTCATTCCTTCATACTCTTGGGATATCCCACTTATCGAGACAAAACTCATCCTTATTTTGTTCAAAATCCACTCCGTGGAATATCATTATCTTTACCAAGGGTCAAGTCTCCTCACAGGGTACTACCACCCTTAAAATGCTCCAATCTTCCATAGACCATATTCTCATATCCTCGAAAATGGTCAAAATCTTTCTTCATAGAGTAACAACTCATAAAAATCCAAACCAGTACCAACGATGATAGCTTTATTGATTCTCCAATTACTACAATCTCCTGTATTTCCATTACAGGCCTCAACTCAACACCTCAATAATAAAAATGTTCTCACTACTTCTACTATACTTCTCATAGACTCAACTATTTAGCACAAGCCTCCTTCTCATTGGGACAATCTCTGGCAAAGCGCCCTACTTCATTATAGCGGAAACATATTACTTCTGACAAGTCTCTTGGTTTCCTTGTGATTAGAAAGCCTCCTTGGGTCCTCGGCTTCCTTTTTGGGCAACTGCTGAAGTAGTGCCCTGACTGCTTGCACCTGAAACAGGTGATATGACTCAGGTCCTTCCTGGAATCCAATCTACTTCTCTTCCTGGACTTTTCTGTTCCAATCAGGGCTTCTATTTCCTATGGGTCATACTCTACTTCCTCTGTCGGGAATTCTACCAGATCCCGATTCAGACAATTTTGGGAGATGTGTCCTTCTTCTCCACATGAATAGCATGACTTAGTGCATGGTTTAATTGGGTCTTCTTTGAGTGTGTCCTCCACCTCTTCCTTCACCACAGGTTCTTCTAAAGTTTCCATGAGGGCTCCTTTCATTGCTTCTTTCTTCTGCTGTACGGTTCTTTGATCCATGGGGTAAAGGTGACACTGAGCAGGGTAGTGGGTAGTCCCTTCACACAAGAAACAAGTAATCTGCCTAGTTGGGCATTCTTCAGTTGAGTGACTTCCTTCGAAATTAGGGCATTCATCCTTGTGTTCTTTATGGTTGCGTCCTATTTCTCCACAGAACTTGCATGCACAAGGTTTCTTCATATCACTTCCATAAGGCTTCAATCTCTGGGACACAAACCGAGACTTTGGCAAAGTCAACTTAAATTCTTTCCAATTTGTTACTCTTTGCCATCCGTTGATGGTTTGATACATCCTCCACCAAGTAGCAGCACCTCTTTCAAAGCATTGAAGAGCATGCCGGGCCATATCCTTTTCGGCTATAGTGTTATTCTTCATGTGATCCTCCATGTTCTGAATCCATTGGTCTGTCTCCAATTGACTCATCGGTCTAGAAAATACAAGCCAATCTCCATTCATCCTCTATTGGGTCCATGGGTTTGGGGTGGAATAAGAGAGATAGAGAGGGATACACACAATGCAAACAACAGTTTTGAAAAGACTGATTTTTTTATTGTGGCTGTCGGAAAAACATCAAACAAATGACAGCTCACAATCGTCGCATCTAACGTAGGTATATAACAAGGGTTTGGTCTTCTAAAGGTCAATAAATCTTCAAAGTCACCAAACTCTTCAGGTCTTGTTCATGTCTCTGATGGCTTCTTCCGATCGTGCTTGTCCTTATTGAGTTCTTTTGCCAGATCATCTCTGTTGTCGCGAAGTCTCTCGTGGCGTCCTTTAATATTCTTGAGTTGCATTCCAACTTCTGGGTTTCAACATCCTTGGCATGAACCATAGTCTTACTGTCCTTCAGTTCCTGACGAATCTCTGGTATCTCGAGGTTTTGCTCCTCCAGCTTGGCTACTTTCAGCTTCTGGGTCCTGAGTTCTTCACGAGATACTTCCTTGTCAAATACGGCTTCCTGAAGATCCACCCTAAAGTTCTTGATGTAACACTCCAGATACTGGCGGTACACCAGCTAAGATTAAAACATCATCTTGCTGATAGGTGCTCCATCAGCCTTCTTGTCATCCAATCCTTCCAAAGAAATGCATGCTTAACTCAGCACGGTGGCAATAGCATAAGTGGGCGATAACACCATGGTTAGCCGTGTTTCTGCTCTTCTCATTTCCATGAGCTATGATTCCATAGTTGATATCTCCTGCCTTAGGGTTTTCCTTATAAAACTTTGAGTTCTAATGCTCCATGTTCCAGTCTTTCTCCGATACACTTGATCTCGGGTATTGACAGCTTCCATAGTCTCACAAGTTCCATAAGGGTAACTATCCTAGGTCATACCAATCTGGGAATTCTTCAGAGCCTTCAAATTATCCTAGTCTTCGGAGTCTCCAACTGTTGTAGTTTCCATCATTATAGTGCACGGTAAAATCCTCTTCATTCCGAAGTGGTCTTAGTTGTCCGATACCTTGTACTTCTTGGAGTGGTCTCATCAGTCGAATCTTCGTGTGGTCAAAAGGGGAAAGGGGTATAGTCTAACTAAAAGGGAACGTTTGAATAAATTCAGAAGAGAAAAAAGGTAAAAGAACTTTTTTGAAAAGTGAAGTTGTAGAGAAAATCTTTCCTATGGGCTTGCCAGTTTCTAGGGTCACGTCCTACAGTCAACATGTGCTCTGATACCATCTTGTAGCGACCCGACCTCAGATGGTCAAGTCTCTGTGCTTAAGTGTCATCCCTGGATCGGTATGCTGACACACACAGTACTCGAGGTTTTATAACAGAGATAAATCACATGTATAAAGTAACGTAAATACCAATTACCTCAATCCAAATAGCGGAAGTAACAAGGTTGTGGATTCCCATCAACACCACCGGCAAAGTTGAGTGTAGAAATCATAACCCTAAGGTATCACTTACTCGTCGTAAGATCCTGCAACATGAGACGTTGCAGCCACAAAGGGTCAGTACATTGAATGTACTGGCAAATTCACACCATAGGATAATGATGAATAATGGCTATCACTACATGCATATATGGCTGGTGGAGGCTCTATGGTTATAATGTTTTTACGAAAAGCCAATTTTTCCCTACTGCAAAGGAATAAATTTTATTAACTACAAAATTTGTTGAAAACATTGAGAATGGTAAACCCCATCTCAATCCCAATTAAAAAGTAATTAACCCAACAAATTAATTTAGAGTGATGAGATCAATATGATAACCCAAGAACCAGATACTCAAAACGTCCATAACCGGGGACACGGCTAACCATGATTAGTTTGTACACTCTGCAGAGGTTTGTGCACTTTTCCCCACAAGACTCGATCGCCTCCGTTGGATTTCTTGCACTACATGGTGTTTGAGAAACGGATGACCGAGACACAGTCTTTCAGAAGCGTTAGCACCTTACGATGGGTAGACAGTACCACCTACATCCCCTACATCTGCTAGTCTACGACTGTAAGAGTTCACACGACTTAATCAACTATGCTAGAGCCCATAATAGATTGTGGCTGCACACGTAAGTTTCTAGCATGAATAATCTTATGATCCCTTTGAGCCTGGGTGGCGGTCCATAGGAAAATCACACGGTACCCCGGGATTTCCAAAAAAACAGGCAACACTGGATACCCCAGGTGCCTCAATCCACCCAGATGTGTATTTAAGTAGCCACCTTAAGTTGAACCATTAAATAATAATCTCACATCTGTCATGGATACACTCAAACCCAATCCACGTCTACTTGCATAGCATAGCATCATAAGAAACATAGAAGTAACTCCCAAAGGTTTGATAATAAACAGGACAATAGGTACTACCTCATCTACTTCCCAAAACCCACATGTTAAACAGATCCTAACCATGCAATTGTTTGAGGATGAAACTAATTCATAAAAACTGGGTATGAAAGGGATATGATCAAAGTGTGAACTTGCCTGTACAGTTGATGAAGATGATTCGCACTCATAATTCCTGATAGTTCTACTCGTCACACTCCGGTCAATCTAGCGTAAGCAAGCAATAGTAACCACACATAAGCAATCACTCAAAAGATCGGAAAGACGAAGAAAACACTTTGGAAAACTTCGAAAACAGACAAATAACTCTTGCAACATAAAACAATTTCTAACAGTACCAAAATTAAGTGAATTTTGCCTTATCAGAAAGTTTAGGTCAAGAGCTTTGATTTGCAACAAGAATCAACTAAATCGGAGTTACGAAACTCAAGTTACAGACGAAACAAGATCGAATACTAATCTGAACTAAACTCCAATTTTAAATTATCAAAAACATGTTTAAGTTGGTTATCTGGATAGAGGGGATCATAACAAAGAAGTAGGAGTTGGTTTCATCTAATTCTGACTAACGAGTAAGAAGTAGTGGTCGTTTTAAGATTAGGGACTAATCTATAAAAACTTTAATTCGCGGATAGATCCCTGACGAGAAAATAACAGAAAAAGAAAATACTAGAAAGTGAACGTTCATTACTGAACCCTAATCTATGAACACGTTCGCTCCAGAGGCTTAACTAGTGGACGTTCTCTAAATAACTAGGTTAAATAAGAAAAACTGTTTTTTAAGGAAAAAAAGAAAGAAAACAGGAAACCGTTCTATGGTTTGGTTATACCGGTCCACGAAAAAGATCGGCGGGTCGGCGGAGCAGGTCGGGCGGGGCTCCGGCGAGTCGCATCTCCGTCGGCGGCGGGGCAAAGTGGCTCCGGTGGCGGCGAGGCACGGCGGCGGCGGCGGAGTATCGGGGGAGGGGCGGCGCGGCGCGGCGGTGAGGTGGGTGGTGGCTGCGGTGGTCGGGGAGGTGTGGGGCGACGGCGCGAGGTCGGCGGCGGCGCGGCCGTGCCGTCGGCGGAGTCCCGAGCGGAGTCCCGCTCGGTAACAGATGGGGCGAGCGACGCGCTGGGCCTGGCCTTGGCCTGGCCCGATTGGAGCTGGGCCGACCCAGTTTGTGGAGGAAAAGTTTTTTTTTTAAACACAGACAAAAAAATAAAAACAAAAGAAACTAAAATATTATATAGGCATATAATATATCAAAATTTTTAGAAAATTATTTTCTACAACGTGGACATTTTTGTCAAGTCGAATAAAACCGAGAAAAATTCAAATAATTCAAAGAGTGCTACTGCCCTACTAAAATCCAATAAAAATCATTTTAAAAATACCAAAATGATTTCAAATTTATTTATCTCCAATTTTCAATTGTAGGGAATCATGTTACCCTATTTTTCATATATTTTATTTTTGGAGAAAAATAATTTTAATAAAATCCAAATAACTCCAAATTGAAAATAATTTGCAAAAGGACTTTAAATTGGATTTCATTTAAACTCCCAACTCATATTTCATATGTTTTGAAGAAGTCATTTTATCTTCTCTCATGAAAATAATTGAGTTGCTTAAAGTTTCTGAATTTGAAAAAAATTCCCAATGAAATTCAAATATTTGCAGAACCCTTTTCATTTTAAATAAATGGAAGAAGTCATGTCATCTTATCTCTAGGGTTTTGTATTTGAAAAGAATTTGAATTCACGGAGATCATAAAAGAAAATGAAAGTTTGGGAAAGTCCTTCTATTCCCTCTCATTTAACTTTCAAAAGTTTCCAATTTCACTCACTTTCAGTCAATCAATCACACAACAATCAAACAATCAATCAAATCTATTTATTTAATATAACATTCCAAAATTTAGAATTTTGGGATGTTACACTCAGACATCCAAACAATTCTACCATCAGGATAGAAATGAGTTGTAGAATAGAACTGCATAATGAGTTCATCATTCCACTTGGTAAGCTTCTGGCCCACAAACTTGTCCACTCCACATGATCTGAAGCTCTCATGTACACCTGGAAAATGATCTTCATTCTCATCAATGTACTCCCAATCATCCCACTTCATATCACAAACAATAGGCTTCTTGTCAAGCAAGATGGTCTCATAGAAATCATGTTGTTCCTTGGTATGGAACATGTAGTCCACAACAGTCTTTCTTCTCACGGCATATGGATATGATTGTCTCCAAAGTCTGAGACCTGCATCCTTTCTGATCTTCATGTCTTCTGCAACTGGATGATTATCAGCATGATCTGGAATTTTAGGTTTGAGCTTCCTAAGCACTTGGGCTTTAGCATCTTCTTCTTCAATCTCAGGCACTGGGGCCTTGTTCTTGTCAGCAGCTGGAATATTTCTTGTGCTCCTCTTGGGTTTTGAAGTCTTTGGAGCTTGAGCAAAAGCCTTGGGAGCTGTCTTGGGCTTAGAAGGGGCAGCCCCAGACTTGATGGCATCTCCCATCAGCTTTTGTGACTTGGGTGCTGGAGCAGCATCCTCTTCCTCTTCTTCATCTTCAGAATCTCTTACCATGGTTGATGTTCCAAGTACTTTTACAGTTGTGGTTCTTGCCCTTTTCTTCTTCTTGCCACCAGCCACATCATCATCTGACTGTTCTATAGTGAACTGCATGGTTTCTCCTGTTGGAACTTTTCTTGGCTTGGATGTTGGCACCCTTTTGGCAGGAACTTTCTTGTGCATTCCAGGTTTTGTTGCAGCCGTAGCTCCATGTTCCTTCTTCAGCACTTTCGTCTTGGAGATCACTTCCTCCTCAGCAGCAACATAGTCCTCATCCTCTGAGTCTGAGGTTCTCTTCTCCCTTGTCCTTGTACCTGCTTTGGGCAAATTGCTTGGGGTGCTCCTGCTGCCCTCATCATAGCTGCTAGAGGGACTAGTGCCCTCACTTATGCTCACTTGCTCTTCTGACTTGTTTTGGCTATCACTCTGATCAGACATACTGGCAAAGCAAACTGACAGTTGACCCTGTGAATAGTTATAGATGACGTAGAGTGGATGAGCATCACAAAGTGCAGAGGTTTTGCCAAACAAATGAGTCAAAAACTTAGTTTTAGTTTTCCACAGAAAGCATTTCGGAGCTACCGATTTGTTAAACTTGGTGACACCGAAGCAACTTTTGGAGTCTAAACTTGTGAAATCGGTCAGACCGAGACACAGTTCGGTGACTCTGAGATTGCTAGGTTTTTACAGAGAGTTGATCTCGATCACACCGATTTGCAACTTTCGGTCAGACCGAAAAATGCAAGTGCAATGGCCTAAGCAAAATCGGTGAGACCGATTTCCACAACCCGGTCAGTCCGAGATGAGTTCGGCGGAAATGTAACCCTAAATTTTTGAATCAATTCTAATCTAAGGGATGTTCTTGCTGGACAGGATGATCTCATATGTGGTAAAGAACATGGCACTTGCTCTGTGGTAGGAATCGGAATAAGGAACATCACAAAATTTCGAACTCATACCGTAGTTCGCTACGGCGGCAATGGCGGGGTCGAATTCCATTGACGGCGATGGAGACCAGTGGCGGGAGGTCGCTGGCGATGAGAGGATGATCCGGAGACCCAAGACGGCACTGCAGGACACACGCGGGATGAAGGGTTTTGGAGAAATTTCCAAAATTCAACCCGTCGGTATATATATTCTGACCCTGTCGGTGTGACCGAGTGGAACAACTCGGTGGCACCGAGATGCAGAATCGCAAGTGGTTACTGCAATTTGGTGTGACCGAAATGTTCTAATCGGTTGCACCGAGATTGAAAACCTAGACCAACTCAGTGAACTCGGCCAGACCGAAAAGGATGAATCGGTCAGACCAAAATGCACAGAGAGGTTTTGGAAGTTTAAGTCTATGATGAATCGGGGACTCCGAGTGCTCCTCACACAGAGTGTTCGAATCTGACTTGATCAATATTTGTGATGTAGCAAGAATAGAGTTTGGGACGAGAAAAGCATAGATAGCTAGAGGAAGTTCTTAGGCATTCTTGTCCATCAATTTGGCAAAAGAAAAAGAGCCAAACAATCAAAGCAACAAATGGATGTCCTCGAATGAGTAAAATGTGCAATCAACATGCTCACAAAATAAAATGGCAAATGAAATATGTGACAAAGCATGCACAAACACTCTAGCATCTATCAAGCAATTGGCGATGACTAGGTCATCTATATATGAGTATATTGACTTAGGAGTCAAATGAGAACATTTGATCATATGTCATACTCATCATTTAAGCGCAAGTGGGGTTACCACTTTTAGATAAAGCATTGTTGTGTTCACACCATTAGAGTTGCTTTAAGTCAATATTTTGAGTAAAGCTCCCCCTAGATGTGATATCCCCCCTAAAAGGCACTACAAAAAAATACACTTCCGTGATGATACGTGTTTGTCACAGTAGGTCATGTTTTCTGTCATGCATGTACATCCATGACAAATTTATGACAGAATCAAGATAGTCATACCTGTGCTGTTGTAGAAGTGTTCCATGACATTACCAAAATTATCATCACGGAAGTGTCCAGTTCCATGACGATAAATCGCGCGTCACAGAAGTGCTTTCGTCAAGGGTGACCGACACATGGCATCCACCATAATGGAACGCCGTTAAGCTATTGGGTCCGGTTTTGGATCCGATAACCCGTTAACAGCCCCGGCCAATGGGGATTTTCCACGTGTAAAATCATCATTGGCTGGAGGAACACGTGTCGGCTCACCATTGGGACAGATGTCATCCACTCATTGGACCCAAAGCGCCTATGATACGTCGACACATGGCACGGCCCAACAGAGGCCCATATAGGTTAAAAAGGCCGACCCAGTCAAAGGCCCATAGTACTTACTCAGGTACTAGTGGGCCAGCCCAATAATGGCCTGCTTAATAGAGGCCCATTTATGGCCCAAAGCCAGATCTGGCCCGTTAATTATTCGCCGAATATTTGGGCCCATTTACGGCCCGAAGCCAGATCTGGCCCGTTAATTTTTCGCCGAATATTTGGGCCAAATTACAGCCCAGTGACTTTCGGCCTGTTAGAGGCCCGATGTAGACATGGGCCCATTTCAGCCCGGTGTGACTTTCGGCCTGGGAATGGCCCGTGCTGCCCATGGGCCATATATGGTCCGACGGGACATCGGGCCCACTAACGGCTCGTGATAAAGGTGGCAACAGTTAAGCCCGACGTGACTTTAGGCCTGTTAAAGGCCTGTCGCATAATTCGGCTCGTTGATGTGTGTACTAAGCTTTCGGCCTCTTAAAGGCCCATGATATCAGTGGGCCAACTAAGGCCCAAGATTTCTTTCGGCCTGGTAACTGCCCGTGATATAACTGGGCCCAAAAGGCCCGGTCTACATTTCAGCCTGCTGAAGGCCCGTCGACGACTAGTAAAATTTGAGGCCCAATATGCATTTCGGCCTGCTAAAGGCCCATGGTTTCATCTGGGCCGTAACAGGCCAGTGCAATATTCAGCCTGTTAATGGCCCAACGCTACATGGGCCAAACTAAGCGCTGGGTCCACAAAAGGTGCAACTAAAATATAGGTCGGTGTAAGTTGTGGGCCTCGCGCAAAGTGTGAAGGCCCCAATGATTCGGGCCCAAGAAAGATGCAGGCCGGCCGAATTTTGGCCCGCTAAACACCGGGCGAATGTTTCGGCCTGGTCGACTACATCTGATCTTTTTTTCAGATAGCGAATGATGGCAGTAACTAGTAGGAATTAAGAACAAACCTACTCTATACAATAAAGAAATTACGGCATAGTAACTAAGAATAAACCTACACTATACTATAAAGGATTTATGGTATATTACATCCATTGGGCATCGAAGTTCGCCACCAGTGATCATAACACGCAACGAAGAAGCAGATTACAAAAACTGGGCACCATTGCAGCATAACAAAATAATACTGAATCGAGACCACTTCCAAGACAGTTCAAGAAAGGTTAGCCTTGCGCAGGAGCTGCTGCGCAAGCTGCTGAGCAAGGCTGTGAGACCGGCCTAGCATGTCGGTCATAGCTTCCAGGTGTAGCTGTTTAGCGATGAGGTTCTCATTGGTGTTCTCCGCAATCTTTCTTAGAGATAGGACTTCAAGGGGAAGTTGAGTTGCAGAATGCCTTTCTGCTAGAACTTGGGACTGAAGAAGTCGAACTGATTCAGACAACGAATTCTGTGAGCTTGTCTGACTGCTAGTCTCAAGTAACTTGATCACTGCATCAAGACAAGACTTTGGGGTTGTCTCGCTATCTTCAAGATGTTTTGCCTTCTTTGCTGCAATATATGTTGGGTTTGTCTCACAGCCTTCAGCAGACTTGTGCATGCCATCAGGCATATCACCCTGAAACAAAGCAGAGAGATGACAGGTTTTGCACGTGTATAAACAAAGATGATAACTGTGCTGTCAATTCCATCCAATTTCAAATTAGAAAATAAAGAGTAAGTTCAAAATATCAATAGCATAATTTGGCATTGTTCATAATGCGGGGAGCTTCACCACACTACTGGATTACCATGTCAACATAACAAGCATAGATGAAGGGCAAAGAAAATCATTGTATCTATTTTGGTTAATGTGCATGGCATGTTGTTCATATCATCAGCCACATCAGTAAGATAAAACAAGAGATGACAAGGTGCAAACGTGGGCTGCTTCACCACACATTGGATTATAGATCCACAAAAACAAGCATACATATAGGGAGTATTGAGTAATGTGCATGGTATGAATAAGGAATTTGGTTTTACAAGTAAAACTTAGAACTTACGGTTCTTGCGAATATGCATTTTGGTAGAAACAACAAACTAAACAGCAGTAAACGATAGGGAGTATGAGAAAATTAAACAGCAGTTGAGGATAAAGGCTTTAGAAGGACTGACTTACATTAACAGTTAACACCGGCTTTATAATGCCCTTCTCCATGTCAAGGGAAGGATAACTCAAGAATTTCAGCACAGAATCTTCTTCATAAGCATTGCATGTACTCTACATTTTGTAGAGAGTAATTATATATATGATAATACTGGAAGGGATAGAGGATAATGAAGATAAGATGCCGATTGATGCTACATAATCAACTACCAATCCCTGGAAGTACAAGCATTACAGGACAAAATGTACTGACAAGAGCAATGGGCTACACTTCTGCACTGGCATTGTCTGTGTATTCTACTTTTTGGTAAGATTAAATATAGATCTGATCTTTTTAGTAGATGGTGGGCGAGGGAGATAAGATGCATAATGCTACACAATGAACCAATCCCTCTTCCCATAATACAAGAGTATTTTGAACACTGGTGTACTGTACAAAACGTTCTTATATTATGGGACGGAGGGAGTAGCTGTTAATGTAAGTACAGTGATAGACGACGTTCAGTCCTTACAAGAGGACTGCAGAGCTAAACCTCTTCAAAAGCATTGGGTTGATTCTAAATTTATGTAAGAGTCCATACGGATCTTATAATGTCCACCAAATGGATGATAACGAGGCTAACATGTGAAGTGATGCTACATAATCAAACAGCTATGAAAGTAAGTATGATCATACAAGGCAAGAGGTACTCACAAGAGCAATGCAGTGTGAAGTATAGTTGCGAGATTCTGTGGTCCCTTGAGAATGAATGTTCTTCTGCTAACAGTTTTTCGTACAAGTGAGACGTTAAGGCAAATGCAGAAATGTAGTTCAAATTGTGATGTGATATCATAGATAGTACCTTACGCTGCAGCCAAGACCAATGTGTAACAAGATTATTCCAGTCACCGTCGGATAAATGTAGCACCAGAGACTTTACAGAAATTTCGTTTAGAGGCTTGCCATCGAAGTGCGCTTGCCTCAGGTAGGAACGATACTTCATCAACGAGTGCTTGAAAAGCGCAACCAACCCTTGCTCGTCTTCACAATCCAGTTTGGTCCTCGCCTATTTAAAAGAATGAAATCTTGTGTCTTCTGTCAGCAGAAACATATGCAGTAATGACCATGAATAACATTAGTATATTACTTACGCGTAAGTTGCGGAGGAAGACTGGAAATTGTTCTGTGTCTGTGGTATAATCTTTCCATGAAGGAAAGAAGCGCTCAAAGTTCCTGACAACAATATAAGCTTTGTCTTCTAAACTGGGAAGAGATGGAACATGGGTCCTATTTGCTGCAATTGGGGCTCTCTCTGGTTCGAAAAGGGATTTGGCAACTGGATTTGGTGTACTCTTTGCTGGAATGGGGGTTTTGCATCGTAGAGCTGGTGCTATGTCAACTGGCATAATCATAATGTTTGCTGCAGTTGGGGTCTGCTGAGTTGGGGCATCAGAAATGACCAGTGTAGTAGGGCTAGAGTCTGCTAGAGTTGGGATGTTTTGTGGGTCAGGTGATATTGCAACTTCACCTAATGGGCTATTTGATTTATCAGGTGCCACTACCTTTTCCAAATACTTTGCTTGTGCTCCTCCACGATCAGCAATCGCCCTCTTCCTTTTGAACGTCTGATACACAAGAACATCATTTGAATGGATAAATATGGTATGATGACAGATGGAATATGTACTGCAAATGGATAGGCAGGGCGTATTCACATACACGATGTGTAAACTAAGCTAATGGCAGTTCAACAAAGTAGAAGCAAAGCAAAGCATCAGTTGCAAGATATGTGCGACAAATATAACCTTGGAAAGTTAGAGCAAGCACCTTGATGGGTGAATAAGATAGGGCATCTTCCTCTGACTCCTCCACTAGGGAGCTACATTGACTTAGGTCTCCCTCTAGCTCAGAATCACTGTTAGGATCATATTCATAGCATGAATCTGTAGGTGGAGAGCGTTTGCATTACATTGCATCCAGACTTGATTTCAGTCCCTTAATGCCAAGTTTGATAGCCATGGCATTGTTCTGCTTTATTCTTTTCATGCGCGCAAGCTCATAATCATTATGATGCTGTTCAGAATCTGAGATTCATGAAAACATAAAAAGTAGTCAGATTATCTATGGAATGCATTGCAGATTCAACTCGAAGAGTGTCTCCCTATAAACCCCTGCATATGCAAAGTTCAACCCCCAACCGTGCTGACCAGACCACACACAGAAATACAAACCCCTTATGTCTCTATAACAGGCAAACACACATTTCAAAACTGAAGTAGGAACATTAGAATCATATGAAACTCGTATTTGAACAAATAAACTAAGGAATTATGAGTGGCATAATGTTTAGCTTCAAGAGTGGAGTGTTGGTAGTGCGACACAAAGCAAGTAGGCAGATTGTATTCCATGTAAAAGATCGAAGCCTATGTAAAAGCTGGAAATGACACTTTCTTTCTATACAATGCAGTGTTCGTTGCCCACACATGATGGAAGAGATCACACGAAGAAATACTATTCACTCATGTCTACGGTTGCAGTATTTAGAAACAGGGTGGTCCACCCTAAAAGAATATTGACAACAAATATGACAAGGCAAGCTAGATGTAGTGAATCAATCATTTACTTGTGAGCTTACTAGGACAAGTATGCAGAATTGTAACTGCAGTAAGAGACCGTCCAAAATCTGAATCAAGAAGTTTGTCTAGCACTTATTGTTTGCAACTAATCGACGTGAATAATTGGATATTATATCGAATGAGTAAGAAAGACAAGTAAAACTGTCAACAAACCTGGCTTGCAGTAGTAATCTGGGTCAATGTCACTACGACCAACAATCCAAAATGACTAGTGTCTGTTCCTAGGGCCGGAATTTTGAAAACCATGTGAACTTTACAGGTACTAAAGATTACCGAACTACATCTGAACCATTAAGTGTAGGTAGCACTGAGCACACAACAAACCCTAATGACAGTCCTACCTAATGAGTAATGAATCAATTAGAAAATGGGTGATGAGGAGTGGCTGCTGAGTGTTGAGGACTTATCTTAGGATAAATCAGGTTGGCGTAGTGGGTGCTGCACGCCTGAGCCCTGAACGGACTGGGAAGGTAGGCACGGCGGCGCGCCCGGGCAGCGGTGACGCTGTTGGGTGAGCGGCTCCTGACCTCCTTTAGTCCGGCGTCTCCTCCTAGAGTCATGCCATCCGGGGACGGCAAGTCGCCGGCGAGGCAGGCGGCTGGGGGCGAGTAGAGATCGGAAGCGCACAGCAGAACAGAGGGGAATCGGGGCCTGGGACGACTCAAAATCCTAGGGTAGGCCGGCCCACCGTGGGCACCCTGTAGAGATACACACCCGAGCGGCGAACATGCATTTTCGAAACTAATTTAGGAACATTTAGCTGACCAATTAAACGAATCTGTTTTAATAATATCAGATTCGTATTTGAAGAACTAAGCTTGTTTAGTTTGATGGGTCGAGCAGTGCTATTATGACACGAAGCACGTATTCTGATCGTGTAGTGATCATAAACGGGGGAAACCGGAGAAATGATATTTAGCAGCCATTGTTTGCTTCGAAATAAGAACTAAATTCTAAGAGCTGAAAAGAAAGTAGAGTAACCAAGTTAAGATCTATTTTCTGGTTGAGATCAAAAAGTTGAGGAGATATGAAGTACCACCTCTCTTGCGGCGCCGTGTAGGCATCGGGGGTGCGATGGCTATTGGTGGCGTTGAAGCAGATATGCGACAGTAGACGGGTTCAGCGGGGGATAAGTCCCATTGCGGTGGAAGAGAAGGTCGTGTGAGCGGCCCCGACAAAGAGGACGACGGCACCGATGAAGCGAGAGGACATGATGCAAGGCTCTTGGTCCGTCGTCGTGGATGAGAAACGTCCATCTCTAGCAGTGGACGATGCGGTCTTGGTAGGCGCTCCAGCATGGTGGAGGACGGTGGCGATGGATGTGGTGGAGGATGGCGGCGATGGATGTGGTGGAGGACGGCGGCGATGGATGGGGTGGCGGACGGAGGCTGGTGTGGGGATGGTGTTCTAGCGCGGACGGTGTATGAATGGGAAAATGGATGGAGAGGTACGGGGAACCATGTTTTTGGGACGCGCCTGTCTGAAATATGGGAAAGTTACGAACTTGGCCCCCGTTCAAAAGTTGGACGTCTCGTCGGTTGGGGATACGCCGGTAATCTCGCATCTCACCAATATTTGCCCAGAGCGATTTCGGGCGAGGAGAGGGTGGTTGGCGCCCACGGTGTATGAACGGGGCTGACAGTTAGGGCGGTTGTGTCACGTCTGAGTGAAGTTACAAACCTGCCCCTATTGAAAATATTTGCCTACATCGATTTCGGTTGAGTCGAGTTTGTTTTGCCGCCCACCGTGTATGAATGGGGAAATGGAGGGAGAAATAGAGGTCTTTCGGACGAGCTTGAATCAAATGTGTTTTGCCGCCCATGTTTGGCGCCCACCATGTCGGAATGGGCTCAGAGGTGGTCGTGTCACGTCTAATTGAAGTTACTATCCTACCCCTATTTACAGCAGTGGAAATCGGGCCGATGGATTGTCCGTGTAATGGGTAGATAGTAATTTCCATCTCCCAAACACTTGGCTTCGGGCAGCCGACGTGGGAGTGGACATTTTGCCGCTTCTTTTGAATTTTGGGACAATAAGCATCCACGTTTACCCTGGCAACTAAATTCAAATCCATTTTGTATTCCTGTACGAATCTTTATAAATCATTCTATGTGTTTTTATATATCTTCAAAAGAACGACAAAGATGTATTCCACTGTCATATATGAATATGGTTTACAAATGCCGATACTCAAATTCAGAAGCTAGAATCCTGTTTAAGGTGAATTCGAATATTTGGAACACTTCATGTCCAACTCAAATGTCACACGCAGCATAATGTGTACTCCCATTTAGATATGTACACAAGCGATGTATCAAGATTCAAATACCGAGTCAATCAACCAAGAATGTACAGAACTAACAGACATATAAACACTTATAGAGTATATGGATCAATAATATCAACTAACATACATAAGCCAGACCGCTGTACTTTTCTTTGCTACAACATCATCTTTTTTTTAGCCAAGCTACTACAACATCTTGGCCTTTTCCGATGCATGCCACTTATGGTCCATCTATACTACTATTATTGTTGAATACACATTCAGACCGATTGGCATATTTGTAGGTCTAGCACAGCAATCAAAATGAAATGTCTCCGAGTCTTATCAATTAATACAGACTTGTGCTCAAATAAAATTACAAACCAAAAAACAAAAAACAAAAAACAATTATTACATGATCTCTAAAACAAATGGTTTGATTGATTACATGAACAAACAACACAAAGGTTATTCAACGATGGAAAGAACATTTCACCTATGATTTACCAAGTGGGAATTTAATTTCCTTTTCTCCTTCAGGACCTTAACCATGCGGTCAGTCTCAGCTTGCTTCGTTTTGAAATCCACCAAATATTTAATGGTTGTCTTGAGTACTGCTACTGGTTGTGCTGTTTGCTTCCTCAACATGTCAACTTCATCTCTAAGTGCAGAAGTAGAATCTCTTTCTACCACTAGTTTAGCCTCTAGAGCATCAGCAGTTGGCAATTCATAATGCACGATTGGGCTGGTGCCACTGCTGTGGGATGATACAACATCCATGGGGACCTCGCTCTTTGATCTTGGGCTAACCTGTTTTGCCATTAAAGTTCTGATTGGATTCAGAAAAGTTGAAGTTAGCAAAACATCTCAACTGGGAGTTATAACAGCAAACCAGTTAAACAAACAAGGAATTAAAGAGTTTCAATTCGATGCTGAAAAGTAGTTATTAATATCATTGTAACCTGTTGTTGCAGCAGCAAAGCAGTTAAACAAACAAGTAGCTATTTAAGTTCAGGCAAACAGGTAATTCTTAACAGTAAGTATCAAACACATAGATAGGCGCAGTCTATAATACGATTAACAGGCTGTGGCATTATGTAATCAGTAGCAAACTAAATTAAGCCAAGCAACGTAATTGAACAATTTTGCAATAAGTGGCTAACTAAAATTCCGAGAAGCAGGTAACTGAACTTACGCTAGTTCTTTGTACAGGCACAATGCAACTTCTTTTTCGCTTACAAGGTTGTACAAAGGAGTACATGGCATCAATTGCTTGGATATGCAGTACGAATACTTCTTTCTTCCCACACTGCATTGGTAAGTCGAATGGTTAATCTGGTAAGATGGTGCATCCTTGATATGTTATATGAGGATGTGTAGTCAGACTAGTTGTAGCCACACACATCACACTGGCTTTTACTGTATATTTCATGCGATTACTTTTGGCATATCGAGATCTAAGCAATCTACAATAGGATGAAAAGACTGGCATCCTTCACATTATTGGTGAACTCAGTTCATAGAAACAAGCAATTCAACCATTCTGTGGGTAAATCAAAAGCGCCACTGGAATATTTTTCACTACCCCTATCATACACGCAAAAAGGGGTGACGCCACCATAGGGGCTAGTATGGGTGGCCGCCTCGGGTGGCTCGAAAGTGTGCACCTAGTTTGAGTCATCCAGGTTGGCCCAGGCTAGTTTTGTTCGTCCCAACGCACGAGCAGGCAATGTAAAAAATGAAGAAAAATGTTTCAATTTGGATAGGCCAATAACATAAGTGCAAGGCAGGCCCTATAGCAGGCTCGCGGCCCAAATGAGCGCCTCCCATATCGATTGACAGCAGGAAAAATCCCAATTCATCCGCTCCAGCCTCCAGTCTGGTTCGCTCCTAACCTAGCCGCCGCTGGACAGACCGACACAGAACTTCCTCGCGCCCTCGTTGGAGGGCGGTCGCCGGGCTTCAAGCGAATGGAAGGACAAGAAGATGAAGATCCAACCCTGGGTGTAGCCTGTGTGGGAGGCAGCGGCGGCAGCACGGGCATGGCATCGAGCTTGCGCAAACGGACAGTCACAGCTTGCAAGAGTAGCATGCGCAACGAGCAGGTACATCACATCCCTGATTATATCTAATTCAACTCTTTAATTTCTGGCCAATAGTTAAACCCGGCGGTGTTGTAAAACTGCTTGTATGTAGGGAATCTATGAGAAAATGAAACCAATTTCTACTTATTTTATAACTCCCCCAATCAATACTGAACTGACTGAATCTGATGTATCTAATCAAGTTTCCGGTGCAAACATCCAAGCTCATGTTGTTCTTGAGCCTGAAGTGTCTAATGAACAGACTACTAATGAAGGATTTGATGCAAACATTTTACATGCTCCTGGTGATGAACATATAGTGTCTAATGAGGCATCTAATGCAAGCATTTTGCAAGCTCCCATTGAAGGATTTCATGTCTAATGATGATCTGCTATGTTGAGAGAGACATAGAGATTTGCAGGCATTGATGACAAGCAAATTATAGTGCATTTTTATGGCTTGAGGAAACGTCGAGGCCATCTACCAGAAAGTCCCCGTATCATGACAACGTAGCATAATTACTTTTCTAATCTATTGTTTGAAACTATTGGCATTCTTGTGCAGGATAGATATATTGATATGCAGTTTGCGCACTGGTTATAGGTGCAATTACACTTCGATATTTTCAGCCAGAGAACGAATAATTCAAGCAGGTACAGACCATGTTTGTAGTCCTTGTACACCATGTTGCATTTTGTGTTTTTTGGTGCTTGCATCATTTAGTGTTTATAATCTGAACTACTTTGGATCATTAGCTGGTTTTCAAAGTGCATGTAGCTTCACATTTCTCAAGTTATGTTGATTTCCGGAGTGCAAGTGCCTTCGTATTTTTTAAGTTAAATGTTCGCCCCTGGTAACTTGAATTCGTGGATCCGCCACTGCACACAAATCATACACGAATGCCAATACGAATTAAATGAAATGCAGGGACTTACGCTAGCTCGTTGTACAGGCTCGCTGCAGCTCTGCTTGCACTTGGGATGTTCCATGTACAAGTCCATGTTACCACTTGCTTGGATGTGCAGGCCTTGTGCTCCTTGCATCCCGCTCTACATTTTTGACACGGCGAATGGCTGATCAAATAAGAGGAATCGACCTTGCTGTTGTACTGGAGGACAAATACTTACAAGGTTATCCGGGTGTGTAGGATGTGTACCAGATCCCATAGCGCCGTCATGCTTCGCTAAAAAATGGATTTGCTTGTTTCATATGATATCTCCAGAAGAAATAAGAGTTAAAGTCAGAGTTTTATAGGCGTGTAAGCTAAGAGAGCAGTGAAAGGATATCCAAACATCGTTGGAACAGTGCACAAAGGAGTGATGTGTGGATACCTAGTTCGGGCCGACGTTTGGGCATGCTCGCCTAGCTAGAGTGCGGGTCACTTCAGAGCCGTTGAGGGTGATGCGCTGGCGTTGGCTGGCCGCCCACGGATGCAGATCTTGAGTGGTAGCGGAGCGCTACGATGCGGTGGACGAGACCGTTGGTGAAGCCTGTCGGATGTGGGCTTCCGGCAAAACCCTTAAGGTTCGAACTCTGGGGTGCGCACGAAGATCTACTCCCTACCGATCCACGCCCCAAAGCATCGCCGCGGATCTAAGCTAGCACGATGAACATCACAAGAGACACGAGGTTTATACTGGTTCGGGCCACCGTTGTGGTGTAATACCCTACTCCAGTGTGTGGTGTGGTGGATTGCCTCTTGGGCTGATGATGAACAGTACAGAGGAAGAATAGCCTCACGAGGAGTGTTCTTGAGCTTGGTGAGCTTGTGTGGTTGGGGATGATCTGAGTGATCTGCCAACCAGTTGCCTCCTACAACGGTGGCTAGCCCTATTTATAGAGGCCTTGGTCCTCTTCCCGAATATTGAGCGGGAAGGGAGCCAACAACGGCCATTTTGAAAGGGGACAGCTAGTACAAGCTATCCTGACTAAAGGTGGTCTTCGGCTGCCAAAAGCACTGGTGATGACGCCATCTTGGGCTCCACGGAGACCTCCGTCCTGCCGCTCTGCTGGTCTTGGTCTCGTTGCACCGATAAGGAAACCTTTGCTTAATGCCTCGGTACTCCGCGCCTGCGCTTGCCCCCTTTGCACCAAAGAGGAAACGAGGACACTGCGCAGGCTGGCACCCACCTGGTCTTGATCGTCATGGCTTGCGTCATGAGCACCTCGCGAGGTACTCCTCGCCTTGATCTCTCTGCCTCCTTGCGAGCCTGCCTGATGAGGCCGCCCCTGAGGAGGCCTTGCGTCGTCCGCCCCGCGAGGCTTGGCCCCTCGTGAGGGTCCTGAGCTTGGGTTGATGAAGACGGGCCGTACTGGGCCGCTGGTGAGCCACACTGCAGGCCGCAGGCAGGCAAGTCTGGGGACCCCCGTTCCCAGAACGCCGACAGTAGCCCCCGGGCCCAAGGCATGCTCGAACTTGGCTTAGCAGCGAAGCCAAAGGGCAAGTGCGGAGCGCCGCGGGCCCCCACAGCCTGCGGTCTTGGTCGACGCTGCCGACTTGACTGGACGTGGGCGTCTCCGCTTCCCCACGCTGCCTCGAAAACTGCCTGATTTGACGAGTCCCTGCTGCATGCAAAAAAGAGTCATCGTTACCTGCGATCGTGGGGGTCGACGGTTGGCCTCCTTGGGATTATAAGTATGGAGGGGCGAGAGCCCCTGTTGTTCATCTCCCCTCGCACCGCCTGCTTCTTCTTCCTCCTTGCTCTGGCTGCTTGCAGTGTCCCATGGCGCCCGTTAGGAGGTTCTCGGCCGCGGAGAAAGGGAAGGCTCGCCAAGAAGGGCCTGGCTCCCCTCCGCCTAAGCGCGGCCGCGACCGTCCCCGCAAGCACCCAGCGACTCCTATTGCGGCTCCCCGTGGTCGCGGTGGTGGCCCTTCACGCGGCGGTGGCCGCCGATGCCGAGGCAGCCCAGCTAGTGGAGGAATGCGCGCCGTGGCTGCGCGGCCCCCACGGCCGTGCTTCCACTCGGCAGAGGTGCTGCCGGAGTTTGTTGTGTGGTTGGACAACCCGACCGGCAACTAGCTCCAGCTCCCTCGCTTCTTCGGCGGCGAACTGCCGGCCACTGGCCTCGGCGGGCTCTGGCTGCAACCGGACGGCTGCTGCAGCAGGGCCTCCTAGGTTGCGGTGGAGATCTCCGCCGCCAGGAACGTGGCCCTGGCCCGGGGCTGGCAGACGTTTGCCCGCGCGCGTGGCCTGGGCAGGCGGTGCACCCTCCACTTCAAGTACGACGGCGACGCGACCCTCTATGTGAGGGTGTTCGGAGAAGATGGCCGCCGTGTTGGGTGCTGCCCTGAAGACAACAATGGCGACGAGGTGCTCGGCCTTGGCGACGGCCGCGAGGATGGTGAGGGCGAACCCGCTCCGGACGGTGACCGCAACTCGTCGAGCTTCAGCGGCTCCTCCTCCGGTGACAGCTCCTCCAGCGGTGGCCTCGACCAGCCGCCACGCCGCCGCGCCCGCTTCGAGGGTGGTGGCGGGTCGTCCCATCGCCGCGCCCCGGTGAAGCGCGAGGCGGAGTCTGATTGAGCTCAGGAGGGTGACGCAGATCCCTTCTCGCGAACCGTGCACTGTTTTTCTTTTGTTTTTTCTCCCTTTCCTGCATTAAGAGAGGGAAAAGTATGGAGCCCCGTGGGGGCGTGCAACAAACTATGATTCCCTAATTATCGCGCTAAATTTATCATTGTTATGCTGTTTGATGGTGCCATGGTTATGTGCTTGCCCGTAGGAACAACTTAGCTCGGGACGTTGCGGTAGTTTTCGCCTCGTGAGGTGCCCGCTTGAGGTCTCACCGGGCGCCTTAAGAGCTGCAAAAAATCAGTTGGGAGAATCATTTTCGAACCTTGGCCGCGGGGGCTATTGGCTGTCGCCCGGCGCTTTGCGTTGCGATGCCCGAGGGGCATGGACCGGGAGGGGTGCTCCCATTATGAACTCGAACGAGAGAGCCCCGCGAAAACCAGGAGAGAAAGGACTCACGAGGGCGCCCGCGCAGCCCCCTCGCGAGGTTTCCGAGAGAGAGCGCGAGTCAGACAAAAACTGAGAACAAAGAACAGGGGCAGAGGACGGCAGACAACACTAGAAGCAAAATCCAATAAAGGTCCGGATGAGAAAGAACAAGCCAACTGGGGAAAGCAAATGAAAAGCCGCGTTCGGCACCTAGTCTAGTCTTCGACGTCTTCTCACCAGCGCGGAGCTAAGTGCTGCCACTAGGCGTGGGCGGGAGCCCCCGAGGCCCGAGGGCGGCACTCCGGAGACTCCAGGGCGTGTACAACCCCAACTCATTATTACGTGAGAGTGTCACGGGCGGCGAACTTCACAGGCACCGGGCCTTCTTCACAGGCACTGGGCCTTTTTATGGGCGGCGAGCTTCACAGGCACCGGGCCTTCTTCACAGGCACTGGGCCTTTTTATGGGCGGCGAGCTTCACAGGCACCGGGCCTTCTTCACAGGCACTGGGCCTTTCTATGGGCAGCGAGCTTCACAAGCACCGGGCCTTCTTCACAGGCACTGGGCCTTTCTATGGGCGGCGAGCTTCACAGGCACTGGGCCTTTCTTCAAGGGTAAAACTTCCGGAGGTGCTCAATGTTCCAGACGTTTGGGACGGGCGCCCCCTCCTGAGTCTCCAGGCACGCGGCGCCAGGCCTGGAAACATGAACAACCTTGAACGGGCCCTCCCACATGGGCGAGAGCTTATGCAGCCCTTCCCTGGAGAGCACCCGCCTGAGCACGAGGTCGACTACCTCGAGAGTCCTGGAGCGGATGTTGCGGCAGTGGTACCGCCGCAGCGCCTGCTGGTATCTTGCTGCTCGTAGCACGGCTTCTCGGCGGCGCTCCTCCCACAGCACGAGGTTCGTCCCACGCATGGCGTCCTGCTGCGCTTCATCAAACGCTAGGACCCGCGTGGAGCGACGCCTAACCTCGTGAGGGAGGACAGCCTCTGCCCCGTAGACGAGGAAGAACGGGGTCTCACCAGTCGGTTTGGTGGCGGTCATGCGGATGGACCACAGCACGGACTGGAGCTCGTCGTACCAGCCCCTGCCGCAGGCCTCCAGCTTCTTCTTGAAGGTCCTGGTCTTGAGGCCCCTCAGGACCTCCGCATTGGCGCGCTCGGCCTTACCGTTGCTCCGTGGGTGCGCCACCGAAATGTAGCATATCTGCGTTCCAAGGTTAGCACAATATGTTTTGAAGAGATTGCTGGTGAACTGCGAACCGTTGTCAGTGATGATGCGGTTAGGGACCCCGAACCGGCTCACGGGACCCTTGATGAATTTGACCGCGGAACCAGCTGGAATGGTGCGGACGGCTTCCACCTATGCCCACTTGGTGAACTTGTCAATGGCGACGTAAAGGTAGCGGTATCCCCCAGGCACTCGAGGGAACGGGCCCAAGATATCCAGCCCCCAGACCGCGAATGGCCACGAGAGCGGGATGGTTTGTAAGCCCTGAGCCGGTTGATGGATCTGCTTGGCATGGAATTGGCAGGCTTCGCATGACCTCACCAGCTCGATCGCGTCGTTGAGTGTCGTAGGCCAGTAGAACCCGCTGCGGAACGCCTTACCGACGAGGGTCCGTGACGACGAGTGGTGTCCGCAATCTCCACCGTGTATGTCAGCCAGCAGTTCCTTTCCCTGCTCCCTGGAGATGCAACGTAAGGAAACGTCATTTGGCCGCTTCCGGTAAAGCTCCCCATCTTGGATGCAGTAGGCCGTGGCCTGCCAGGCCACGCGTTCCACGTCCTCCTCCTTCTTCGGCAGCGTCCCTCGCGTGAGGTAGTCCTTGAATTCCATGGTCCAGCATCCCTCCTGAGGCTCCAACGCCAAGAGTTGTCATGCTCCCGAGGTTGGGCCACAGGCCGGGGCTCCTGTGGCAGGTGGCTTAGGAGTTCCTCCCGAGGCTGTGCTGTGCTTGAAAGTGGCGGTATCGCTGATGGCTTGAAGAGTCGTTCCTCAAAAACGCCTGGCTCCTGGGGCAGCCGCCTGGATGCCCTCCTGGCGATGTCATGAGCCTCTTGGTTGGTGTCGTGGGGCACATGCTGCAACTCCAGCCCCAAAACTGCTTTTCCATCCTGCGCACCTCCGCACGATACGCTTCCATGTGTTCGTCCTTCGGCTTGTACACCTTGTTGGAGAAGTTGACGAGGAGCTGCGAATCTCCCTTGATGGTGAGGCGCTTTACCCCCAGCGCTGCTGCAGCTTTCAAGCCTGCTATGACGCCCTCGAATTCTGCTATGTTGTTGGAGACCTTCTCGCCATGCTGGAAACAGAGCTGCACGGCGTAATAGAGCTTGTCCTGAGTGGGTGATATAAGCACCGCTCCAGCCCCCGCGCCATGTCACGAGAATGCTCCGTCGAAGTACATGACACAGCCGTCAGGTGCTTCACTTCCTGGGGAAAGCGACCGATCCTCGCCTGCTTCGAGTCCTAGTGCCTCTGTCCATTCTGCCACAAAACCTGCGAGTGCGGCTCCCTTGACGACCCTGGTTGTGCTGAATTCCAACTAAAACGCTTGCAACTCAATGTTCCCAGCGACCCTTCCAGCTGAGTTGGGGCTCCTGAGCACCCTTTCCAATGGGTAGGCCGAGACGACCTTGATGGGGTGACCTTGAAAGTAGTGCCGCAGCTTATGCGAAGCAACCAACAGCGCGAGCAAGAGCTTCTGAGGCATAGGGTATCGTGCCCTTGCATCCCGCAATACCGTGCTGACGAAGTACACCGGGTGCTCGACGAGAGTGGGAGTGCTGACGAAGCCCGTGCCCTCCGGAGGGTTTGACGCCTCCAGAGACGACGGAGCCCCCAGCGCCTGGCTGCCTGGCGTGGCCTCTTCAACCCTAGGGGCATCTTCCTGCTGAGGCTTGTTTCCATCTGCCGAGGCCGTGACCTTCGCGAGGCCTTCTTGGTCTTGTGCCGCCACGGCTGGGGCTGTGGCCGGGCGTGGTGCAGCCTTGACCTGATGCTCTTCCCAAACTGCCAC
Organism: Triticum aestivum; assembly: GCF_018294505.1. Classification (NCBI taxonomy): domain Eukaryota; kingdom Viridiplantae; phylum Streptophyta; class Magnoliopsida; order Poales; family Poaceae; genus Triticum; species Triticum aestivum. The sequence goes on from NC_057799.1 coordinate 401,218,757, forward strand.
TAGAGCTGCACTGGCGGAGTAGGGTGTGGCCGCGAGGTCAAGCACCAGGGGCTCGAGAGGGCGTGGTGCCACCATCACAGGAGGGCTGGTCAGATACTTCTTGAGGTCTTTAAATGCTTGGTCGGCCTCCTGAGTCCACTCAAACGGGCCCTTCTTCTTCATCAGCTTGAAGAAGGGCAGGGCACGCTCCCCTAGCTTGGTGATGAAGCGTCCTAGGGCAGTGACACGCCCGGCGAGCTTCTGCATTTCCCTGAGGGTTTGCGGCGGACTCATGTCTTCGATTGCCCTGACCTTCTCCGGGTTGGCCTCGATCCCTCTGTGAGACACGAGGAAGCCCAGGAGCTTGCCGGAAGGAACACCGAACACGCATTTCTCCGGGTTGAGTCGCAGGTCCACCTTGCGGAGGTTCGCGAAGGTCTCCTCCAAATCCTGGATCAAGTTCTTTGCCTCCCGAGACTTCACCACAATGTCGTCGACGTAAGCCTCGGCGTTCCTCCCGAGCTGCCAGCCTAAGGCGATGTACATCAGCCGCTGAAAGGTTGCGCCCGCGTTGCGCAACCCGAACGGCATGCAAGTGTAGTAGTATACTCCACATGGGGTCAGGAAGGCCGTCTTCTCCACATCTTCTACCGCCATCTTGATTTGGTGGTAACCCGAAAACGCATCCAAGAAACACAGCAGGTCGCACTCGGCGGTGGAGTCGACGATCTGGTCGATGCGGGGGAGAGGGAACGGGTCTTGAGGGCAGGCCTTGTTGAGGTTGGTGAAGTCGACGCACATGCGCTCCTCCCCCCCCCCCTTTTTGGAACAACAACTGGGTTCGCCAGCCATTCGAGGTAGCGAACCTCGCGAATAGCACCTACTGCCTCCAGCTTGCAGGTTTCTTGGACGATGAAGGCCTGTTTCACGGTGGACTGCCGCCTTGCTCTCTGTTTCACGGGGCGTACATTGGGGCATACATTCAGGTGATGCTCGATCACCTCCCTTGGGACCCCTGCTAGCTGCTTGGGTTCCCATGCGAACACATCCTTGTTCGTGCGCAAGAACTTCACCAGCGCCTCCTCTTGGTCATGGCCGAGGTTGGCGCCGATGGTGAAGGTGGCGCCCGAGGACCCGTCCTCCTCAACTGGCACCTGCTTGGTCTCGGCCTTGTCCTGGGTGAACAACTGCTTCTTCTTGGTTGGCGCAGCCCCCTTGGCCTTGGAGGTGTCCGCGTCGGCAGGCTGCGCTGCCGCGGCTGTCTTGAGGGTGAGCTTGAGCACCAGCAGAGCATCCTTGGTATCTCCGGCTACGGTGAGGACGCCGCTGCTCCCGGGCATCTTCATGACGTTGTAGCCCGGAAGGGTCGCCGCCATGAACTGAACCAAGGCGGGGTATCCCAGGATGGCGTTGTACGGGAGGCCGATGTGTGCTATGTCGAAGTCGACCAGCTCCGTGCGGAAGTTGTCGTGGGTGCCGAAAGTCACAGGGAGGCGGATCTGCCCCAAGGAGCCGGAGTAACCGCCTCCGATGCCTGAGAAGGGCTTGCTGGGTTGGAGTCGTTCCAGCGGTACGTGGAGGAGGCTAAAGGCCTCCACCGAGAGCATGTTGAGGCTGGCACCGCCGTCGATGAGGGTCTTGGTGACGGCCACCTGGCAGATGGTGGGCGTGCAAAGCATTGGGAGCGCGCCCGAGAAGGCGATGTTGACGGGGTGGTCATCTGAGTTGAAGGTCAGGTCGGCGTCGGGTGCCACCCAACCCTGAGGAGCTCCTTTCCGCGTGAGGGCGGCGCCGATCTGGCAGAAGAACGGCTTGGCGTGGCGGTCTGAGGGTGGCGCCAGCGAGCCGCCCAGGAGAGCTGCGACAACCGGAGGCGCCGGCCCCGTGTAGCTGGCGAGGAAGAGGTTGCGCAGCTCCTCCCAGGAGGCCACAGAAGACGTCGGCAGGTTGAGCAGCCTCATGCGTGGGACGCCAGTGAGGGCCATGGGAAACCAGTTTGCCATGACCTTGTCGTCGCCTCCGGCCTTGAGGACGGCCTCCTCGTACGCCAGCAGGAAAGCCAGCGGATCTGCCGCGCCGTTGTAGCGCGGCGGCATCTCTGGCTTGAACTTGTGCCGCCACTGCTCCTGCCGCAAGATGGGGGCCAAGGCTCGGAGCCCCCTGGCCCCTGCGCCCGCGTCGGCCGCCGGAACTGGAGGTGCGTTGTCCGCCATGAGGGCGAAGCGCGGTGTTGGTGCAGAGCAGATCGACGGAAGGGAGAGCTCCGGCGCACACCTACCTGGCACGCCAAATGTCGGATGTGGGGTTGCGGCAAAACCCTTAAGGTTTGAACTCTGGGGTTCGCACGAAGATCTACTCCCTACCGATCCACGCCCCAAAGCATCGCCGCGGATCTAAGCTAGCACAATGAACATCACAAGAGACACGAGGTTTATACTGGTTCGGGGCACTGTTGTGGTGTAATACCCTACTCCAGTGTGTGGTGTGGTGGATTGCCTCTTGGGCTGATGATGAACAGTACAGAGGAAGAACAGCCTCGCGAGGGGTGTTCTTGAGCTCGGTGAGCTTGTGTGGTTGGGGATGATCTGAGTGATCTGCCGGCCAGTTGCCTCCTACTACGGTGGCTAGCCCTATTTATAGAGGCCTTGGTCCTCTTCCCGAATATTGAGCGGGAAGGGAGCCAACAACGGCCATTTTGAAAGGGGGCGGCTAGTACAAGCTATCCTGACTAAAGGTGGTCTTCGGCTGCCAAAAGCACTGGTGATGACGCCGTCTTGGGCTCCACGGTGACCTCCGTCCTGCCGCTCTACTGGTCTTGGTCTTGTTGCACCGATAAGGAAAGCTTTGCTTGATGCCTCGGGACTCCGAGCCTGCGCTTGCCCCCTTTGCACCAAAGAGGAAACGAGGACACTGCGCAGGCTGGTGCCCGCCTGGCGCCCGCCTGGTCTTGATCGTCATGGCTTGCGTCATGAGCACCTCGCGAGGTACTCCCCGCCTTGATCTCTCCGCCTCCTCGCGAGTCTACCTGATGAGGCCGCCCCTGAGGAGGCCTTGCGTCATCCGCCCCGCGAGGCTTGGCCCCTCGCGAGGGTCTTGAGCTTGGGTTGATGAAGACGGGCCGTACTGGGCCGCTGGTGAGCCACGCTGTAGGCCGCAGGCAGGCAAGTCTAGGGACCCCCATTCCCAGAACGCCGACAAAGCCCCAGCAGCCTCGGGGGGCGGAGGCGCGATGATGTGCTCGGTGAAGTAGCCCTGGTGAGCTGGGAGACGGCGTCGGTGAAGCGCACCTGATGCAGTGGAAGTCGGTGTCTGTGAGGCACGTCGGTTGCGGCGGCCGACATTGTCGGTGGACCACCCGGTGCGGTGGACGAGGGCGTAGATGAGGTAGCTCCGGTGCGGTGGTGAAGCGCGACCGTCGTCTTCGTCGTCGTCGTCCGGCAGAGAGGTGGGGAAAGAGACGAGACGAGGGGCGATTCGAACTTTGCTTGCGTTGGCGGCGAATTAGGTATTTGAGCAATCTGGGCGTGGAAGGGGACAGTGGAGAAGGGAGATTTTGCAGGGCTGGAATTGGGGCCACCAGATATTTCAAACCGAAACATGGAAGCGCAAACTTATTTGTCATCGTCCTTTTTTGGGGCGAGGGAGGGAGGGGGGTGGGTGGCTGGGTGCTAAGCGTCCGTCCGACACACGCGACCACCACGACATGACCCTGGTCTGCCTGGTGCACCTACATTTGGGAATGCAAACGAATCTTCTTTCATTTGGAAATGAATCTGTATGTATTACCATGCCCGTGTTTTCCTTGCAATAATTAGTCATTCGAAACGAGATACTATAAATTAATTAATGAGGAGTTATTTGAAGAAAAAAATCGAAACGGTATCCACGCTAACGTGGATTAGAGTGTGTGTCACATAATTAGTTATTTGAATTAGAGTGTGTGTCACATAGCGATCTCCAATTCTAACGTGGATTTCGCATTTCACTGTATCCACGCTACTTTTTTAATACAAATTCATATGTATATGATGAACACCATGGTAGTGAGAAAACTTTTGGATGGATTCAAACATATGACCTACAAAATGGCACAACAAATCGAGTCAATGTCAACTTTTTGAAACCTAGTATGGCACGAATTCGAAATAATTACCCATATGCATGGTCCTCAGTTCAAATCTTACAATGTACACCGAATTGAAACATCGATATTAAGTCTCATACTATCTACATTCAAATGTTGTTTTTGCCCCCCCCCCCCGCACACACGCTACATACTTCCTGTATCGGTCAATCTTCCTCTCCTAACCACCTTAGGAAGCTATCGGTTTCCAACACACATCCATTCTTTCTCTCCATGTTTCGATCTCTAACTCTCTTAACTACACAACCCCCTTTTTCCACTCTGTTACAAAATGTATTTACCTCACACACCCGCCATTGCACCCCATATCAAGCTCTCTCTCTCCCTCTCCCTCTCACCCTCTTGCGCTAAATACATGCATTGCCTATCTAGCCCCCCAACCTTTCGTGCGCATGCACACACGTTGTCTATCTAGGTCACTCCCTCGCGACTGTCTCACTCTTTCTTCCGCACGGCGGGCCACACTCGCTCAATCTCGCTCTCTTTATCTGAGTCTCGTTTAACCTCCTTTTCATTCACACACAAATAATATATCTCCCTGTTCGGGCCTCGATTGACACACTCTATACTCTCTCACGCAGATTGTCTATCTAGGTCAGTCCATCGAAGCCGTCCCACTCTTTCAACCTCATGGTGGGCCACACTCGCTCTCTCTCTCTCTCTCTCTCTCTCTCTCTCTCTCTCTCTTTGTATGTATCGATTGACCTCGCTCTTTCTCGGACAAAAATGATATATCACCATGTTTGAGCCCAATTCGACTTATTCACATTGTATACTCTCTCACGCACATTGTCTATCTAGGTCACTCTCTCCAACCCGTCTCACTCTTTCGATCGCACGACGACCCTATGTGATCGATTGACCTTGCTTCCTCCCACGCACAAAATATATCTACACGTCTATGACTGGATCATCTCTCAAGCTCTATCTTACAGCCCTCACCCTTGCCAAAAGCTCAATCGGACAATATCTCTCCAGAGCATATATATTTGTTCAATGAATGTCGGACCACACTCACTTTGTCTCTCTATCTATATGTCTCTCGATTGACCTTGCTTTCTCACGAGATATCTTCCACACATTGAAGCTACCTCTCCATCCCTCGCAAAGCCGGAGCTATTTACATTGCGAGGGGCACTCCAACCTCGGATTAATTTGTGTAGGCATTTATTCCGGTCGGTTTAGATTATATTTTCGTAGCATTCGGCCCACAACTACTCAAAACACCATTGCAACCTCCGCAACTCCCCTAGTTGATTTCCCTCTGGCTCGGTCATCGCTCTCTCGCACGTCCTTTCTCGCCTTCAAGGTCGCACCATGGTGTTATTGCAAAAAACTCTATTGTTCTCTTTAATTATTATAAATAAGCTACAAAACTACACACCGATAGTCCACTTGGAATGGAACAAATTTCGACCCACAAATTAAAGTGCTACAAACCACACACCAAGGGGCCCACATGTCATGAAACAAATTTGGACCCATATACAAATCAAAAACTAAAGGACAGGGTCGAACATGCGACCAGGGCCTTCAAGCCGCACGTCAATAGGCAACATACATAGAACAGCAATGTTTGTTGTACCTCCCTTTGTTCATATAATGTTTTTATATTACCACAGCCTATTTAATTGATAACATGTAATATTATTTTTAGTACTATTTGCCTTCACTTACTGGTGGGTTCCATGTGTGCTCTCTCTCTCTCCTCCCCTTCTGTGTTTAGATGCACGAGCAAACACGAAGAACTCGCGGGCGATGTTGCCGTTGACCATATCTGGACGCGTTCACAAGTTACGGCACCAGTTTCACGTGCTAGCAGCACTAGTTAGTGTGTACGTGCAATGAATGTTAATTTGGAAGTATATTAAGTGCATGCGGATATTAAGTAGGATATTATTTGCGTGTTATTAGGTGATTAGCACTATTTTGGCATGAAATTAACTGCACGCTAAACGTGTTGAGCGCTCGACATTGAAGCAGTCTAGGTCGTTGGATGACAAGGAATACATGTGGCTTGATGACGTTTTATATTTAATTTGATATGGCTCTAGCAGAACATTCAATCGATCAAACCATAGATTTCATTCAGTCTGACTCCGACTTTAAATTATACGACGATCGATCTAAAATAAATGGAAATGATAAACGTTCGGATTTTAAGCATGGCAATCCGAACGTTTTTCATGGCAAATTTAGATTACGCGGCGGCGGCGGGGGCGTCTTGCGGTGGGAAGCGGCTCCTGTGCCGTGCTCTGTGTGTCGTCGTACCACTGACTGGCGGTGACGGCGGCGCCTTGCGCCGTTGTTGGCGTACTCATGGACGTTGGCCTAGCTTCAAGGAAGGCCAAAATGTTCTAGACTTCGGAGCGAGTCAACTGGCGGGAGGAGGCGACAGGCGTTGGTTCAAGGAAGCGGTCGACGGCGGCCATCCATGCCGCTGAGGGGGGCACTAGCACCCGCGCGGGGACAGGCGCTGTCAACGGCGCGGCGGAGACATTCGTGTGCATGGGCACCGGCATGGGCACGCACGTCAGTGCACGCGCAGGCGCATGCGCTGGCAGGTGCACGGGCACCGGCACGGGCGTGCGCGTCAGTGCACGTGCAGGCGCATGCGCTGGCAGCTGCACGGGCGCGTGAAAGTCGGCGGGGACCTCGTGGAACCCCGTGGCATCAAGCTCGGCGACAATGTGCGGCTCCCGACCCATCAATGCCGCGGGGATGGGCGTTGGCGCAGTCGGGGCGACGGGAGCCGAAACGGGAGCGGGGACAGGCGCGGCGTCTTCCCGCAAGGCCAGTTCAAGCTCTTCCCAAAGTGCCTTATGTTCTTGAGACTCCGGCTGGGTATCTTCCTCGGGAAACTGGAAGACTAAGGGCAGACCATCGTGATGCGGCATGGCGTACGTTTAGGTCAGGCTGGTTGCAGGTAGACAACAGGAGAATCGGAGAGGAAGAGAGAAGATTGTAGCAATACCGGGTAGTGCGGGGTTGATTTTAAACTACGGCGCCGGCGACATTAAAAGTGGGAGCAGTTGGGACGAAGGTGGGCGGTGGGGCCTGGTCAAAGGGCTTGCCTCCCGGTGAGCCTGCACAGCGGTCTGCTCGCACGCCTCCCTGTCAGCCGGCGCAGCGGTCTGCTCGCACGCCTCCCGTCGACTCACACGCTTGCTCGGACGGCACCTGCTGATGAGAAGCGGGACTCATGGCGGCATGTAAACTCCCACAGTTTCAATAGTGAAAGCGTTCGCCTTAACGTGACAGGTCTTTGTTCCAAAATACCTTGGCTCTTCATTTGTGCAACTTGTCATAAGCAGCTTGTCTCAAATTGAAGAAAAAAATTACGAAGTAATATTTGTGCCATATCACGTGACCATGCTCAGTTTCAAGAATTTATGGCCACTTTTGGATTTTCTGAAATTTAAGATCCAGGATTCGAAACAATATCATAACCTGCATCATGCAATAAATTTTCAAGCCATAGATGTGTCCTGTTGTATTTCTTAAGAAAGGATTTGGTCAAACATTTTGCTTAGTTAGACTTCAGACAAGTTATATGTGCAGAGCAAAAGGATAATCCATCCGTACCAGTGCATTGCCTGATATATTAACTCAAGTACTAGGCACGAACAAACGGGCTCAATTCTGTGCTCATCCAGGTGTAGTAGTAGTAGTACTAGGCAATGCAGTTGATGGGTGACCTTGGCGAGCGGCGACCGAGGGAATTGAACTGTGCTCGTCACGGTAGGTAACGTTGTCTAGTTACTAAAGCATCCCTCCGTTGTTCATCGGTAGTCATTACGGACCGGGGACATGAGGGGAATTTCCTAGGGCTGGAATTCTGGCCGCCACATATTTCGACTCGAAACGCGAAGGCTCGACTGGTTGGGGTTGCCTAATGTACGTACCACGCACACCACTAGAAGGACACGAGCCCGGTTTTTTTAATTTTTATTTTCTAGGATCAACACGAGCCAAGGTCTAGCTGGTACGCCGCTGGGTCCTACCATTCGAGAATACGAAAGGAACCTTTTAAATTGTCGAACGAATCTATGTGTATTACAATGCCCGTATTTTCGTTGCAAATACTAATCTCAACGTGGTACTTGATTTATGATGAGTTGTTGAATTAGAGTGAGTTTGTGATATAGTGATCTCAACGTGGATTTCACATTTCATGGTATCCCTGGTAAGTTTTTTAATGCAAATTCAAATTTAAAAGATGAACAATATGGAGGTGAGAAAACTTTGTATGTATCAAGCATATGACCACAGACACACACAGAGAGAGAGAGACACCCACACATGAACACAACAACAATCCAATAAGTATAGTGCATCTATTTTTCCAAATCATGCATGTATGACACGAATTCAAAAATACTCCTTCTGTTCCTAAATATTAGTCTTTTAGAGATTTCAACAAGCGACTACATACGGAGCAAAATGAGTGAATCTACACTCTAAAATATGTCTATATACATCCGTATGTGCCAGTCCACTTGAAATCTCTAAAAAGACTAATATTTAGGAACGAAGGGAGTAAAATGTAAGACATGCATGGTCCTCAATTCAATATTTAAAACGAACATGAAACTGAAACATGAATATTAAGTCTAGTACTACAGTACATGCAAATGTTGTGTTTAATTAGGCGGAGCTATGATTGTCGGGGGTCACCCCCTCGACCTTAGATAAAATTGTGAAGCTCTGTTTAGGGTTGTTTAGATTATATTTGTCCCCACCCTCCCAACCACCGATTGGTTGTGCACCCCCCACCCCTCCTCCCCAGAAGAATATCATGTGCCCCATACCTTAGATGCTATATGCCAATACGAGTTGCTTGGAGCTTGTAGATCTGAGATATAGCAGCTCACATGATGTCTTAATATTTTTACAGGAAACCTTGATGAGTTTGAGAATTGCACACAATTTGTACAAAAACTACTCAGATGCCCTTGGATCCCATATCCAACAACCTCGAAGCTCGTATCACCGTAGCATCTAAGATGAAGGAGGACATCATATTCTCCTGTATGTAAGAATATCATGTGCTACCACACCTTAGACGCTTTGGTGATACAAGCTCTTCGGAGCCGTGTGATTTGTGACCCAACACCTCCTCGGTGGTTTGAATGGTTTTTTGCAGAAAAGCCCCCAAAGAGTTTGGCCACTGCTTACAAGCACAAAGACTGCTCAGATGCCATTGGATCTCAGATCAAACGACCTCGAAGCTCATATCACCGTAGCATCCAAGCTGCGAGAGCACCTTATGTTTTCTCGCACAGGAGAATATGAGGTGCTCCCGCACCGTAGTTTCTATGGTGATACGAGTTCACGGAGATCTAACAGCCCATAGTAGGAGGTTTGAATGTTTTTGCAATATACGGCTGAGAGAGTTTGGGAATTGCGTAGAAAGTACAAGTACTACGCATGTGCCATCTGATCACTGATCATACGACCTAGATGCTCATATCACCGTAGCGGGTAATTAAGCTACGGGGAGCACCTACTATGAGCAACGGGGAGCCGTTGGATCCAAGATGCAGCGGCACACACGAGGCCCGAATGTTTTATTTGCAAAAAAACCTTTGGAGAGTTTGGAAATTGCGCATAATTACAAAGACTACTCCCAAGCCATTGGATCTCACTTCCAACGGTGTAAAAACTCGTATCACCATAGCATCTAAGTTGCAGGGTGGATGTGATATTCTATGCCACTGTCATTTTTGTTTGTAAACTTGCAAAATACGTGTAACTTGTGTTGTTACTTGTCTAACCGCGCAAAGTGTTTGTTCAAAAAAACCATCCTACACTGAAATATCGGAACAACACACGGGGGTCCCACTTGTCATTAATCAAATTTGGACCTAAAACTAACAAATCTGAAAGACGAGATTTGAACTGGAACCTGGACTACAAAGTGTAAGTCGATAGCCTGAAACAACAACGGTTGTTGGCTTTGTCCCATAACTTGATTTTATACAGCATTACGTTGAGTAGAGTAGAGGGAGTGCCTCGTCAACACGTGCATGACCGTTGACTCACTTACTGGTGGGTCCCAGGTCTGCGATCTCTCTCTTCTCTCCATCGTCTAACCTTTGCACGGGCACACACGAAGAGCGGCGCTAGCTTGCCGTGGTGTTATTACAACTAAAAAAGGCTTGGAAAATAGAAGAATCGCCTAGAACAAGAGACGTTGTGGCTGGTCGAGACAGAGCTAACCGCACCTATCCTCCGTGCCACGTTAGCATGATGAAGCTGTGTGGCTAGTGAGGTGTTTTCGACCGACTGGCTGGGTCGCGAGGTCAAACCATAGGTACTACGTTTGATACAGTATATTTTTACACGCACATTTTTCCTCCGTGCCGAGACATGGCACACCCTACCGCGCGGTTTCGGGGTCCTCCCGGGTGGTGCACGCATATATTCTTCCTGACGTGGGACGCCCTACCACGCGTTTTCGCCGAAGCAAGTAAATGAGTCGTCAAATCACGAAAGACCACTTTTCCCGGCGAGTACATCAGTGAAGCACGGTGGCTAGCTAGTTGGGCTAGTTCGACCGATTAGCTAGGCCGCCGCCACATTTGTTTTTTCACCCCTTTTTTTATCTACTTGTCGGCAGGTAAATTTAAATATCCACCGCGGCATTGCTCTGGTGTTTGAGTGCGGCAGGATTTCTAATTTTTTGATTGACGGGAGCAGGCGCGGCAGGATTTTTAATTTTTTGATTGACGGGAGCAGGAGCGACAGCAATTAGTCATGATGACTCCGCCTGTAAAACCCACTGCTCCCTGATGTGAGAAGTCGTCGATTGGTGTTTTACCATGGTCAAACCCAAAAGATTCCCCGCTCCTCGGCTGGGTCCCTCCGCCTTCCTGTAGATTGCATTGCCTTTCAGCCGTTTCGCCCCCTACATCACCAACGTCGTGCGCCTCGAGAAGCAGAGGGACTTCGGTGGTGTTTAGGCGCCCTCTGCATGGGCATGTCCATTCTTGGCGCAACATGACCGTTGGATCAAACTCAGACAGTGCAGATCAGTCACTGTAGCACAAAGCGTGTGGGTGTGTTTGGTTGCATTCTCATCTAAATATAGTTGTTTCCTCTTCATGTATTTGTGTTAACCTACTAGTGTGGACTCATGCACCCTTCATGCACTCTGCCAAACACCCAAAAGTGGGTCGAGAAGGGAACTTTTGCTCCCATCCCGTGCACCCTTCATACACCCTGCCTAACACTATTCGTGCTTCATATGGTTCATGTTTCGTGGAGTACTGTAGCACCGTACTCTCCGTGCGCTGTAGACCTAGTTCTGTTAACATTGATCTCACCGTTCATTCTCGACCGGACAGTCGAGAAAGCGGTACTATGTTACTACATTACTATTCATATAGTTGACATGCGCACAACATCATTTGTTCTCGTCATATCTTACTACACTAGCAACAAGATTATGTAGTACTGACGTATGAACCACTGCACATGCCTAGTACTCCCTCCTTTCCGGTTTATAAGGCTTATCTCAAATTTTTTGTTTTCCCGATTTAAAGGGCTCATCTCCAACTCCTATTGAGATTCCGAGGCGCATTAAATCTTTGCATGCAATAATTCAAAAGGAACTCACCAATGCATGCAATGTTCCTACTCATCTAGTGGCCAAGCATCCATGCAGTGTAATTAATCCACATTAATGCATTAGTTTAATTAGGGTAGTTTTATAAAGTACGAGATATATTCCTCCACTCATCATCTGCCTTGATAGATGAGATTTCAGATTTGAGCCCTATAAACCGAAAAGGAGGGACTAGGAGCACTGTGTATGTTCAAGTGGCTGCCGTGTTTCGCACTCCTCCGTCGTAAGAGTGGAAACGCTTGCTATAATCATTATTTTCTTCAGAAAAACAGTGGACACGCTCTACCGTGCGGATCCTCCTCCAGCCATGCACTAAATTACTCACTTTTGCCAACGTGTGGGACAGCCAGCACCGGGATCCACCAGCCATGCACTAAATTACTCTGTAGTAGAGTGACGGTAGACTACCCCGATCGAAGCACGGCAGTAATGCCCAATGAGCCGTCAAATCACAAAACCCCCTCCTTTCCAGCAGTAAGTTGGACGGGCGAAGCAACCATCATTTCACTCTTCTCTCTCAGCTTCCTCTCTACCCAACTCGCTTCTCCCTCATCTTGTTCCTCATTTCTTCAAGAAAACCCCGACCTGCTTCTGCCATTGTTCTTCTCTCCCAAAGAAGGAAAGGTGAGCGCATCAATGGTGTTGATTCTGGCCAAGGCCCGGTCTTGCAACCCCGAGACTGATCCTATAACTCCCTCTCTTTTCTTCTTTTGGGTTTGTGATTATGGTTTCTTTTCTTTTATTTCTACTTGACAGTTTCTTGATGGACGCTGGAGCACCGGCTGAAGTGATGTCTATGGCTCTGGCCAAAACCACTCGAGGCTCATGGTACGAAGAAGCGCAAGCACCCCGCCGAGACTACCGCAGACAAGCTCAAAGCCATCGCCCTATCCAAGCCCCCCTCTCCGGGATCCCTCATTAAGCAAGTCCAGGTAATATCTCTTCTTGACGATCTTTTTCTCGATCTTGATCGTGTTTTTCATCTAACACGCAGTACTAGTACTAGTAGTACAACTTTCTGGGTGATCTTGCATGTGATTTTTGTGTGCCAAATGACGGTTCTAAATTCCTCTTTGACCAAAACATGCGAGAGGTTGACACTGATTTCTTATAGATTACTTTCAACTACTCCCTCTGTCCCAAATTTCTTGTCTTAGATTTGTCTAGATACGGATGTATCTAATACTAAAATGTGACTTGATACATCCTTATCTAGACAAATCTAAGACAAGAATTTTGGGACGGAGGGAGTACTTTATGAACATCAATGCTACCTTTGAAGAGGGTATATTTGCCTCAGTAACTTGTGTTATGGATATTGCTAGTAATCCCTCTGCTCTCATGCCTTTGAAGACACATTCTAGTGTCTTTGTTCACTTATTTCTGTGCGTATATGTAGTCATATATGGAGTATAATATCGAAAATCATCTTATATTTCTGAACGGAGGTAGTAATAAAATATGGTTTCTGTTTGAATTAGAACCAGGTCCGCGGTGGAGATGAAGTTCTCAAAGTCATGCCGTGTGAACTAGAAGACCTGAGGATGAGTTCTACTGCTAAACTATCTAGGTGTTGTGTCCTTGTCGCCACGTGTCCTGAACTAGTGTTTTCCTGTAGCATTGTTGCCAGGCGTGTTCTTGAGGCTATACTTGACCACAACAATTTCCTGGTTGTGCCTTTGATTACGAAGGGTGTGGTTCTTGTAAAGCTTCCCAACAAATCTGATGCGGCCTGTCTTCATGATCATGTTTATGAGTGGAAAGACCACTCTGTTAGGTTCTCCAAGGTTGATGAGATGGTGATGGTGCATGTAGACATCTCTCACGAAGTCCATGGCCTAGTCAGTTATGCGGGGTTCATCCCGTAGGTCGGTGGCAAGAAATAGTCTGCAGAGTTTAATTAGTGCAACTTTGCTTGTCTGTAGTAAGTACTATTGTTCAGTACTTGATTTGTGTTTGTGAACCCTGTATTGTTTATTAGTACTGCCGCTTTTGGTGTGTGGTCAGTCCTGAGAACGGTCTATGTTAATGTCTGTCCACTCAATTCAGTATGTATATTTTGAAGTATCCAGATCATATTTTTTGTGAGGACGGTTTATCAATTATGGTTACACTCCAATATCTGTATGCATTGCAGGGTTTATCGCACCCACCAGGATTTCCAGTCCCATGGATGTTCGGTCCATACGATTTGTCATGACCTTTGGACTGTCCTGCTTGTGGGAGTAGGCGGGGCCCCTGCATGCCACCCATAGTTGGATGATCAATCTTCTGTTTAGTACTTCAACATAGTGATTTCCTGGTAAGGATTCACTCGTGTCACATCAAGTAAATCTTATTGATTTACTGTCTAAATCTTATTGATTTAATGTCATGTTTTCTTTCTTTTCCTGCAATTTTACGATGCAGGTTTTGCCATGTGACATTCATCACAGAATAAACCGTTTGGTTTGCTCTATGATGGCTATTTTTGCAGGTTTCACTTCTTATGTCGTGTCAGTAACGAAGGCACTGTCCATCACTTATATTACTGGAAAAAATTGGATCAGTCTGTTGTCTGAGTACAAGCTGAATCCCTATGATGAACTGAAGTTTGGTTTAACAAAAACGCCACAATTAGTCCTTCTCGCGTTTAAAAGAAATGAAGAAAAAACCTGGATCACGGTCACGAAGCCTAGTCAAGTTAGAAAGCTGATCATAGCAGACCAGACACGATCGCCGTTGTCTCTCACATTGGTACCACCTTCAGCAACGGATCGAGCACCGGCAGTTGCTCTAGCACTGACAGCGGCAGCAGCTCAGTCTGATCCAGCTGAGGATTGGGCACCGACCGCGTCAGCGGATCAGGCTAATCTACCGGAGGATCGGGCATCAACACCGGCACCTGCTCCGACACCGGCACCAGCTCTACAAGGAGCACCGTCTCCAGCAGCAGCAGCGACTTCAGCACCTGCACCAACACTTGCACTTGCATCTGCTCTGGCCCGTGAAGCGGCAACCGAACGAGCAGTTGCACCGGCAACAGACTGGGCTGCAGTTCGCACTTCATATACCAAAGTCCTTACAAAAACCGACATGTCCACCTTCTTGGTAAGCATTGGCCGCCCAAGTGTTTCGTTCTTTTTTCCTTCCATGTTGTTTCACATGATTCACTGTGTTGATCTAACTGTTTGGGTATGTCTTCTTGTTTGCAAACAGAGAATTCCTAGAGCAACGAGGGAGTCGTTCAACAATCCGGGCGACAGCGGCCAAGTTTCTCTTACCATGTGCAGCCTTGGTGTGAATGAACCTGCTCAATATACCGTAAGTACAAAGGATGGTCACATGATGATTGATGCTAAAGGATGGTCAAGGTTCAAATCTAAATCATATCTTGCGGTAGGGGATGATCTCAAAATCGAACTTTCTCGGCAAGGAGAGCTGGTCCAAATCAACTTTGAAATTCTTCAGTAGCAGCACGCAACTGCCGAACTGATCTATCCTACGAGAGATTTTGATGTAATAATCTGGCACGGTGAAACAAGTGTCCTGTGTGTATAAGTAATACGATAGTATTATTTATCACCTGGTATATTGTTGATAGAATTGCAACTCTCATTGCTGGTTAGGAACTGTCGTTCGATTTCATTCCAACAGCTGTCGTGCTTTATTCAATTTTGTGTATTCGCCTTGCGACAGCATCTAAAATCAGCGCTGTACCAATCGCTTGCAATATGAAAAGCGCTGAGGTAGAACACATGGGCCCCCAAACATGCAGGGTGGGCCTGCGGCCCAAAGTCCAGAACCGTGAGCCTGTCTGAGTATTATATTCTCAGCTGAACCCCCATAATGCATGTGCGTTGCACGTAACATCAAGATGCATTTGTATGAGTATTTTATCTTGTGAGAGAAAAGGATGAATGAGGGAAGGCCTTATTTGCAAATGTGGAGAGGTGTGTGGGTACCTTTTTGCAAAATTGCCATAGTTTCCTTCTATCTGTCAGATATAAATCGGACGGCCTATATTGCAGGATGGCAGGCACACCATCATCACCAACTCGTCTATACTGTGTTAAAAACAACTCTATTTTTTATAATTATATACGTTATATATATTCCCCTTGATTTTTCTTATGTATAAAGTTGTGATATAAAAGATTTGTATATTTCTTTACAGAGGGAGTATCTCTCTGTCAAAAATATATTTTTGTGTAACTAGTTACTCCTGTCTTTCTACTTCCTTTCGCTAATATGTGGGGCATCCGACAATGGGGTCCATGTGCCATATGCACAAATTAGAGTGCACAACTGCACGGTAGACACACCCCGGTCGTAGCGCCGCAGTAATGCCCAATGAGCCGTCAAATCACAAACCCCCCCCCTTTCCAGCTTTAGCAGTAAGCTGGACGGACGAAGCGGCAATATTTCACTCGGCCTGAATCCCCTTCTCCCTCATTTGCTTGTTCAGAGAAAACCCCCTCTCGGCGATTGCATAGGGTTTTCTCATGGAGAACCAGGTACGAATTCTTCATCCATCCCCGATAAATCCAAGTCCCTTGGTCGCAGGTAATCCTAGGACGGCAGCCGCCGCCGTTGATGCATTTTTCTTCCTACTGAATCTAGTGTGTTTCATTTGCAGTGCCCAAAGTGCGAGGACCCTACAGGTTTCTGCGCCCTCGGCGAGACGCCACACTTGTTCCTTCTCATCCTAACACAGGATTTTAAAACGCGCACAGTATGTTCCTAGAATCCTCTTTTCTATCCGGGAGGGTGGGTTTTTTTTAACATGCTGTCGACTAATTTGGAAATTTGGATTGCTATATTTGGATAAAAGGTACTACCAGTACGATGGTCAACACTAAGGTGAAGGAGGAAGTTATTTCTAGACATGGATAGGGAATACATTGTGTTCTCATATTATTTTTCCTGCAGTGCATTATTTGCTCTGCCAGAACACATGTACTCAAGATGCTCGGCCTTGCCATAACTGAATACACCAGTTTAATGGTCACAGTGAAGACAAGCCATGGATATAACTTCCGAGTTGGGTTCATGAACCAAGAAGATCGCTGCTTTTTTTATGGCCGAACTTGGATAAACTTTCTCAAGTGTTACGGACTGAAAGTTGGCGCACGAATGTTGATGGAAATAGCAGAACCTGGTCTCATCTTCACCGCGATCTTCCACCCCGACGTCGTTCCAATTGTTCATCCATGTTAGTTTTGTATCTAGTTCTTGCTTGTTTCCTTGATTACTTCTTAATCCACCTATTCTGTCTAACTAATCACAATTTAACTTTAGAAGTAGAAACGAATCTCTCACGAAGATGCTACTTCTAACTAATATTTTCTTATAATTGGTGGCACGTGTAGGTTTTTTCAGAGTTAACCAGGCTGCTCGTTTGTTATTCTATAACAACTCGGCTGTTACTGATGGCACTGAAGTTGACTGGGACGACATCCACAAGTTCCTACACTTTATTGATCGTCTTGAGGTCCTTGTGGGGCGTTTCAATGGTTGAAGGCCACGTGGGATATGTGTGCCACTGCTGCTCTCGTTGAACTGGTCCAACTGTGTCCTTATGGTACGAGCTATTTTCTGTTATATATGTTGTTCATAAACTATTCCTCATACATAGTTTTACAGCTATGATCTTCTTGAAGCAGAAACTGCCCAGTTCTATTGTTCCTATACAGATGCCTGACCATGGTCGGGTCAGACTTTCGCTTGGTCACAACATGATGTTTATGTCGACCTACTCCATTCCCCTTGGAGGTGAAAAGATACTTATTCATGGGTGGTCTCAAATAATGAAGGCTCGTCCATCTTGGAGAATAGGACAGAAGATTATGTTCCTGCTTTTCCATGGCTCTAAAGCAAATATCCTATTTATTGACCACATTGCGAGATGAAGCCGCTTTCAGAAGGTTGTGGATGAGCGGGGTGGCACCTGGGCCTTGTCCTGGGGCTTGGCGGCCTCACCCTTGCTTAACTGTAGGCAAAGTAGCACTGTTCGAGGCGTGCTTTGTACGGTTGAACCTGTATAAGTACTCATACTGCTTTCAGCTATGGTTGTTAAGTGCCCCTGCTGGTTTCAGTTAAGGTTGTTAAGTACTCCTGGTGCTTTTACAGTCTGTCGTGTTTCTTCAGTCCTGTCTTCCTCCAGCCGCCAAAACCAAACCAGCGCTGGCGGGGCCGCCTGCTTCTGCCTCCCACGGCTGGTTGCGCCTCAGCGCACGCATCGCCGCCCCACCATCTCCTAAATCGTTAACGCCGTTGTCCGAGGCCTCGTCGTCGTCCTCCGCGCTCTTTGGTGCGCTCACCGCGGCGCCGCCCTCTCGCGTTGTCAACATGGTCAACAAACAATAGGAATCGGCAGAAGTACGTGGAGAGGATGACAGTACGGGCCCACCATGTCAGCGTATGGAAAAATAAAATGCTTCCTCCTAGTGTTTTCCTGACATCTGGGACCCATGACATTGTGAGCATATATAGTCAATAGACAAGAGAACAGCACAAGATTGGCTGACACTTGGGACGTGGCTGCTCGAGCAGTATTTTTTTGTTATTGTTGAGATGGAGCAGGGTTTGAACTGGGCTGTGGCCCGTCTAGCCCAGGCTTATATTTTATGTTCACCATGTGACCAGCCTAGCTATTTTTTCTTTGTGAAAATGAGCCCGGTTTATTTTTTCTGAAGAATACCCAATCCGGGCCTATTTATTTTTCTACGCCCTGATGGGCTGCTCTTTCAAGACGCCTGCAAATCTTGAAAGTAATATGAAATGGGTTGTAAATATAAAAACAGATGACAAATTGGCAATTACTTTATAATTTCTGAATTTTTTCACATTTTCAGATTCCTATTTCACTGGGCATTAACCTAATTTAAATATATCTTCAAAGTACTTTAAATCTGGCTCGACATTTCGGTATTAAAAATAGTTTGGAACCCACAGAAATATGTGAAATTGGCCCTGGCCAACCAAAAAAACGGACTGCAATAAATTGCATAAGAAGTCGCAATGAGCTATATATAAATTATTAAAAAAGAGGGAATGGTCTGATTTATGGGCCTATTAAGTTGACGTGTATGCAAGATTTTTTTAGTTATTATATACGTCAACAAACAATTCTAGCAGACGTAACCGTTGGATGTCAATCCAACGCCCGTTGTGTTTCTTCAATCTCTGATCTTCTTGCTCCAGCCGCCAAATCCAGCGCCGGCGGGACCGCCTGCTCCCACCTCCCGTGCGGGCCTCACCGCCCCCTACTACTCCCACCGCTGGCCAGGGCATCCCTCTACTCACCCACACCCCCTGTTATTCTGCGGCGATGGCAGCCTCACACCGCAGCCGAACCAGTGAACCCTCATACTCCTCTCCGCGTGGGCGTCCACTGCCGCGTCTTCCCCCGCTCCGCATCGTCCCCTTCCTAGGCCTCGCTGTTGTCCACCGCCCTGGTGCTCTCGGCGCGGCATGGTCAACATGGTCAAGGAATGACTTCCATCGAAAGAGTACTGTCGTGGAGAGGCTGACAGCTGGGTCCACGGCAGCCGCAAGGAAGTGCCTCCTTATTACGCGGAAAATAATTTATTCCTCCACCTAACAGCAGGGACCCACCGGACGGGCCATCGTATTTGGCGAAAAAAATGTTTCCCCCCTGACTGCTGGGACCCACCGGACAGGCCACCGTATTTCGTGAAAAAAACGTTCCCCCGCTGTCAGCTCGGACCCACCGGAAGTGCCTCCTTATTACGCACAAAAAAATGAATACTCCCCCTGCTAGTTGGGACCCACCTTGGTGGGAGGCTGACTTGTGGGCCTACTAAGTTGACGGGGACGGAGTGCTTTGTCAACTTAGTCGATATGAACGATTCTAGCTCCAGTGACCGTACGATGTCTATCCAACGACCATAGTGCTTCTTCAACCTCCGGTCTTCTTGCTCCAGCTGCCCAAAGCAGCGCCGGTCGGGCCGCATGCTCCTGCCTCCCGTGGACGGCTGTGATGCCGCGGAGGCCTCACCGCCCCCTACTACTCCCACCGTTGGCCAGGCCATCCCTCTACTCACCACACCCCCTGTTATTCTGCGGCGACGGCAGCCTCACACCGCAGCCGAACCAGTGAACCCTCATACTCCTCTCCGCGTGGGCGTCCACTGCCGCGTCTTCCCCGGCTCTGCATCGTCCCCTTCCTAGGCCTCGCTGTCATCCACCGCCCTGGTGCTCTCGGCGCGGCATGGTCAATGTGGTCAAGGAACGACTTCCATCGAAAGAGTATTGTCGTGGAGAGGCTGACAGTTGGGTCCACGGCAGCCGCAAGGAAGTGCCTCCTTATTACGCGGAAAATAATTATTCCTCCACCTAACAGCACGGACCCACCGGACGGGCCATCGTATTTGGCGAAAAAAATGTTTCCCCCCTGACTGCTGGGACCCATCGGACAGGCCACCGTATTTCACGAAAAAAACGTTCCCCCGCTGTCAGCTCGGACCCACCGGAAGTGCCTCCTTATTACGCACAAAAAAATGAATACTCCCCCTGCTAGTTGGGACCCACCTTGGTGGGAGGCTGACTTGTGGGCCTACTAAGTTGACGGGGACGGAGTGCTTTGTCAACTTAGTCGATATGAACGATTCTAGCTCCAGTGACCGTACGATGTCTATCCAACGACCGTAGTGCTTCTTCAACCTCCGGTCTTCTTGCTCCAGCCGCCCAAAGCAGCGCTGGTCGGGCCGCATGCTCCTGCCTCCCGTGGACAGCTGTGATGCCGCGGAGGCCTCACCGCCCCCTACTACTCCGATCGTCGGCCAGGCCGTCCCTCTACTCACCACACCCCCTATTATTCTGCGGCGATGGCAGCCTCACACCGCAGCCGAACCAGTGAACCCTCGTACTCCTCTCCGCGTGGGCATACACTGCCGCGTCTTCCCTGGCTCCATGTCGTCCCCTTCCTAGGCCTCACCGTCGTCCACCGCCTTGGTGCTCTCGGCGCGACGTGGTCAATGTGGTCAACGACAGACTTCCATCGGAAGAGTACTGTACGTGGAGAGGCTGACAGCTGGGTCCAGGGCAGCCGCAAGGAAGTGCCTCCTTATTATGCGGAAAATAATTATTCCTGCACCTGACAACGGGGACCCACCGGACGGGCCACCGTATTTCGTGAAAAAAACATTTCCCCCTGACTGCTGGGACCTACCAGCTACATTGTAAGTGCATCTAGTGCCCCTTAGTGATTTTGGTGTATTGAAGACTTATAGGTTAAGGGACTGATGCGTTTGTGAGTGTACACAGGTCTATAAGTCTATGAGGAGTTTGATATTTACAGAGAAAGTCGACCCCTAAAAATGAATATCTTCGACTGAAGACTTTGTATTTCTGAAGACTTTCTGAAGACTTTGAAACCTTTGAAGACCCAAAGTGATTGAGCATCACTGAAGAGATTGATCCTGCGTGGATCCGACACTTGTTACCTTTGAAGACTGTGCATCTTCCAGACGGTTAGGCGTCATGGTCTAGAGCATCCAAGAGGAAATTGTGGATCGCCGAGTGACCGAGTTTGTGATGGTTTGGAAGTCACCTGAAGACTTACCACGAGTGATTTGGCGAGGTCTGTGTGACCTTAGCTCAAGGAGAATACGGTGAGGACTGTGTGTCCTCAGGTTTAAATACCTAGCCGCTCCAACCAGACGTACAACTGTCACAGCAATTGGAACTGGTCTACCAAATCATTGTCTTCACCAAGCCTACTGGTTCTATTTTTCTTCAACTCTTTCATTTCCTCATTACAGTTGTTGTGTGCTTGTTCATATATGTTTGAAGACTTTGACTGAAGACTTTCTCAATTTCCTCAATTCAATTTCTTCAGTCTGTTTGTCCTCATCCTGTGTTATCTTGTGTTAACGCTTTCTGTACTCTGTGCTTGTCTTCATTTCATCATGATGACCACGCTTGTGTTTTGTTATGTTTACATCTGAGTACTTATTCCGCTGCAAGTAGTTCTTCGCTTAGGAATTTCCTCACCCTGAAATTCCTCAGTGAAGAATTCATAAAAATCGCCTATTCACCCCCCTCTAGTCGATATAATGCACTTTCAATTGGTATCAGAGCGAGGTACTCCCTTGTTCTGTGTGATTTTGGATTAACCGCCTAGAGTTTTAGTTATGTCGACCATAGGAATGAAGACCGTGTCATGCCCCATCTTTGACGGTCACGAGTATCCCAAGTGGAAGGCCATGATGAAGAAGCGCCTCATGGCGATGAACAGCGAGTTGTGGACCGTCACTGAGATTGGTCTTACCGATCTGTGCAAAATGGCGGAAGCTGATGACATTCGCAAGTACACTCTTCTCAACCTCACGGCGAAGGACGTCATCTACTCCTGTCTGTCTCAAAATCTGTTCAGGAACATCATGCATCTCGATCATGCAAAGCTTATCTAGGACCGTCTCTCTGAGGTCTATGAAGGTCATCGAACCCGTCATGATCCTTGGTTTGAGGACTTCAAGGAATCTCTCAAAGCGATGACATTCGAACCAGAGTCATCATCTTCTACACCATGCCTTATGGCAAAAGGTGCAAAGGTAACTGAATGCTATCTATCCGAATCCAATGATGATGAATCTGGTGATGAATTTGGACCCGGCTATGTCAAACTTGCTTCCCTTGCCACTAAACAACAAAGAGCTTTAGAAAAAGTTCAATACATGCTAAATAAGAGCGATGATATCTTGGGTGAAGAAATGGATCAGTCGAAAGCTTTGGCTGAAAGTATTCAGAGACTTCAATCTAAATTTAACAACCTTCAAGGTCATCATAACACTCTCTTATCTGATCATGAGAAGCTTTCTTATGAATTTCTTCAAAGAAAGCAAGATCTTGAAAAGCTAAGGGTGAGTTATGAAGATCTTCAGAAGGAGCACGATTCATTACTTGCTCAACAAATCAGCGCTACCCAGGAAGAATTCATTCCTCCATGTTTGAAGTGCATTGAACGTGAATCTGCTAATTCTTCACCTAAATGTTCAAATGATTCTAATGCTACAAATTCTTCACCTGTCTCTGCTATCACTAATTCCTCACCTGAGGACATTGCTAGTATCACTGATGATGCAGGGCTGAAGGAATTGTACATGACAGGCATGTACAAAAGCCTCAAAGGGCATCAAACTCTTTGTGATGTGCTTAAAAAGAAGATCCTCAACAGGAACCCTAGGAAAGAGGGTATTGCCTTTTAGAGGAAAATCAATGCTGATGGAACATATTGGAAGCCTGAGCAGTACCCCAAAACCTCATGGGTTCTGCAAAGGGACCTCCAGTAGATCCATCTACTTTATCTGGCTTTACATGTGAATCTCCTCATTCTTTTGATGAGTCATTTGACTCCAACTATAAACTGTTCAAAAATCAGAATGGTGAAGCATTTGCTAGATATGTTGGCACTAACTGCAGGAACGGTTCCCCTGTGAAGAAAATCTGGGTTCCCAAAAGGTGCCTTGAAAGTCTTCAGGTGAGTGTCATCATGACACCACATGTGAAGAATAGGAACCCGAGCTCAAAGTCTTCATATGGACCAAATTCTTCATATGGTTCCAAGTCCTCATACGGACCAAATTCCTCACGTGGATCAAATTCCTCAAAAGGATCAAAGTTCTCATATGATCATCATCGTGCTAATCCTTCTGTTTCGCAGGGAAGAGCTAAGGGCTATGGATATGAGCATTATCCTTCTAATCATTATGTTCATAAGTCCTCGAAGAATTTCTCTGCTTATTCATATGCTTACCCTAACTCCTCTTATGTGAAATGAAGTGGACTGGCTTCTATGCCACGTTTCTCATATGGAGCTCGCAGAGTGATGAACTCTTTGCCACCCCTTCAGATGTGGGTGGTGAAGAAAAAGAACTAATCTCTTATGCAGGGTCAGGTCTCCAGACGTGCTTAAATGTCTGAAAAATTTGCTAGAGACCTGAAATTGCCTAAAAAGACGCAGGCTAATCATGAAGAAATGAATCCTCATTTCTCATGTCCTAATACTGCTTTATCTGTTTGTTGCTTGATGAAATCGATCTGATGAAATTGATGTCATATTCTTCACTGATGAAGTATATGAGTTCGTAAGCTGCACTAATTCATCTGCAGGATGATCAACCCAAAGCCAATGAGTGGGTCCTCGATAGTGGATGTACAAATCACATGACTGGTGACAAGAATCTATTGATGGATGTTCCCTTATCTCGATCGTATCTGAAGCATATCATCTTCGGTGACAAAGGCAAAAGTAAGGTATTGGGTCTAGGTAAGGTTGCGATCTCAAAGGATCGACACATGGACAAAGTCATGCTTGTCGTGTCCTTAGGATACAACCTCATGTCTGTCTGAATGCTTTGTGATCTTGATATGGTTGTTGTCTTTGGCAAGTATCGTTGTGTTGTGATCATGGAAGCTGACAATTCCAAAGTCTTCGAAGCTTTAGGAGAGGAGACTTGTATATTGTTGATTTCTCTACAAGACCTCAACCAGCTATATGTCTACTTGCAAAAGCTTCAGAAGGCTGGCTATGGCATTGACGACTTGATCATGCTGGCATGAGGAATCTGCACACGCTCGCGAAGAAGAAGCATGTCATTGGCATTGAGAATGTCAAATTCCTCAAGGATCACTTATGCGGAGCCTGCGAAGCTGGGAAAATGACCAAGGCCAAACATCCAGCGAAGACTATCATGACTACCACTCGACCATTTGAATTGCTTCATATGGATCTCTTTGGTCCTAACCATTATTCTGCAGTTACAAATGATGCATCTCAATATGGATTTGTTATTGTTGATGATTACTCTTGTTACACAGGGTGCATATTGTCACATACAAACATGAGGTGCAGGAAGTCTTCAAACGATTTTCCTCGAGGGCTTCAACCCACTTTGGTGTGAAGATCAAGCACATCATAAGTGACATTGGAACTGAGTTCAAGAATTCTGGTCTTGATGACTATCTTGATGAACTTGGTATTACTCATGAGTTATCTGCTCCTTATACTCCGCAGTAGAATGGCGTCGTGGAGCACAAGAACAGGACTCTTGTTGAGATGGCTCGCACTATGCTTGATGAATACAAGATGCCTCATCGTTTCTGGATTGAGGCAATTGATACTGCATGCCACATCATCAACAAGTATATCTTCACAAATTCTTCAAGAAGACTGCTTATGAACTCCTCACTGACAAGAAACCCAATGTGAGTTATTTCAAAGTCTTCGGTGCTAAATGTTGGATTAGAGATCCTCATCACAACTCTAAATTTGCACCGAAAGCACATGAAGGTTTTATGCTTGGTTACGGAAAGGACTCGCACACCTACAGAGTCTTCAACAACGTTCTTCACAAAGTTGTTGAAACTGTAGATGTGCGGTTCGATGAAACTAATGGCTCGCAAAGAGAGCACCTACCTTCTGTGTTAGATGAACAGTCACCTGAGGAAACTATCAAGTTCAAGGCTACTAAGGATGTCATTCCTACCAAAGAATCTGTTGAAGAAATCATTCCAGAACGTGAAGAACATCATGCTGATGCACCTGAAGAAAATGGTGCTGAAGAAAATGCTGATCAAATTCCTCGACGACAACCCGCTCATCCTCGCGTTGCCAACGAAGTGCAGATTGAGAAAATCATCAGTGACATCAACATTCCAGGTCATCTCACATGCTCAAAAGCTTCACATTTGTCTAACTTTTGTGGGCACTTTGCTTTCGTCTCTATCACAGAGCCCACTAAGGTAGATGAAGCATTTATGGAGCCTGAGTGGATTCAAGCTATGCAAGAAGAATTACATCAGTTCGAGATCAACAACGTCTGGGAACTGGTTAATCGCCCGGATCCTCGCAAGCACAATATCATTGGCACAAAGTGGATCTACCGCAACAAACAAGATGAAAATGGCCTTGTGGTGAGGAATAAGGCACGGCTTGTAGCTCAAGGCTACACACAGGTTGAAGGAATTGATTTCGATGAAACTTTTGCACTTGTTGCTAGACTTGAGGCTATTCGCATATTACTTGCTTATGCTAACCATCATGATATCACTTATATCAAATGGATGTGAAAAGTGCATTCCTCAATGGTAAGCTTGAGGAAGAAGTATATGTTGCTCAACCCCCAGGTTTTGAAGATCCAAAGCATCCTGACAAAGTCTTCAGACTCAATAAGGCCCTATATGGCCTCAAGCAGGCCCCTCGGGCGTGGTATGATACTTTAAAGGAATTCCTCATGAAGAAAGGCTTCAAACCCGGTTCACTTGACCCAACTCTTTTCACTAAATCTTATGATGGTGAATTGTTTGTGTGCCAAATTTATGTTGATGATATTATCTTTGGCTGTACTAACCAATGTTACAGTGATGAATTTGCCTATATGATGAGTGAAGAATATCAAATGTCTATGATGGGAGAATTGAAATTCTTCTTAGGTCTTCAAATTCGTCAACAGCGCAATGGCATATTCATATCTCAGGAGAAATACCTCAAGGACGTATTGAGGAAATTCGGCATGCAAGATTGCAAAGGGGTCAAAATTCCAATGCCCACAAATGGCCATCTATGCACTGATGAAAATGGTATTGACTTCGATCAAAAGGTATACCGCTCCATGATTGGCTCTTTATTGTATTTATGTGCATCTAGGCCAGATATTATGCTTAGTGTTTGCATGTGTGCCCGATTTCAAGCTACACCGAAGGAATCACACCATAAGGTTGTGAAGCATATTCTTCGATATCTAGCTCACACACCAACACTTGGATTATGGTACCCCAAGGGCTCGGCTTTTGATCTCATTGGATATTCAGACTCTGACTATGCTGGTGATCATGTGGACCGCAAGTGAACATCAGGCACATGCCATTTCCTCGGACGATCTTTGGTCTGTTGGTCCTCGAAGAAACAGAACTGCGTATCACTGTCTACTGCCGAAGCTGAGTACATTGCTGCTGGTTCTTGCTGTGCTCAATTGCTTTGGATGAAGCAAACTCTCAAGGACTACGGCATCAACATGAAGAATGTGCCTCTCTACTGTGACAATGAGAGTGCAATCAAGATTGCTCACAACCCAGTTCAGCAATCGAAGACTAACCACATTCAAATTCGTCATCATTTTCTTCGTGATCATGTGTGGGAGACATCTCTATTGAGCATGTACGGACTGAAGAACAACTAGCCGATATCTTCACAAAGCCCTTGGATGAGAAGAGATTTAGTAAGTTGAAGTGTGAGCTAAATATCCTAGAATCTTCGAATGTTTTTTGAAAGGACACTCATCCTAACACTTATGCAAAATTGATGACTTAGATGTGCAACACGCGAAGAAACACTTTTCTTCAATCAATGAAGACTAACACTCTAAGTGTGAAGAAATCAACGAAGAATTTGATTCTCAGAACCCTACGACAATTGTACGCGGTGTCTGAAATCATCTTTCTTATACGGTGGGTCACGCCACCACCAAAAGTTGAAAATCTTCAATTTGAGTTTTTCCTCAGTTTTTGAACTTCCTCAGTTGTTCATTTTCTTCAACTTTGCATTATCTTCACAGTTTCCATCGTTTTTCTTCATTGGCTATTTATATATAGAGAGTTTATGTCCTCTACAGCATTCACTTATTGCTAATTCTTCAAGTTGCTTTTTCTGCTAAGTGAATGTGATCGGACCCTTCCCACTCTATGCTAAACTCAACCCAGTCTATTCACAAATTCTTCATGTGCGTTCTATTTGAAACTTGTTCAAAATCTTCACTGTGTCCTTGTCAACTAAAGACTTTGCGAATGGTACTTTAAAACCTATCTTATCTATATTTTCGGCTTTGCCGCTCAAACCGTTCCGCATCCCACAATAATACTTATCTATTCACCCATGATCTCACACGATCGCCACCTCTCAGTACGTGGGTGACACATGTCAAGCGAATGAGAAGGGTCAGGGGCACGTTCGTCCAATTTCTTCGGGCGAACAGTTTTTCACCTCGACTATAAATACCCCTCCCCTTCCTCACTTCACTTTTACTCCGCTCGACCTCTCCCTCGCTCGAGCTTCCCAAAACCTAGCGCCACCACTACTTCATCGTCGCCCGTGAGGAAGAGCTTCACTGCCTCGACCTCATCGCCATCGTACTCGCGCCGGCTACGGATTACTTCACTCTGCCGCCGCCATAGCTGTCTTCCTCTGCCGAGTTAGGGCGTGGAAGATCTGAACTGACGAACTTCACATCTACACTTCCTAGTTCGTCGTGTTCTTCATCAAGGGTAATTAAAAGTTACTTTTACTGCCCTCATTGATTCGAATGTTTTCTACAAAATCTTCAAAAGGTGTTTATTCTTCAAATCTTCACACACTAAACACCTCACAAAACATCTGTTCTTGATCTGTTTCTCTAAGCAACTTTTTTCTTCAAGATTCCTCAATTGTGTGGATTTTCGATCTGTACAACTCTGGAACCTAAGACAAAGAACACTTAGTGAAATTCTTCAAGACTCATCTGGTCAAATTCCTCAAACTTGTTCGTTCTGCAAAACCTTCTGAGAACGCATATGACCTCTCCAAATTCCTCGCAACTATACTCTGTTCACGGGTACACATGTCCGCTGCTGAATCACTAGGTTCTCATCAACTTAACTCATTTGCAGCGTTCCTTGAAGAAAAGTTGCAAACCTCTTCAAAAAAATTAGTTGTTCATATTCCTCTGCTGAAGAAAATGGCTGACGGTAAGAAGCCATAGAAAGGAGGAAAAAGGCCTGAGGTCAACACAGCGTTTGAGATCCCTGATGATATGATATCTATGCTGGGTACTGCACACCCCCTGCAGAGGATAAAAATCAGCGCAAGGTGTGCATTCAAAAGATTGAGAGGAGATGGGCACGGGAATGGAGGGAGTACAGATATGTTACTCCCAAGTACATGAAGAAATTCGCTCTCAACCCTCCATGCTCAAGACCTCCATTGGCACCTGGCCAAGAAGCAGATCCCACCGGCCTCAAGCGTGGTGAGGACTATCCTGATGAATGGGCCAAGCGCCTGGCTAAACTGGCCAAACAGGCAAAAGAAGCAGTGAGGAAATTTAATGAAGACTCTGCTGCTGCTGCCACTGCTGAGGCCTCTGCAGTCAAGCCAAAGAAGGCCATGGAAAAGAAGCCTGCTCATAAGCCAAGTGCTTCACCCTCAATGCCCTCACGACCAAGTTCCTCAGCAATGCCCTCACGGCCAACTCCTCAAGCTGCTGCAGCTCCTCCAAAGTCCTCAGCTCCTCCGACAAAATCCTCAGCACCTGTGCATCTCGCCACGTGCCAAAGGACACAAGGCATCTCAATTGCC
The DNA here is from genome assembly GCF_018294505.1 of Triticum aestivum. Taxonomy (NCBI): domain Eukaryota; kingdom Viridiplantae; phylum Streptophyta; class Magnoliopsida; order Poales; family Poaceae; genus Triticum; species Triticum aestivum. The sequence goes on from NC_057799.1 coordinate 401,247,842, forward strand.
TTAGGAGCTTCTGCTAGTTCTTCAGCTGTACCAAATTTCTCAACAAGCCCCTCTCTGCTGAAGAAAAAGGCCACTGCTGGATGAGGCTCTCGACCAAGTCCTCACAAGAAGCAGGTCGCTTTTCAAGTACCGTCCGAAGATGACGAAGCTGATGATGAGGAACTTGCCAAAATCATCAGAGACAGGCAGGTCAAGGCCGCTAGAGCCAAAGGCAGCAATGTGCCGATGATACTGGATCCGAAGTTGATCCTAGACTTCATCGACCTATGGCACAAGGACCCCAACACACCTTTGCCAGAGATGAATCTCACTCCTAGTCAAAGTCATGTTTTGACTGCCTTCATTGAAGAAGAAAAATGGAAATTTGAACAAGGAAGGAGAGTGAAGAAAGCGCAGTACAAGAAAGAGCGTTTTCTGAAGCAAAACATTGTGAAGCTTTCACCTGAAGAACTTGTTGCTCTTCAATCTGAGATCAAGCAACTAAGTGATGAATTTGATCGCTACTATGCTGACTGGCTTGGAGCCAAGGTCAGATTTGTAAAGATAACTGAGAAGTTCACTTCCAATGTTGCAGCCCCAACGCAACAGGAAAATCCTCAGGCTGAGGCATCTACTCAGCCTACTGAAGATCATGCCAGCACCGCTGATGAAAATCAAGCTGCTGATGAAACTCAGAGTACCAGAGCTGATGACTGCATTCCAGCCGCTGAAGAAATTGCCAGGGCAACCACTAGTATTGCGCCTGAAGAAACTGAAGAAATCAGAGCAACTGCAACAGTTGTGCTTGAAGTAATTGAACCAAATTCCTCTGCTCCTCCTGCGCCTACTCCAACTCCGATCCTTCCATCTGCATCAGATGTGAAGAAGACCAGGGCTGCAGAGCATGCAGCTGCGAAGAAAAGGAAGGCATCAACTTCATCAGATTCTTCATCTCCGAAGAAGATGAAGCCGCTGACTAGCTCTTTTGACAACCCAATTGATGTTGTTCCTGTATCCTCCATGCCATCAAAGGACCTTGTTCCTTTTGATGAAGAATATGAGATCCCAAGTGGATCTGATGATGACATTCCTTCTGCTGCTTCTTCAGAGCAGTTGGATGAAGAAATTGAAGCGGATGCAACCCCTTCAACCCCAATAGTCTCATCGCCCATGCCTCAGCTCACTACTGAAGAGGCCGGCGTTGAAGAAAAGAGTGAAGATGAAGATGTGGACATCGGATGTACAACTCCTGTGCTGAATGATGATTTTTGGGAAAGTCAGCACCCCAACTCACCTCTGTTCACACCTCTGCAACAAATTCGTCAGTCCCCAGTGACTACAGTACAAATGGGATCTGAAGAACCTCGTGCAACCCCGTCTGTTCATGAAGAGATTCCAGCCACTAGTGCTGAAGAAAATGCTAATGAAGAATTGAAGACCCAGGCTGCCACTGAAGAAGAACCTGAAATTCCTCAGCCTGTGGATCCTGAGATTGCGATTCCGGAGGTGGTGATGCAATTGACCGATACCCCTCACCCCAAGCCAAAGGATCCCTTCTCGAAGAAGCAGAAATTCAAGGCTGTTGACTTTTCAGTGAGCATGTTTTCTTCACTGACTACAACCCATATGACTCTGCTCATCTTAGAAGGAAGCGGTTCTGGACTACCAGCCAAGCAAATTTTTATTCTTCACTGCTTTTCAACAAGGACAAAGCCTTCGACCACGAGCATATTCCTCACGTCGACATGGAATAAATGCCTTGTTTTACTCCGGTCCTCAGTGTGCTTCATGATGCAGGACTGCTCAACTTTTGCACGGATATTTGTGATTGGAATGAAGAGCTCATTCTTCAATTCTATGCAACCCTGCACATCACAGGCAATGCTGATGATATCAACTCTTGGGTGTTGGACTGGATGACCGAAAACAAGCACCGGCCTCTGAATTACTTCACGCCCTGCCCATCAGTCCACCCCTTGAAGGAGCTCGCTGCCTCTACCAAGAGCCTGAACTCATTGCTCATTACATGCAAGTGCTAATGAAGCCTCTGAAGCCCGGTCAAGCCCCAAGGACCAAATTCCTCGTGAAGGAATTGCTATATGTGCCAAGAACAGTCTATCGCATTCTGACGAAGACTATGAGTCCAATCAAAGGCCACGACTCATCTGATGAGGAAATTGTTGGCATCATGAAGAATCTGCTATTCACCATCATTCGTGGCATTCCTGTCAATTATCATGATTTCTTCATGAGGACTCTGGCAAATGTTGTACTCTCTCCGTTTGAGTTGAAGCCTTATGGCCCTTGGATTATGACATTCCTCGGAACAAGGTCTTCACTCAACAACAGGGCTGATTTTCAGAATCACCTCAGCTACTTGCCCCTATTGAAGTCCTCAAGCGGACGTTTTCCTCAGCTGATGAAAAGGGCAAGGCCGCTGCTATTATTGATGAAGGCATTCGTCCATTGGATGGTCAGTTTCGCAAAGCTGCATCTTATTCCACCAATGATGACTCTGCCACTCATGATTCTGCTGCCAATGCATCCAAGCCAAATCCTCAGGCCACAACTCCAAGAGTGATGACTGACTGTGAGCTTCTTCTTAGTCTTCACCAGAAGGTGGATTGAAACCATAAATGTGTTAAGCGTCAGTTTGGTTCTATTCTTCACAACATGACTGCTACACACAATACTGTGAAGAAAAACCATTTCTAGCTCCATGAAGTCTTCGGTCGCACCTGGGCTATTCTGTCACATCTATATGGTGAAGAAGATCTGAAGCAAATGGGTCTCAAGGAAGATTTTGACTGGTCTACTCCTCCACCGAAGAAATTCAAGAAAGTCAAGGTTCCTTCCTGGGTGGCCAGCTCATATTCTTCATCACGCGACACCGACGAACTTGAAGACTTGGACGACACTGTGGCAGGCCCTACAACAACAAACGACCCCAACAACGCTGGCGCTCCTCCATCAACTAGATATTCTTCAGGGGCGTTAGTCCTCATTTTCGATCCTTTTGGTCATTCGATGACAAAGGGGGAGAAATTTGAGTTAGTCTTCAAGCGGGTTTATCTATATGGGCGTTTTTTTTTGCTAAGTTACAACTCTCGTTCTTTTGATGACTTTATTGGATCGAGTTGTAAACTTAAACCCGATGGTGGTCTGATACTTTTGATGTTTTCTTCTGCATGCTTATTCCTCATATATGTTAATGCATGCATGCTGAATTACATCAGTAACCATATTTCATCATGCATTTCAAATCCTTCATACTATATGTCAAATGCGTGTGTGAATTACAAGATATAGGGGGAGATCTCCATGATTCTACTCTTCAAGTGTGCATTGCTTCAAAAGCAAATTCCTCACTATGCACATCTTCAGGGGGAGTTCTTCTATATCTTGCAATCAAATTCCTCAGTATCAGTTTTTACACTTCATATGATTATCCCCATTGAAAACTTAACCTATATTGTCATCAATCACCAAAAAAGGGGAGATTGTAAGTGGATCTAGTGCCCCTTGGTGATTTTGGTGTATTGAAGACTTATAGGTTAAGGGACTGATGCGTTTGTGAGTGTACACAGGTCTATTAGTCTATGAGGAGTTTGATATTTACAGAGAAAGTCGACCCTTAAAAATGAATATCTTCGACTGAAGACTTTGTATTTCTGAAGACTTTCTGAAGACTTTGAAAGTGAAGAAATTGGTGTGACCTTGAAGACTTGGCATTCATTCGAGGAACATGAAGCGTGAAGACTTTTGTTTTGTAGTTTCATTTTCCTTTCTTGACTCATAGGAAACACCGTACTGTTAAAGGGGGTCGAGGAAATACTAAGGAAATCTTTCCATGTGATGCTCAACTCAAAATCCTACACCTACCAATCCCTTCGAGTGAAGCCATTGGAAATCCCATACAGTTCAGTCAATTTCTTCAGTGACACAGACGAAGTTCTTCTGGTCGCTGAGGAATTTTTTCTGACTGAGGAGTTAGGAATTCGCCAGTGCGGATTGCCTGCACAGTGAGGAACATGATAGCCCTGAGGAAATTGAGCCTCAAATATCCGACCATTGCTGTGGTACGTGCCAGCTATCCCAAAATATCTACCCCACCTAACGGTCATATCATTGAAGGGCATTTATGTCTTATCATGTCGGGCTACTCCCTAGGCTATAAATAGCCGTCCCCTACAACCACTAGCTGGTTGGCTGCTCCGAGAGAAACCGACACTTGTCATTTGAGAGCATCCCATCCTCCGAGGACTTTGAGCGAAAATTATCAAGTGAGGAAACCCAAACCCAAACACCTACAAACCCAAAGTGATTGAGCAGCACTGAAGAGATTGATCCTGCGTGGATCCGACGCTTGTTACCTTTGAAGACTGTGCATCTTCCAGACGGTTAGGCGTCATGGTCTAGAGCATCCAAGAGGAAATTGTGGATCGTCGAGTGACCGAGTTTGTGAAGGTTTGGAAGTCACCTTAAGACTTACCACGAGTGATTGGGCGAGGTCTGTGTGACCTTAGCTCAAGGATAATACGGTGAGGACTGTGTGTCCGGGACTGTGTGTCCTCATGTTTAAATACCTAGCCGCTCCAACCAGACGTACAATTGTCACAACAGTTGGAACTGGTCTACCAAATCATTATCTTCACCAAGCCTACTGGTTCTATTTCTTCAACTCTTTCATTTCCTCATTACAGTTGTTGTGTGCTTGTTCAAATCTGTTTGAAGACTTTGACTAAAGACTTTCTCAATTTCCTCAGTTCAATTTCTTCAGTCTGTTTGTCCTCATCTTGTGTTATCCTGTGTTTACATTTTCTGTACTCTGTGCTTGTCTTCATTTCGTCATGATGACCATGCTTGTGTTCTGTTATGTTTACATCTGAGTACTTATTCCGCTGCAAGTAGTTCTTCGCTTAGGAATTTTCTCACCCTGAAATTCCTCAGTGAAGAATTCATAAAAATCGCCTATTCGCCCCCCCTCTAGTCAATATAACGCACTTTCATACATCTTCGCACGCAAGGAAGTGCGTCCGGGCAAAAAAAAACGATTCACCCCCTGACTGCTGGGACCCACTAGCTACATCTTCGCACGCAAGGAAGTGCCTGACAGTCGGGACCCACCTGGTCGAAGCGTACGTAGCGTTGTCATTATGGTCGTGAACGTGTACGTACATACTGGTCGATGTAGAGGCGCACACGTGTTGTAGTAGAGGCGCGCACGTAGCATGTACACGTACGTACAGCGGCCAGGGTGCAAGAAAGTAAATACGGTCACGTACGTATATATGGGCGGGGTCTCGAACGCCTACTCGCGCGTACGTACGTCCAGGGCTCGTTTACATGGCTGGGTCAGAACGGAGAAACTGGGTTGTTGTCGCGTTCATGGGGAGGCAACGGAATGCGTCGTGTTCATTGGGAGGCAACGGAACGCGTGGGAGCCAACCGGCTTGGCCGGAACAGCCGATGGAAACGAGGCCTGACGTACCGCAGAACGGAGGAAACGGCCTTGTGTTCGACCGGCCATGTTCGAAACGGGATCCTGTTCATCGGGAGGGGTCTGGCGTACCGCAAAACAGAGGAAACGGACCTCCTATGGTCGAAACAGTGGTCCTGTTGATCGGGAGGGGTGTGGCGTACCGCAAAACGGAGGAAACGGACTTGTGTTGGAGCGCTACGGTCGAAACGGGGGTCCTGTCCATCGGGAGGGGTGTGGCGTACCGCAAAACAGGACTCCACAGGATACTGTTCATCTCCACCGTCGACCCCCTCCAGGCTCCACGGATCCTTTTCATCCAGCCCCAACCGGCTCGATCGATCGGGGTCCTGTCATCCAGAGGCAACACCACGGGGTCCTGTTCATCCACCCCCACCGGGAACTGTTCATCCAAACACCCCCAGCAACGCTCACTGTTCATCCAGAGGCAACACCACGGGGTCCTGTTCATCCACCCCCACCGGAAACTGTTCATCCAAACCCCCCAGCAACGCTCACTGTTCATCTAGAGGCAGCATCGATCGGCTTCAGTTAGCAGCAGTAGCGAAGGAATCGCTCGATCGGGTTCAGTTAACAGCCATCGATCGATCGCTCGGGTTCAGTAACGCATAGCCTGCAGTGCAATCGCTCGGGTTCAGTTAGAGCCCAACGCCTCACTCGGGTTCAGTTAGATCCCAACGCCTCACACCCACGCGCGTGCGTGTACGAGAGAAACGCGCATCGCTCGGCCCCGACCACCCACCGTAACCGGGAACACCCCGATATTTTCCTCGCCCTCACTTCTACCACGGTTTTTTCCGTCATGGACGGCCCAAAGAATGTCATGCAGCTACGTCTCCGGCCCGCCCAGGACGAAAAGCCCATTTTCTATCATGATTTTTTTCATAGAAGTAGGACCCCACCACATCTATGATGATACCGGGTTTTGTCACAATTATCGTCATAGAAGTGTCATAAGTATGACAGAAAAAAATTTCGTTCGGCCCAAAATGTCACGGATGTGTCTTTTTTTTGTAGTGAGGGATGAACTAACCTTAGGTTTTGTCGATGATGACTTCATGTAGATGTTGAAGATGTGGATGCTCAGTGTTGATGTAGATCATTTGGAGCAATCCATTGGAGTGAGTTGCACTTTCAATACCTACACGGGTTAGTCCCACAAGGAACAAACAAAGATATCCATAGACATAGAGTGAAGTTCACACAAGATGATGTCCATGAAAGCATTAGGTTACCTTGTCCCTTGTCTTACCAACAAGAGGATTTGTGAATCCTTGAACTAGTGCAAGATGTGGAAGTTGTTTGCACTTGTCCTCGCCAAAATGATGTGAATGAAATATGTTGGCGGAGTCACCCTCAAGAACTCTCTAGTTCTTCTTCTTCAGGATCCACATCATCTTGATGGGAATCCTTGGAGTTGTAGTCGTACTTGATGAAGTAGAACTTGATGTAGTCTTGGGAACCCACTTGACCAAGGCCTTGGGAGCTTCTTCAAATGCATCAATCTCTTCCTGAAGCTTGTCATTGCCTTTTTGCTTGTGGTCTTGTGGTGGAAGATCATATTGAGCTTGTGTCCCCTTGAAAGAAGTAGGATCATACTTCTCTTGTTGAGGGACAAACTTCGTCTCGGGGTATTGATCTTCTTCCCACTCAACTCCATTGGCATTGAACTTTCGTTCAAAACGAACACCTTGATTCTTCTGGTGCCTTCCTTGCTTGCGTACAATTTCCTCAAATTGCTTACTCCCGGCAAGGCTCTTGTAAACACCTTTCTCTATAATTCCCTTCAATAAGCTATTTTCTTTCTCAAGTGTAACTTGGCTAAGAGAATCATTAGTGGAATCAAGAGAACTACTAGAAGCAACAATATTGGATTTAACATGATCATTGTTACTACTAGAAGAAGAATCTTTCTTAATCTTGTTGCTAGACTTAACTTGTGGCATGTAAGTAGACAAGAGTAAACGCTTGGCAATGTAAGAAGAACTTTTCTTGTGAAGATCATCATTCATTGCTTTTAAGAACCCATGTTCTTGCTCAAGGTTGAGCTTTTCAAAGCGTAGCTTCTCATGAGTCTTTAAAAGCTCCCGATGATCTTCCAAGGTAGTTTCATGAACTAACTTAAGAGTGTTTAGTTCTTTAGTTAGATGCTCAATCTCCTTTTTATCATCATCATTCGTTTTATCTTGATTAGCATGATTAATAGCAATTTCATCATAGTTTTCATCACTAGAGTTCTCAACAAGTAAATCGTCATCACCTAGCAAATCATCTTCATCACTATTGAAATCAACATACTCGGGGTGTGATACCTTTGGGCCTTTAGCCATGAAGCATCTTCCAATTCCTTCATTTGGTGAGTCAAATATGTCATAGGAGTTGGTTGACACAAGTGCTAGACCGGCAACACCTTCATCTTGAGTATATTCGGAGTAGGAGTGATAACTTCTTTCGGAGTGGTGGTCGGAGTCAGAGCCGGACACCCATTCACCAACATGAGCTTGATGTCTTCGTTTTGTGTAGATCTTTGATGATTTATCCTTCCTTTTCGAATCCTTGCTTCTCCGAGAGGTTCTTCGTTCATAGCGATCATCTCTACTCCTTCTCTCTCTTGGAGGTGATTCTTCTCTTCTACTTCTCCTTTTGGGTGAATCTTCTCTTCTTTTGTAGGGAGCCGTACACTCATTGGAGTAGTGTCCGGGTCTTCCACAATTGTAGCAATTATGCTCACGACTCGAAGATCTTTTTTCATTGTAGGACCTTGACTTGGAACTTCTTTCTTTGCTTCTACTCTTGTAGAACTTGTTGAAATTTGTCACCATTAGGCTCAATTCTTCATTGAAGGCTTGTTTCTCACTTGATGATCTAGGAGCATCACATGAGGCTTTATAAGCACCACTTGACTTGTCGTGAAGCTCTTCCTTATCCTTGAGTGGCATCTCATGAGCAAAAATTCTTCCAATGCCTTCCGTTGGCTTGAGATCTTTGTAATTTGGCATCATTTGGATCAATGTGCACATGGTATCAAATTTTCCATCCAAGGCTCTTAGGATCTTCTTGATGATGAATCTATCGGTCATCTCTTCACTTCCTAAGCCGGCAATCTCATTTGTGATGAGAGCAAGCCTAGAGTACATTTCAGCGACACCTTCACCATCCTTCATTTTGAACTTGTCAAGTTGACTTTGAAGCACATCCAATTTGGATTCCTTGATGGAGTCGGTACCTTCGTGCATATCAATCAACGTATCCCAAATTTCCTTTGCATTCTCAAGACGGCTGATTTTGTTGAATTCTTCGGGGCACAATCCGTTGAAGAGGATATCGCAAGCTTGAGCATTGTATTGCGACATCTTCAACTCTTCCGCGGTAGCTTCACGGTTTGGTTCTCTCCCATCAAAGAATTCACCTTGCAAGCCAATACACACAATAGCCCAAACAGCGGGGTTATGTCCAAGAATATGCATTTTCATCTTATGCTTCCAACTAGCAAAATTAGTACCATCAAAGTACGGACCTCTACGGTGGTAATTTCCCTTGCTAGACGCCATACTCTCCTAGGTTGTGAAACCAAGGCTATGATCACCAAAATCTATGGAAATCAAGGCAAATGGAGACCAAAGCTCTGATACCACTTGTAGGTTCGAAAGTATGTCTAGAGGGGGGTGATTAGACTACTTGACCAAATAAAAATCTACCCTTTTCCCAATTTTAAGTATTGGCAGATGTTAGCAACTTAGCACAAGTCAAGCAATCAACCTACACATGCAAGTATAAGAGTATAGCAACGGAATTGAAAACATTTGCATATGAAGGTAAAGGGAGGACTTTGGAGGGAGCAAACGCAATGTAGACGCGGAGATTTTTTCCGTGGTTCCGATAGGTGGTGCTATCGTACATCCACGTTGATGGAGACTTCAACCCACGAAGGGTAACGGCTACGCGAGTCCACGGAGGGCTCCACCCATGAAGGGTCCACGAAGAAGCAACCTTGTCTATCCCACCATGGCCATCGCCCACGAAGGACCTGCCTCACTAGGGTAGATCTTCACGAAGTAGGCGATCTCCTTGCCCGTAAAAACTCCTTGGTTCAACTCCACAATCTTGTCGGAGGCTCCCAAGTGACACCTAACCAATCTAGGAGACACCACTCTCCAAAAGGTAATAGATGGTGTTTTGATGATGAACTCCTTGCTCTTGTGCTTCAAATGATAGTCTCCCCAACACTCAACTTTCTCTCACAGATTTGGATTTGGTGGAAAGATGATTTGAGTGGAAAGCAACTTGGGGAAGGCTAGAGATCAAGATTCTTGTGGTTGGAATGGAATATCTTGGTCTCAACACATGAGTAGGTGGTTCTCTCTCAGAAAATGTATGCTGAAAGTGTAGGCACGTTCTGATGGCTCTCTCCATGAATGAAGAGTGGGTGGAGGGGTATATATAGCCTCCACACAAAATCTAACCATTAACACAATTTACCAAACTCGGTGAGACCGAATCATGAAACTCGGTCAGACCAATTTAGTTCAAAATGTGAACGTTAGGATTTTTGGTGGGACCGACATGTCAACTCGGTAGGACCGATTTCATTAGGGTTAGGGCATAACGTAATCTCGGTGAGACCGATCACATAAACTCGGTAAGACCAATTTCTGTGATAGGCAAACAGAGAGTTGGTTAGGCAAACTTGGTGGGACCGATTCGCTCATTTCGGTAAGACCGAAACATTATGAAGGGGAAACACAGAGTTTGCATTGCGAACTCGGTGGGACCGATCGCTCATCTCGGTTAGACCGAAACGTTACGAAGGGAAACAAAGAGTTTGCAATCCCATCTCGGTGAGACCGAGATCCCTATCGGTGAGACCGAAGTGACTAGGGTTTCTGGTAGTGGCTATGTCAAATGAACTCGGTGGCGCCGGATAGATCTAATCGGTGGGGCCGAGTTTGACTTTTGGTTTGGGACATATGTGTAAATGAGAAAGTGGTTGAGGGCTTTTGGACCATATCACTAAGCACTTTGAGCAAGCAAGCCATTAAGCAACACCTCATCCCCTTTTAATAGTATTGGTTTTTCCTATGGACTCAATGTAATCTTGGATCACTAAAATGAAAATGTAGAGTCTTGAGTTTGAGCCAATATGTGTCCTTAGCATTTTGAGGGGTCCACATTCCGAGTCCATGCCATGCCAATCATTGAACTTTCTGAAATGATCATCTTGAAATAGCATTAGTTCAATGAGCTATATGTTGTTAGGAATTACCAAAACCACCCAGGGATAGTTGCACTTTCAGGCGCCGCCCCCTTCCCCTAATCCAGATCGGACCCATGGGGGGCGCCACCTCCCCTTTGCCTGCCTCCTCTTTTCCCGTATGGCCCAATAAGGCCCATTACTTCTGCCGGTGAATTCCCGTAACTCCCCGGTACTCCGAAAAACACCCGAATCACTCGGAACCTTTCCAATGTCCGAATATAGCCTTCCAATATATGAATCTTTACTCTTCATGTCTATGATCTCATCCGGGACTCCGAACAAACTTCGGTCATCAAATCACATAACTCATAATACAGATCGTCATTGAATGTTAAGCGTGCGGACCCTACGGGTTCGAGAACTATGTAGACATGACCGAGACACATTTCTGGTCAATAACCAACAGCGGAACCTGGATGCTCATATTGGCTCCTAAATATTCTACGAAGATCTTTATCGGTCAAACCGCATAACAACATACGTCATTCTCTTTGTCATCGGTATGTTACTTGCCCGAGTTTCGATCGTCGGTATCATCATACCTAGTTCAATCTCGTTACCGGCAAGTCTCTTTACTCGTTCCGTAATGCATCATCCCGCAACTAACTCATTAGTCACATTGCTTGCAAGGCTTATAGTGATGAGCATTACCAAGAGGGCCCAGAGATACCTCTCCGATACATGGAGTGACAAATCCTAATCTCGATCTATGCCAACTCAACAAACACCATCGGAGACATCTTTAGAGCATCTTTATAATCACCCAGTTATGTTGTGACATTTGATAGCACACAAGGTGTTCCTCCGGTATTTGGGAGTTGCATAATCTCATAGTCAAAGGAACATGTATAAGTCATGAAGAAAGCAATAGCAATAAAACTAAACGATCATAATGCTAAGCTAACGGATGGGTCTTGTCCATCACATCATTCTCAAATGATGTGATCCCGTTCATCAAATGACAACACATGTCTATTGTCAGGAAATTTAACCATCTTTGATTAACGAGCTAGTCTTGTAGAGGCATACTAGGGACACTCTGTTTGTCTATGTATTCACACATGTACTAAGTTTCTGGTTAATACAATTCTAGCATGAATAATAAACATTTATCATGATATAAGGAAATATAAATAACAACTTTATTATTGCCTCTAGGGAATATTTCCTTCAGTTTCATCCTCCTCCCCTTCATCGCTCTCGTCATTGCATCCCTTCTTCTCATGGCCTCTGGCCGGCTTCCCTTGATGCTGAGGGACCTTGCTGGGATGACCTCCCTTGCCGCCTCGGCCTTTCCCGCCAGCACCATCTTGATCTCTCTCCTTGTCATGCTTCTCATACTCAGCCTTCTGCTTCTTGACAAGTTGCTCAACCTGATGACACTCTTGAAGATCGTGGCCCTTGGTCTGATGGATCTTGCAGTACCGCCCGTCAGCCTTCCCAGCCTTCTCGGTAGCCACGGCTTCCAGGCAATCAGTGCACGCGGAAACTTCCTTGCCGGGAACCTCGGTCTTGGCCTTCTTGCCGGTACTAGGAGTTCTCGATCCTTCCACAGCCAGCACTACTTTATCCTTGCACTTCTTGCTACGTTTCTTGTTCTTCTTCTTCTGATTGGTGGCATCGTCGTCGTCCTCTGACTCGACATCGATGCCATCTTCCTCACCGGGAGTCGCCTCCCCTCCTCCATTCGGGCACACTTATCCACCAGAGTGTATAGCTCATTCACAGTCTTGGTCAACCGTACGTTCATCTTAGAACGTACCCTACGGTTGCGCACGTTGGACTAGAATGCAACTATCAGAACTGTCGGCTGGATGTCTGGAATGTTCCTGTGTACTGATACGTCTCCAACGTATCTATAATTTATGAAGTATTCATAATGTTATATTATCATTCTTGGATGTTTTACAATCATTTTATAGCAACTTTATATCATTTTTGGGGACTAACCTATTGACCCAGTGCCCAGTGTCAGTTGCTGTTTTTTGCTTGTTTTTTACATCACAGGAAATCAATATCAAACGGAATCCAAACGCCGTGAAACTTTTTGTGGATTTTTTTATGGACCAGAAGGCATCCAGTGGGCCAGAGAAGCACTTGGGGGTGCCCTGAGGGGGGCACAACCCACCAGGGCGTGCCTGGGGGCCCAAGCGTGCCCAGGTGGGTTGTGCCCACCTTGGTGGCCTCCCGCACCGCCTCTTTGCCCTATAAATTGCCGAATATTCCAAAAACCCTCTAGGTAACCCTAGATCAGAAGTTCCACCGCCGCAAGGCTCTGTAGCCACGAGAAACTAATCTAGACCCCGTTTTCGCACCCTGCCGGACGGGGGAATCATCAAAGGTGGCCATCTTCATCATCCCATCGGCCACCACGATGAGGAGGGAGTAGTCCACCCTCGGGGCTGAGGGTTTGTACCAGTAGCTATGTGTTTAATATCTCTCTCTCTCGTGTTCTTGAGATGTCACGATCTTGATGTATCGCGGGCTTTGTTAATATAGTTGGATCATATGGTGTTTTCCCCTCTCTATCTTGTTGTGATGAATTGAGTTTTCCCTTTGAGATTTCGTCTTATCGGATTGACTACTTTTATGGATTTGAGAGCACTTGATATATGTCTTGCATATGAATACTCGTGGTGACAATGGGGTATCGTATTGATTCACTTGATATATGTTTTGGCACTCAACTCGCGGATTCCCGAGGTGACATTGGGGTAATCTACGCATAGGGGTTGATGCACGTTCTTGTCTTTGTTTCTCCGGTGGAAATCTTGGGGCACTCTTTGAGGTTCTTTGTGTTGGATTGAGTATTATGAATCTGAAATTATTTGGTGTTATTTTAGTACGAACTCTTGGATAGATCGATCGGAAAGAATAGCTTCGAGGTGGTTTCGTACCCTACAAACAATTTCTTGTTATGTTCTCCGCTAAATAGGAACTTTGGAGTGATTCTTCATTGCACGTTGAGGGATGGTTATATGATCCAATTATATTAGCATTGTTAGGAGATTGCACTAGCGAAAGTACAGACCCTAGGCCTCATTTTCAAGCATTGCAATACCGTTTGTGCTCTATTTTATCAATTGCTACCTTGCTGTTTTTTATTGCTCGTATTACAAAAATCAATATCTACTATCCATATTACACTTGTATCACCATCTCTTCACCGAACTAGTGCACCTATAAAAATTACCATTGTATTTGGTGTGTTGGGGACACAAGAGACATTTTATTATTTGGTTGCAGGGTTGTTTGAGAGAGACCATCTTCATCCTATGCGTCCCATGGATTGATAAACCTTAGGTCATCCACTTGAGGGAAAATTGCTACTGTCCTACAAAACTCTGCGCTTGGAGGCCCAACACGTGTCTACAAGAATAAAGTTGTGTAGTAGACATCAAGCTCTTTTCTAGCGCCGTTGCCGGGGAGGTTAGGTAAGCGGCACTCACATCCCGTCAACAAAGTTCTTTTCTGGCGCCGTTGCCGGGGAGGTGAGTGCTTGAAGGTATATCTTTAGATCTTGCAATTGAATCTTTTAGTTTCTTGTTTTATCACTAGTTTAGTTTATAAAAAGAAAACCACAAAAAATGGAATTGTGGTTGCATCATATTGTTCATCTTTATAATGTCTTTCGTGAAAACGATGGAAAGGAAAATTGTGCTCAGTTGATAGAAGAAGAATTCAATAGAATGTTTGGTATAAATGATGAGCATGATTGCAATGTTGTTAGTATGAATTCTTTGAATATCCATGATGCTAATGATATGCAAAGCCAAAAGCTTGGGGATGCTATGTTTGATGAAGATGATATTTTTAGTCCCCCAAGATTTGATGTGCAAATTTGTTATAATGATTGCATGCCTCCTATTTATGATGATTATAATGGTGAAAGTGGATTTGGAGAGGGCATGACTTTATTTAGTGATGAATCCACCATTTTGGATGAGGCTTCAATCGACTATGATAAGAAAGTTGCTATCTATGATGATTATGGTGATGACATGTATGCTGTATTGAGTAATGATAACCATGAAACTTGTCATCATGATTTTAATTCTCAATCTCATGATAGTTATTTTGTTGAGTTTGCTCCCACTACTATTCATGAGAATAAATTTGCTCATGTGGAGAGTAACAAAATTTCTATGCTTATGCATCATGAAAAGAATGCTTTATGTAATGGTTATATTGTTGAATTTCTTCATGATGCTACTGAAAATTATTATGAGGGAGGAACTTATGCTTGTAGGAATTGCAATAATATCAAGTTTCCTCTCTATGTGTTGAAAGTTTTGAAGTTATGCTTGTTTTGCCTTCCTATGCTAGTTGATTCTTGTTCCCATAAGTTGTTTGCTCACAAAATCCCTATGCATAGGAAGTGAGTTACACTTAAATGTGCTAGTCATATGCTTCATGATGCTCTCTTTGTGTTTCAATTCTTATCTTTTATGCGAGCATCATTGAAATCATCATGCCTAGCTAAAAGGCATTAAAGAAAAGCTGTAACGCCCACGATGCGGATATATCTCCCACGTGTCGAGGCACGACTTAGAGGCATAACCGCATAGTGGTTTTGTCGCAAGAAGGGTCATCTTCACACAATCCCATGTAATGAACAAGAATGGGATAAAGAGTTGGCTTACAATC
The DNA here is from genome assembly GCF_018294505.1 of Triticum aestivum. Taxonomy (NCBI): domain Eukaryota; kingdom Viridiplantae; phylum Streptophyta; class Magnoliopsida; order Poales; family Poaceae; genus Triticum; species Triticum aestivum. The sequence goes on from NC_057799.1 coordinate 401,263,222, forward strand.
GCCACTTCACACAATACATAAATATCATTCATACATCATCCAACATACAATCATATAGACCGACTACGGTCAAAATCCAGATGAAAATAAGACAACCCCAAATGCTAGATCCCCGATCGTCCCAACTGGGCTCCACTACTGATCATCAGGAAAAGACACATAATAACGACCACGTTCCTCGTCGAACTCCCACTTGAGATCGACGCCATCAGCTGCACTGGCATCGTCGGCACCTGCAACTGGTTTTGGAAGTATCTGTGAGTCACGGGGACTCAGCAATCTCACACCCGCGAGATCAAGACCATTTAAGCTTAAAGGGGGAAATGGTGCAAAGAGGTGGAGCTGCAGCGGCAAAAGCATATATGGTGGCTAACTTGCGCAAAAGAGAGCGAGAAGAGAAGCAATGGAGCGGACGTCATCTAGCCATGACCAAGAAGAGGTCCTGAACACCTACTTACGTCATACATAACACAGACCGTGTTCACTTCCCGGACTCCGCCGAGAAGAGACCATCACGGCTACACACGCACTTGGTGTATTTTAATTGGGTCGAGTGACAAGTTATCTACAACCGGACATTAACAAATTCCCATCTGCCACATAACCGCGGGCACGGCTTTCGAAAGATAATACCCTGCAGGGGTGTCCCAACTTAGCCCATCATAAGCTCTCACGGTCAACGAAGGATAAACCTTCTTCCGGAAAGACCCGATCAGTCTCGGAATCCCGGTTTACAAGACATCTCGACAATGGTAAAACAAGACCAGCAAAGCCTCCCGAATGTGCCGACAAATCCCGATAGGAGCTGCACATATCTCGTTCTCAGGGCACACCGGATTGTCCAAGCTTCCGATAGGCCAGACCAGAGTTGCCCCTGGTGGCCACCGGCGACTGACAGTTTGGACCAATACTCAGAGGAGCACTGGCCCGGGGGTTTAAAATAAAGATGACCCTCGGGCTCTAGAAAACCCGGGGGAAAAGGTATAGGTCGCAAATGGTAAAACCAAGGTTGGGCCTTGCTGGAGGAGTTTTATTCAAGGCGAACTGTCAAGGGGGTCCCATAAATCACCCGACCGTGTAAGGAACGCAAACTCAAGGAACATAATCCCGGTTTAACAGTAACTAGTGCGGCAAGAGTGGAACAAAACACCAGGCATAAGGCCGAGCCTTCCACCCTTTACCAAAATATATAGATGCATTAATTAAATAAGAGATATTGTGATATCCCAACATGTCCATGTTCCGACATGGAACAAACTTCAACTTCACCTGCAACTAGCAACGCTATAAGAGGGGCTGAGCAAAAGCGGTAACATAGCCAAACAACGGTTTGCTAGGAAAGGATGGTTAGGGCTGACATGGCTAAAATAGGAGACATGATATAGCAAGTGATAGGTAGCGAGCATGGCAATAGAACGGACAACTAGCAAAGCAAAGATAAAGTGATTTCGAGGGGTGGTCATCTTGCCTGCAAGATTCTCAGAGTTGTCGAAAGCTTGATCCTCGTAAGCGTACTCGACAGGTTCCTCGTTCACGAACTCGTCTCCCGGCTCTACCCAAGACAAGAACACAAGCAAACGGAACCACAATCAACAACGAGAAATGCACAAACAACATGATGCAAGACATGTATGATATGCAAGATATGATATGCGATGCATATGCATGCTCCGGAAGGGAAAAGATGAACATGACAGTAACTTGGCAAACCAAGCATGCCACTGGAAAGATGAGATGATTTCGGTCGAAATCGATATAAAGATCACCGGAATCGGATGCACGGATTGCAAATGGCAAGCAAAACAAGAATGACACTAATCTGCGATAAACAGCAAGATAGCACTTAAAATACAACAAGTAACAATGCTACAGCACCCCAACATAGCAACAAAGCACATGGCCGTAATATACAGGAGATGCTTGACAAAAGATGAACACTGAGCTACTGCTAGTTCATAACATATCAAGCTCAAACAAGCATGGCAAAAGTGCAAAAGATTACAGGTTCACAGACTTAGTGAAAAACTGGACATGGCAGAAATCAGCATCAGGTAGCAATGTTCAGAGCACGAAATCAACATGCTACAGGAACTTAACGTTGCAAAACGAGGCATAGTAGTGTTCTACTAAATGCACATGACAAAAGTCCCTTAATGACCATAAGCCAAAAAGGACCAGAAGATATGATGGCAAGCATGTAAACATAGCAAGTTCCGTTATCAGGTTTCAGACTTAGCAGAAAACAGAGCATGGCAGAAATATTAATATGTAGGCCTCTTTGTGAGCTTGAGGCACTCACTACAGAGCAATTCATGACAAACCAAGCATACCTACAGCAAGATGGCATGTTTATTAAGCTATCCATGGCAAGAACAATTGCATAGCATGTATGGATAAACTACAATAAGCTTGGCAAAAATGCATGTCATGTTAAGAATCTGTCAGAAATATTTTATAGCAAAAGTAGAACAAGATTGAGTCATGCTATGCTACCCTAAAATTGCAAAAAATTGCAGGAATGGATCAATTACAACTATAGCTACAAAACATCCTTACTGAACATCTCCAAAATATGCATGGATCTCTCTCTAGCATCAAGTTTACATGGCAACAAAATTACAGCAGACAAAAACTTAGAGAAATCACCAAGTCCCTGAAAACAGAAATATTACGGGGCCTACTTTGCATGCTTGTGCTAGTCACCACAAAGATCACAAAAATACATGGACTATACCATTGGAAATATGGCATGGCATATTTCAAAACACATGTAGAGCTCATGCTCAAAAGATGCACAGAATAAATGATACAAAAATGACAAATCTCCAAGTTCTGATAAGAACCAGAGATTAACAACAACTAGCCCTCTTCCAACGAAGATTTGGGCATCAAGATGACCTCTAATGAAAATGGTGCAATTGAACAAAATGAAGAGCATCATGAGACGAACAATTTGACATATTAAACGCGGGAATCGGAGCTACATGGACAAAGTTATCACATCGGGAACAGGAGCATATGCTGAGAAAATTATCAGACTTAGCAAAACGGAGGGGGGGTTTCGGGTCAACCTTTGACCAGATCTGGATCGCGGTCAACGGGAGCTCAAGCTCGCCGGCTCGGGCCGGAGGAGGAGAGGGGGCCGGCGGGCGAGGGGCCGGAGGCCGGTGGCGAGGCGGCGGCGCCGGAGGAGGGGGCCGCCGGCGGGGGCGGCGCCGGAGGAGGCGGTGGCCGGCGCGGCGGCGGAGTCGGCGGCGGGGCCCGCGGCGCGGCGGCGGAGGCGGCTGGCCGGCCGGCGGGCGGGCGCGGCGGCGTGCTGCGGCGGCGGAGTCACGGCGAGCTACCGGCGGCGGGAGGCGAGGGCGCGCTCGCGGGCGCGCGGCGGCGGAGATGGGCCCCGCGGGCCCGATCCGGGCCCGGCGGGCCTGGCGCGGTGGAGACGGCGGCGGGGGTGACGTGGCGCGATGCCACTGGCCGGGAGCGGCGGCGCGATTTGTCCGGCGGCGGCTGGACACGTCCGCCCGCGGAGAGGCGATTTAGGGTTACGGGAGACTGCGATTTCGTTTTCGGGATGCCCACATATAAATAGGTAGAGGGAGCTAGGAGACTCCAAATGAGGTGCGGTTTTCGCCCACACGATCGTGATCGAACGACCTAGAGCATGGAAGAGAGTTTGGTGGGCTTTGGGCTGGTTTTGGAGGGGTTTTTTGCTGGATACTCAAATGGACATTGCGGAGGCCCGGTTAACCGTTGGAGTACCAAACGACCTCCGAATGGAACGAAACTTGACCGGTAGTCTTCGGGTGGTATATTAAGACCACATGACAAGCCTTGGTCCATTCCGAGAAAGTTTGACACACGCACACGAAAGAAGACAAGAAGGGTGCACCGGAGGAGATAGGAGCGCCGGATTGCAAAACGGACAACGGGGAAAATGCTCGGATGCATGAGACGAACACATATGCGAATGCAATGCACATGATGACATGATATGAAAATGCATGACATGACAAAATACAAAACGAAAGACAAAACCCAAAAACGGAGGGAAAAACATATCACATTAACGGAAATGGCAAGAGTCGGAGTTACAAATATGGCAAGTTACATGCGGGGTGTTACAAAAGCGCTTGTTGGGAGACAACCCAACACTTTTACCTACTGTTTTTATGTGTTCACATGATTATGCTACTGTAGTAATCATGTTTTATTGCTTTTGTTTCAATAAAGTTCCAAGTAAAGCCTTTGGGATAGTGTGGATGATAGTTGACTTGATTCTGTGCAAAAACAGAAACTTTTGTGTCCAGTGCAAAAATTCCTATATTTTACTGGAAAGTGGAAAAATTATGAAATATTTATAGAAGATAGATATACAAATTTCCTACGTTTTCCTACTTTTCAGAATTTTTGGAGTAGCAGAAGTATGGTTATTCTGCAGATCATTACAGACTGTTTTGTTTTTGACAGATTCTGTTTTCAATGCATAGTTTGCTTGTTTTCTAGTTTCTATGGCTTATATTGCTCAATATAAATTATGGAAATGATATGCTACAATAGGCATTGTGTGGAAGCAATTATGAATCTTGTCTTTGATAGTACCAAATTGAAATGGTTTGCTCTTTACCATACTAACCTCTCTGACGAAGTTCCGTTAAGTTTTCTGTGATTGAAGTTTTCAAGTTTTGGGTGAGATGTCGATATGAGGAGAATAAGGAGTGAGAAGACCCTAAGCTTGGGGATGCCCAAGGCACCCCAAGGTAATATTCAAGGAATATCCAAGCAACTAAGCTTGGGGATGCCCTGGAAGGCATCCCCTCTTTTGTCTCCAACATTGTCGGACTTGGGGCTACATTTTTATTCGTCACATGATATGAGTTTTACTTGAAGCGTCATTTTATTTTGATAGGATTTGCTTTATGATATTTAGAAAAATGTTTTACATCTTTCATTTCAATAAAAATGTCAAGGATGGCCTTCACCATGCTTATTTTGCAAGTATACATGTTGTTGTTTCAAAACAAAAAGTTTACCGATGTTGCAAAAATTCCCGAGAAAAGTCAGAATGTGATAAAATGTTGAAACTTTTTGCACAGTAAGCTCTGATAAATTTTCTACAGTGTGGTAAATTTTCATAATTTTTGGAGTTAAAGAAGTATTGATACTCTTGCATTCTTTACAGAGTGTACTGTTTTGGCAGATTGCTGTTATGTTTGCATTGTTTGCATATGTTTGCTTGTTTAATGATTCTATTTGAGGAGAGGAGTATTAAATATGTAGAGGCATTTAGTATGCAATGTTGAATAATAATTTTAGTGATTTTCTACAGTAGAGAATGATAAGTTTTTTGCATTGGTTTATACTAACTTATCTCACGAGTTCTTGTTGAGTTTTGTGTGGATGAAGTTTTTAAGATTTAGGGAAACCGTGATATAAAAGGAGCTAAGGAGACACAAAAGCTCAAGCTTGGGCAACCCAAGATAATATTTCAAGAAGTCTCAAGCATCTAAGCTTGGGGATGCCCCGGTAGGCATCCCACCTTTCTTCATCAACAATTATCGGTTAGTATCGGTTGATCCTAAGTTTTTGCTTCTTCACATGATGTGTCCTATTCATGGAATGTCATTTTATTTTGTTTTGCTTGCTGTTTTAATAAAATACTTAGATCTGAAAGTTTTAAAATAAGAGAGAGTCCTCACATAGCTACCTATTTACTTAACTACTCGATTGATCTTCACTTATATCTTTTTGGAGTAGCTTGTCATCTACTCTTGTGCTTCACTTATATCCTATGAGTAAATTGTTGAACAAATTTAATGTAATGAAGTTGAAATTATATGTTCATATCATGCCTAGTGGTAGCTTCACGTTGGGTTTAGAAAGTGAGATCTTTTGAAGCTTGGCAATCACAATTTTGGTCATATGAACAATTCATGAATGATTACTATAAGGAAGAGAACTATCACATGCAAATACACTATCTTGGAAATCTTTTGTGATTGTGAGCCCCCATCAAAATATTATATGCCAAAATTGTTGACGTTGGACAAGGAAGACAACATAATGAATTACGTTTGTTCATATTCACATAGAAGTTATATTGTCATAGATCCTTCAACATGTGGTGCTTGCCCCCCATCTTTGCTAGCCAAAAAATTCCGCACCAAGTAGAGATACTACTTGTGCATCCAAAAAACCTTAAACCCAAATCTTATTTTCAAGAGTCCACCATACCTACCTAAGGATTGAGTAAGATCCTTCAGGTAAGCTGTCATCGGTGCAATAAGGCAATAAAACATTGCTTCTAAAAGTGTTAGATCATTTAGTGTAAGAGAAAATTGAGCATTGTACGAACTTGCGATGGCAAAGAATAAAAGCGACAGACTGCATAATAAAGGTTGCTATCATAAGGGGCAATATAACGTGACGTTATTTTGCACTAAGGGGTTGAGCATACAAACAAAAAGCGCATGGCAACCTCTGCTTCCCTCTACGAAGGGCCTATCTTTTACTTTTATGAATTTACTTTCATGCAAGAGTCAAAGTTTTTCCCTCTATTCCTTTTTATTTTTCTCTTTTGGCAAGCATCATGTGGTGAGGAAAGATCTAGGGACATATATCCAGTTGGACATGGGTAGCATGAGTTATTATTCTTGACATCACCCTTGAGGTGAATACATTGGGAGGCAAAATTATAAGCCCCTATCTTTCTATGTGTCCGGTTGAAACGTTTCGCTCATGTGTATGCGGTGAGTGTTAGCAATCATACAAGACTATATGATGGTTGAGTATGTGGAGCTCTTACTTAGACTCTGTTGAATAAGTTGAATTGCAATTGTTTGGTGACTAAGAATATAGGTTGTTGAGTTTCAAGAGAATTCATTGTTTGAACCTTAACATGTGAATTGGTTGCTACTTTAACATGAGAAGTTTTATAAGAAAGAATTGTTGTTATGATGCTAGGAAAAGTGATTGAAATTATCATTGATCAAACTTATGCACTTTGCTAGCATTCACACTTCATAAATTATTTCTTTTATCATTTACCTACTCGAGGACGAGCGGGAATTAAGCTTGGGGATGCTGATACGTCTCCAACATATCTATAATTTATGAAGTATTCATGCTGTTATATTATCATTCTTGGATGTTTTACAATCATTTTATAGCAACTTTATATCATTTTTGGGGACTAACCTATTGACCCAATGCCCAGTGCCAGTTGTTGTTTTTTGCTTGTTTTTTACATTGCAGGAAATCAATATCAAACGGAGTCCAAACACCGTGAAACTTTTTGTGGATTTTTTATGGACCAGAAGACATCCAGTGAGCCAGAGAAGCGCCTGGGGGTGCCCTGCGGGGGGCACAACCCACCAGGGCGCGCCTGGGGGCCCAGGCGCCCAGGTGGGTTGTGCCCACCTCGGTGGCCTCCCACACCGCGTCTTCGCCATATAAATTGCCAAATATTCCAAAAAGCCTCGGGGTAACCCTAGATTAAAAGTTCTACTACCGCAAGGCTCTGTAGCCACGGAAAATCAATCTAGGCCCCGTTCCGGCACCCTGCCGGAGGGGGGAATCATCATCGGTGGCCATCTTCGTCATCCCGTCAGCCACCACGATGAGGAGGGAGTAGTCCACCCTCGAGGCTGAGGGCTTGTACTAGTAGCTATGTGTTTAATCTCTCTCTCGTGTTCTTGAGATGTCACAATCTTGATGTATTGCGGGCTTTGTTAATATAGTTGGATCATATGGTGTTTTCCCCTCTCTATCTTGTTGTGATGAATTGAGTTTTCCCTTTGAGATTTCGTTTTATCGGATTGAATACTTTTATGGATTTGAGAGCACTAGATATATGTCTTGCATATGAATACTCGTGGTGACAATGGGGTATCGTATTGATTCACTTGATATATGTTTTGGCACTCAACTCGTGGATTCCCGAGGAGACATTGGGGTAATCTACGCATAGGGGTTGATGCACGTTCTTGCCTTTGTTTCTCCGGTATAAATCTTGGGGCACTCTGAGGTTCTTTGTGTTGGATTGAGTATTATGAATCTGAAATTATTTGGTGTTATTTTAGTAGGAACTCTTGGATAGATCGATCGGAAAGAATAGCTTCGAGGTGGTTTCGTACCCTACAAACGATTTCTTCTTGTGTTCTCCACTAGATAGGAAATTTGGAGTGATTCTTCATCGCACGTTGAGGGATGGTTATATGATCCAATTATATTAGCATTGTTGGGAGATTGCACTAGCGAAAGTATGGACCCTAGGCCTCATTTTCAAGCATTGCAATACCGTTTGTGCTTCGTTTTATCAATTCCTACCTTGCTGTTTTTTATTGTTCGTATTACAAAAATCAATATCTACTATCCATATTACACTTGTATCACCATCTCTTCGCCGAACTAGTGCACCTATACAAATTACCATTGTATTTGGTGTGTTGGGGACACAAGAGAATTTTTATTATTTGGTTGCAGGGTTGTTTGAGAGAGACCATCTTCATCCTACGCCTCCCATGGATTGATAAACCTTAGGTCATCCACTTGAGGGAAAATTGCTGCTGTCCTACAAAACTCTGCGCTTGGAGGCCCAACACGTGTCTACAAGAATAAAGTTGTGTGGTAGACATGCGCAAGGCAAAGGTTTGCCCTTGATAGGTTTTTTCTATTGTTCTGGTCTCATGGTGGTAGTTGGGAGACCGGGTTATAGGATCGATTGCCGTACTATCAAGGGGGCTCTCGTTGAGTAGCTTGATCGTATCGTTCGTAGAGAGCTCAAACCATTGCATCCTTGCATCATCTTTCTTGGTTCTTGTTTGGTTCTCTTTCTAAGTCTTAGAGCTTATGGTCATCTTGATGACAAGCTCGAGTTCATCAAAAACCGAGTTCACTTGCATCTTCGTTGTTTTGATGCTACTCATTGTCTTCTATCCAACAAGCTCGAGTTTGCTCAATTCGGAGCTCATTTGCAGAAGTTATGGCGGTTCTGGTTTTATTGCATCCTTCTGTTGTCTTTAGCTGTGATATGAAGGAAGCCAAGTGCTAAAGCCTCTGTGGCGTGCGGTAGTACTGCTCAAGGGAGCGGTAGTACCGCACGGGCCAGCGGTAGAACCACTGCCTCCAGCCCTGACACTGATGCATGCGGAAGTAGGCACGGATGTAATTTTTTACATCCGCCCTTACGCGGTAGTACCGCTCCCTGTGAGCGGTAGTACCGTGTCGGCTTTCTACTTGAAGCTAGCTCCAGCGGACGTAGGCGCGGCAGTAATTTTTTACATCCGTGGACGTGAGGTAGTACCGCTATCCCCAGCGGTAGTACCGCTACCTCACTGTGTATACTGCCGTGTGCTGCACCTGTGTGGCCGTTGAATACTACCCCTGCGGTAGTACCGCAAGGGCAGGTGGTAGTACCGCTCTGGTAGTAGTACCGCCCTGTTGCCCCATTGCAGTAGTGTTTCTTTTGGCTATTGCCGCCCGAGCGGTAGTACCGCTCGGTGAGGGCTGTGAGGATAACGGTTGGATTTTTCCCTTCCTATAAAAGGGGGTCTTCTTCCCCATTGAATCTTATCCTTTGAGCTCGTGTTCTTCCCCCATTGTTGACCTTCTTCGAGCTTGCTATCTCTCAATCCCTCCATGGATTCTTGCTAGTTTTGGGGGGGAGAGGAGATCTAGATCTACGTTTCCACCAATCACTTTCTCCTCTAAGTGAGGGGAACCCCTTGGATCTAGATCTTGGAGCTCTTCGTGTTCTCTTCTTCGTTCTTCCTCTCATTTTCCTCCTTAGCATTAGTTGCTTTGGTGGGATTTGGGAGAGAAGGAATTGCGCACTCCGTGTGCCCTTGCCATTGCATTTGGTGCATCGGTTTGAGTTCTCCACGGTGATACGTGGAAGTTACAAGTTGAGAAGCTTACTACTCTAGGGTGCTTGGTACCCTTGAGCTTGTTCCTCTTGGGTGCTTGGGCGCCCTAGACGGTTGGTGGTGTTCGGAGCTCAATCCTTGTGGTGTAAAGCTCCGGGCAAGCGTCGGGGTCTCCAATCAGGTTGTGGAGATCGCCCCGAGCAAATTTACGGGTTCGGTGAATGCCCCCAAGGGTTACCATTTGTGTTGGTTCGGTGACCGCCCTCAAGGGTCCCTTAGTGGAATCACGACATCCTGCATCGCGCGATGGCGTGAGGAGATTACGGTGGCCCTAGTGGCTTCTTGGGGAGCATTGTGCCTCCACACCGCTCCAAACGGAGATTAGCATCTGCAAGGGTGTGAACTTCAGGATACATCATCGTCTCCGCGTGCCTCAGTTATCTCTTACCCGAGCCCTTTACTTATGCACTTTACTTTGTGATAGCCATATTGTTTCTTGTCATATATCTTGCTATTACTTAGTTGTTTATCTTGCTTAGCATAAGTTGTTGGTGCACATAGGCGAGCCTAGTTGTTGTAGGTTTTGTGCTTGACAACTTAACCGCTAGGTTTATTCCGCATTTGTTCAAGCCGAAACCATAATTATTTTAAGCGCCTATTCACCCCCCCCCCCTCTAGGGGACATCCTCGGTCTTTCAGTAGTTGGCGAACACTTTCTCATCTCTTCCTCTGGCAGCTTGAACAGTGATGGTGTAGATGCTCAAGAACTTTGCCGGGTTCAACCTTCCGTCATACTTTTCTGGTATCTCTGGCTTGAACATGCGGGCAGATGGCCAACGGACTTGCCGCAGCTCACGAGTGAATGCGGCGCACCCAACCTCGAAAGGCAGGTACCTGTCTCCATCGGGCATGGGCTCGTCGATGTCGGGGCCATTGCACCTATCAGACTGGCGGCGGGTGTCGTGGTGTCGCTCGAGGTGACGCATGCTTCCTCCCTTCGCCTGTCTTCTAGGACTCGTCACTGATCTCGGCGCACCCGGGGATCAGATGAAGCCATCGATACATCATTGGGTTCTTGGTCTCGTGGCTCTGGCTGCACCCCCGGTGCTGGCTGCCGAGGAGGAGACTGCACCGTAGGAGGGGCCCCTTCAGTGCGGCCAGCGGCTCGCGGAGGCCATGGCGGGCCTGCTAGCTGCGATCCTCCCGCCTCAGTGAAACCAATCATGCTCTGGATGGTGGTTCTCCACTCATCCATTTGATCGGCTGCTGGCAGGAATCTCAACAGGTGCTAGGCCTAAGCCATGGCCTCTGAAGCGATGCTCGGCATAGACGATGACGGAGACCGAGACGTCGCCTAGCTCCTGGCGGTGCCGGCGGTGATGGCAGTGTGCTCTCGCCGTCGTGAGTAGGCCGCCGGGGTGGCGTGATGACGAGGTGGATGCGCTTGGGGATTGCCGACCCCATTCGGTGCATCGTCTCAGTTAGCTTGTCCTGGAAGTGGCGCGTGCCCCGTAGCCGCACCCATAGTGGGGGCGGCTAGAGGGTCGCGGTTTGCCCCAGAGCGAGAGCCATTGCTGCGGCTACGTCCTTCGGCGGAGAGGCGGAGATGGAATAATCTCTCGACCCGCACCGTGTGGAGCGTGGCCGCCGGGATGCTGTTGGTGCTGTCCTTCTCCGGTGCCTCCCGCTCCTGTTTCGGCCGCAGGGGGTACGGCGACGCCGCCGCCTGCGCCGGCCACATTCCCCGCAGCTTCCACATCCCCATGCGTCCCCGTAGCCCCACGGCATTGGTGGCTGCATGCGAAGGGGCCTTCGAGGTGGACTGGTGAGCTGTAGCACCTGACCTTTTCTTGGGCGCCATGGATGATGGAGTCGTTGATGAAGAAGATATCGATGAAGATGACGCGCTGCTTACACCTTCGGGTTCGCGCAAGCGCTTCCTGATATGTCTCTGTCATATCTATAATTTTTGATTGTTTCATGCCAATGTTATACATTTTTCACATATTTTTGTCAACTTTTTATATGATTTATTGGACTAACCTATTGATCCAGTGCCCAGTGTCAGTTCTTGTTTTTTTGCATGTTTTTCGTTTTGCAGAAAATCCATATCAAACGAAGTCCAAATGCAATAAAATTTTACTGAGAGTTATTTTGGAATATTTGTGATTTTTGGGAGTTGGAATCGTCAGAAGAGGGGGCCCACAGTGACTACAACCCACCAGGGCGCGCCCAGGTGTCTTATGCTCTCCTCGAACGCCCATTGGAGCTATACTTTGGGCGCAAGGAAGCTTATATCCGGAAAAAAATCGTGGTAAAATCTCAGCGCAATCGGAGTTATGGATCTCCCGGAATATAAGAAACGGTTTTCGGCCAGATCTGGGGAACGCGAAACAGAAGAGAACAGAGAGGGAGATCCAATCTCGGAGGGGCTCCTGCCCCTCCACCGCCATGGAGATCATGGACCAGAGGGGGAACTCTCCTCCCAACTAGGGGGAGGCCAAGGAAGAAGAAGAAGAAGGAGGGGGCTCTCTCTCCCTCTCTCCCGGTGGCGCTGGAACACCGCCGGGGCTAGGATCATGACGGCGATCTACATCAACAATCTTGCTACTGTTAACACTAACTCTCTCCCCCTCTATGCAGCAGTGTAACCTCCCTTCTCCCCGCTGTAATCTCTACTTAAACATGGTGCTCAACTCCATATATTATTTCCCAATGATATTTGGCTATCCTATGATGTTTGAGTAGATCTGTTTTGTCCTATGGGTTAATCGTGATCTTGGTTAGTATGAATATATATTTTATTTATGGTTTTGTCCAACGATGCCCTCCGTCTCGCACAAACGTGAGGGTCCCCGCTGTAGGGTGTTGCAATACGTTCATGATTCGCTTATGGTGGGTTGCGAGAGTGACAGAAGCTTAAACCCGAGTTAGTGGGTTGTTGCATATGGGATAAAGAGGACTTGATACTTAATGTTATGGTTGGGTTTCACGACCTTAATGATCTTTAGTAGTTGCGGATGCTTGCTAGAGTTCCAATCATAAGTGCATATGATCAAGTAGAGAAAGTATCTTAGCTCATGCCTCTCCCTCATAAGAAATTGCAAGAATGATTACCGGTACTTGTTATCGATTGCCTAGGGACAAATGATTTTCTTGTTGACAAAAGCTATCCACTTTAGTTACCTTGCAATTTATTCATAGTTTTATTCTTGCAAAGTACTCGTAGTTTTATTCTTGCAAAATAGTTTCATACTTGTTTTAGGTAAAGCAAACGTAAAGTGTGTGTAGAGTTGTATCGGTGGTCAATAGAACTTGAGGGAATATTTTTTCTACCTTTAGCTCCTCGTTGAGTTTGACACTCTTATTTATCAAAGAAGGCTACAAACGATCCCCTATACTTGTGGGTTATCAAGACCTTTTTCTGGCGCCGTTGCCGGGGAGCAATAGCGTGGGGTGAATATCCTCGTGTGTGCTTGTTTGCTTTATCACCAAGTAGTTTTTATTTGGTGCTCTTGTTTTCCACCTTTAGTTATGGGTAGGAAACGCAAAATACCAAAAAAATAGGCGTACCTACTAAACCAATGGTTGAAGAACCACCCAAAATCTATCATACCACTGAAGCTTTCTACTTCGATCATCTTCGATCCCTATGTGCTCGTGCTGAAACCCCAACTAGCTTAGAGCATTGTCCCATGTGAGGAAAGGATGATGGAAGCTATGATTCCCTCACAAGTTGGGATGAGTCTTCGGACTTTAAAGAAAATAAAAGAGGCCAAAGAAGCCCAAATAAAAAAAGGCCAAAGAAGCCCAAACAAAAAAAGAAAAAAAAGAAAAAAATGAGAGAAAAAGAGAGAAGGGACAATGTTGCTATCCTTTTTCCACACTTGTGCTTCAAAGTAGCACCATCTTCTTCATGATAGAGAATCTCCTATTTTGTCACCTTCATATGCTAGTGGGAATTTTTCATTATAGAACTTGGCTTGTATATTCCAATGATGGCCTTCCTCAAATTGCCCTAGGTCTTCATGAGCAAGCAACTTGGATGCACACCCACTTAGTTTCTTTTCGAGCTTTCATATACTTATAGCTCTAGTGCATCCATTGCATGGCAATCCCTACTCACTTGCATCGATATCGATTGATGGGCATCTCCATAGTCCATTAATTTGCCTAGTTGATGTGAGACTGTCTCCTTCTTTTTGTCTTCTCCACAATCACCATATTCTATTCCACCTATAGTGCTATATCCATGGCTCACGCTCATGTATTGCGTGAAAGTTGAAAAAGTTTGAGAACACTAAAAGTATGAAACAATTGTTGACTAACATCGGGGTTCTGCATGATGAAATATTTTGTGTGATGAAGATGGAGCATAGCCAGACTATATGATTTTGTAGGGATAACTTTCTTTGGCCATGTTATTTTGAGAAGACAGGATTGCTTTATTAGTATGCTTGAAGTATTATTGTTTTTATGTCAATATTAAACTTTTGTTTTGAATCTTATGGATCTGAATATTCTTGCAACAATAAAGAAGATTGCATTAATAAATATGTTAGGTAGCATTTCACATAAAAAAATCTGTTTTTATCATTTACCTACTCGAGGACGAGTAGGAATTAAGCTTGGGGATGCTTGATACGTCTCCAACATATCTATAATTTTTTATTGGTCCATGCTATTATATTATATGATTTGGATGTTTTATATGCATTAATATACTATTTTATATCATTTTTTGGGACTAACCTATTAACCTAGTGCCCAGTGCCAGTTGTTGTTTTTTCCTTGTTTTTGGCTTTTTCAAAAAGGAATTTCAAACGGAGTCTAAATGGAATAAAACTTTCGCGATGATTTTTCTTGGACCAGAAGACACCTACGTGACTTGGAGAGAGGGCCAGAAGAGTCTCGAGGAGACCACAAGCCCTCAGGGCGCGCCCTAGGGGGGCGCCCCTAGCTTGTGGGCCCCTCGGGAGTCCCCCAACCGTAATATTTGCACTATAATTCCAAAATATTCCCTAGACATCAGAAGCCTCCACAAAAATACTTTTCCGCCGCTGCAAGTCTCTGTTCCCGTGCGATCCCATCTTGGGGCCTTTTCCGGCGATCTGCTAGAGGGGGATTCGATCACGGAGGGCCTCTACATCAACCTTGCTGCCCTACCGATGATGTGTGAGTAGTTTACCATAGACCTACAGGTCCATAGCTAGTAGCTAGATGGCTTCTTTTCTCTCTTTGATCTTCAATACCATGTTCTCCTCGATATTCTTGGAGTTCTATCCAATGTAATCTTATTTTGCGGTGTGTTTGTTGAGATCCGATGAATTGTGGAAATATGATCGTATTATCTATGAATATTATTTGAGTCTCCTCTGAATTCTTATATGCATGATTTGATAGCTTTGTATTACTGTCCGATTCAGCTTTGTATTTCTCTCCGATTTATTAATTTGGTTTGCCAACTAGATTGATCTATCTTGCAATGGGAGAGGTGCTTTGTGATGGGTTCAATCTTGTGGTGTCCTCTCCCAGTGACAGAAGGGGCAGCGAGGCACGTATTGTTTTATTGCCATTAAGGGTAAAAAGATGGGGTTTATATCATATTGCTTGAGTTTATCCCTCTACATCATGTCATCTTGCTTAATGTGTTACTCTGTTCTCTTGAACTTAATACTCTAGATGCATGCAGGAGTCGGTCGATGTGTGGAGTAATAGTAGTAGATGCAAAATCGTTTCAGTCTACTTGTCACACACGTGATGCCTATATTCATGATCATTGCCTTAGATATTTCATAAATATGTGCTTTTCTTTCAATTGTTCAACAGTAATTTGTTTACCCACCGTATGCTTTATTCAAGAGAGAAGCCTCTAGTGAAACCTATGGCCCCCGGGCCTATTTTCCATTATGTATTTTCAGATATATAGAACCAAAAACCCAAAAATACCTCGTTGAATTTTATTTACTTTTATTTCTTTTATATCTATCTCTATCAGATCTCATCCTTGCAAGTGAACGTGAAGGGATTGACAACCCCTTTATCACGATGGGTGCAAGTGTTTGATTGTTTGTGCAGGTGCATATATTGGAGACTTGCTTGTACCTCCTACTGGATTGATACCTTGGTTCTCAATTGAGGGAAATACTTATCTCTACTTTGTTGCATCACCCTTTCCTCTTCAAAGGAAAAACCAACGCAAGCTTAAGAAGTAGCATTCACTAGCACACCACAATGACTCTTGGTGTACTCAGAACTTGATGCCTAACCATCTCGAAGAATGACAGTCTTCAAAGGTAACAGGCGTCGGACACACAAATCAATCTCTTCATTGATGCTCAATCACTTTGGCTCTGGATTTTTTCCCAGCCAACCAACAAGTGGTTGTGGGGGTGGCTATTTATAGCTAGGGGCAACCCGATTTGAATTGTCATAAATGCCCTTCTCTGATTCGACCGTTGTTAGGATAAGGATCCACTCGATAGCTGGCACGCGACGCAGCAACAGTCAGAATTTGAACTCTCAAATTCGTCGAGGCACTCAATTTCTTCACTTTTAGGAAAATGATAGTCTTGTGCTTCGAATGAATTTGAAATCTTGTGCTTCAAATGATAGTCTCCCCAACACTCAACTCTCTCTCACAAATTTTCTATGGTGGAAGAAGGATTTGAGTGGAAAGCAACGTGGGTAAGGCTAGAAATCAAGGTTCAAATGGTAGGAATGGAATCTCTTGATCTCAACACATGAGTAGGTGGTTCTCTCTCAGAAAATGAATGGTGGAAGTGTAGGCACGTTCTGATGGCTCTCTCTCTGGAGAAGAAGGGGGTGGAGGGGTATATATATATATAGCCTCCACACAAAATCCAACCGTTACACACTTTTGACCCATCTCGGTGCACCGATCAGAAAACTCGGTGGCACCGATCTGTGTAAAAGTATGAATGTTAGGAATCTCGGTGGGACCGACGGGAACAACTCAGAGGGGCCGATGTGCAAGGGCTTAGGGCAAACCTCATCTCAGTGGCGCCAATTGCATCAACTCGGTGGGACCGAAGTGAAGCAATAAGGCAACAGAGAATCGGTGAAGCCATCTCGATGAGACCGATTGCAATTCTTGATGGAACCGAAATAATTGCAACAAGCAACAAAGAGTTGGCAAGGCCATCTCGGTGAGACCGAGATCCAAATCGGTGGATCTGAATTGTTAGGGTTTGGCAGTGACTAAGTCCAGATGAACTCGGTGGCTCCGGATAGGCAATATCGGTGGGGCCGAGTTGGAATGTGGGGTTTGGACATTTTTGGTACAGAAAGTGGCTGAGGGTTTTGGAGCAATATCACTAAGCACTTTGAGCAAGTAGACCATTAAGCAACACCTCATCCCTTTTTAATAGTATTGGCTTTCCTATGGACTCAATGTGATCTTGGATCACTTAAACAAAAATGAAGAGTCTTGGGCTTT
The DNA here is from genome assembly GCF_018294505.1 of Triticum aestivum. NCBI lineage: Eukaryota > Viridiplantae > Streptophyta > Magnoliopsida > Poales > Poaceae > Triticum > Triticum aestivum. The sequence goes on from NC_057799.1 coordinate 401,280,544, forward strand.
TTGCCAATCCATTTCCTTTGCATTTTGAAGGGTGTCCATATCATCTTGTTCTTGTCACGCCACTGTTGAACTTGTCTGAAATATACTAGATAAAACTATTAGTCCAACAAAATATATGTGGACATTAATTACCGAAACCATCAAGGGAGCACTTGTGCTTTCAACTTTGGTGGGAGTGTCTTCGACAAGGTCGTTGGAGGTTGTAGGAAACAATTGCTTCCTTTGTGTCCTGGTGATGTTGATGGAAGCTTCGTTTGCAAAAAAAGAAAGGACTTGGTTGTGGTTTTGTTTCCTTCGTGGTCCTTTTTGAATTGTTGTAACAATATAGCAAATATAATACTAGATTTATGAGACCTTCTGATTCCTTTCTCACTTTAGAAGAGAAAATACATATCATATATCATGAATCCTATTACTTCCATGGATTGTGATCGCTAGTTTTTTTAGACAGAAATAGTCGAAGCTTTATTGCTTAACATTCACATCGATACACAAATTATCATGTCCAGTGCATAGCTAGAGATGACGACCGAGATATAAAAATGTTATCATCGACGCCCGCATGTGTGCCTCCCCATTTGCGTCACACCGTCCGTGAGAGAACTCGCTCTCCAAAGACCTATACCTTTGTGTTTCGATCTCCTTAATGGTCATGCATTAATGTCTAGTCTGTTGCGCATTCTTATTATCGTTTATTACATCTCAAGCAATCCGAGGTAAAGATTACCAGCAGAAACCTCTTAGGTGCTAGCAGGCCGGCATGCATGGACAGGCTGAAGCGCAACTAGCTCAGGCCCATTACGGAAAAATGAGAGAGATTGGGCTCAACCTGGCTCAGGGATAACAGGAGGGCTAGGCTTCACCCGGTTCAGAGGAAGAGAGAAACAAAGGGGCATGGCTGTGACGCGGGTTTGTCTCGTGTGTAGCGAGATCGAACACGGCGTTGCCTCAAGGGATGCTTTAAATGGGTCGGCCTACTAGGAAGATACTTACGTGTTGCTTTGTTACATCTGTGTTGATTCGTTCATTTTTCTTTAATTTAATTTATATTTCAAAATTTAACTTACTCAATTCTAAAAACTACTCACCGCACATTACAAATGTTTATACAATGAAAAAAAATTGCACAACTTTCCAGAAATGTTCTTGACATTTAATAAATATGCATGTGTTCCAAAAACATGTTTGACATTATAAGAAAAAAATTATACAATGCAAAATTTGTGTAATTAAAAACAATTGTTTCATTCCATTCAAAAAATGTTCTATGCATTTTTTAAATGTTCATGCGTGTAAAAAATAATTTTCATGATATTTTGAGAAATTATATATACAATAGAAAATTCTATAATTTCAAAAAAGTAGCGTACTGTTCAAAAAATTGTTACTTACATTTTCAAAAAAAATATTCTAGGCATTTTTAAAAAGGTTCACACGTTTAAAAAATAATGTTCATGATATTTTTGGAAAAATATTTTTACATTGTTAAAAAATTGTATAATTTTCCAAAAAAATAGCAAACAATTCAAAATATGTTAGTCACATTTTAAAAATATTTTCACGTGTTTCCAAAATATGTTCATCACTTCTTGAAATACGTTTATACAACATAAAAAATATCTGCACACTTTTCAGGAAAATGTTTCCCACCTATTCAAAAAATGATTCATCTGTGTACAAAAAATGTACAACATGCATTTGAAAAAAAAGACAAGAAAATAGGAAAAAAACTGATGAAACCCCTTGAGAAAAACACAGTAAAATAAAAGATAAACCCCCATGGAATTTTCCCAAAACCGGTGAATGTTTCACGAACTGCTGCTTCCAAATCTTCCCAAAACCGCTTGACTAGTTCGGCCCCTAAAGACAATAAAACAGCTACCGCTAGACGCGAAGCGGAGCTATGTCTGCAATAAGACAAATATAGACACCGGGGCTGGCACCTATTTGGCGTCTTAAGCGGCAATTAAAGGGTAGTTCGTAAACAACACACCACCATCCCTTCGTTTGATACTAAACCATAGAGCCGTTTTTTTATTTCCTTTTTTTTCTGAACCTGGTTTAATTTAAGTTTTTTCGTTATTTTTCCCTTTTTCATTCTGTTCTGATTTTTTTCAAATGTGTGAACTTTTCTAAAATTTGTGAACTCTCCCAAATTCATGAACTGTTCCCAAATTTGTGATTTTTCAACTTTGTGAACATAAAAAAATAATGGAATTTTTTTGAAATCTACAAACTTTCATTTCAGCTTTTTGCTAACTTTTTATAGTGAACCTTTTCCAAATTTCAAGAACATTTTTAAAATCCGTGAACTTTTCCAGTTTTTTGCTTGCTTTTTAGTGAACTTTTCCCAAATTTGATCATATTTATGAATTTTTTTAATTCGATAACATTTTCCAAATTCACAAACTATACTAATGTTCATGGACTTTTTTCAAATTTGCAAACTTTTTTTGAATTTGTTATTTTTTCCAATTACGTTATTTCTGATTCCTTGAACTTTTTTCAAAATCGGCGACTTTTTTCAAGTTTTTAAAGAATTTATAAATCACTATTTGTTTCAGTTCCATGAACTATTTTCAAATTTGCAAACTTTTTTCCAAATTGGCCAGTTTTTCTAAAATCCATGATTTTTTCCAAATCTGTGAACTTCTCAAATTCATTATATTTTTGCAATTTCACAATCTTTTTCAATATCATAATGGTCCACATCATCTGATTAACTACACAGAACCCGGTCAAAAACGAGCAAACGAACCTGCATGATCGAGCAGGGAGCTACGGATTCAAACTTAGGAAGTTCACTGCACGTCCAAAGCTTGCTAACCACTTGAGCTAGCAGCCTTGAGTGGTTAGAAACAGCGTGAGAGAAGAAATAACATTGTCGCGGGCCTATTTGTTGCACATAACAATGTACTATATCGCATCAATTTTTTGGGAACAAAAAAAATCGTGACTAGAAAAGGTTCATGGATTTTGAAAATAAGTTCATCAATTTTGAAAAAGGTTCATAGAAAATGAAAAAAAAGTTCATGGATTTTGAAAAAAAGTTCATCAATTTTGAAAAAGGTTCATAGAAAATGAAAAAAAGTTCATGGATTTTCAACAAAAATCTACAAATTTGAAAAAAGTTCATCTACTTGAAAAAAAGTTCATCGAATTTGAAAAAAGTTCATTGAATTTGGAAAAAGGTTCATCAAATTTTAAGAAAAGTTCATTAAAGTAGATAAAAGTTCATTGAAATTGAAAAAACGTTCATTTGAAATTGAAAAAATTTCATTGAAATTTAAAAAAGTTCAGTTAATTTGAAAAAAAGTTCATCGAATTTGAAAAAAGTTCAACGAATTTGAAAAAAGTTCATCGATTTGAAGAAAAAGTTCAAGAACTATAAAAAACATCGAGGCAGGAAGAATAAAAAGAAAAAACGAAAACGAAAACAAAAAAAGATAAAGGAAAAAGGTAAAAGGTAAAAGGACAGGTGAAATTAGAAAAGAACTAAAAGGATGTCAGTGATTAGATTTAGCTGGGTGGCGCGGTGGTAGCTGCCTGCTAACTCGGAGGGTACGTCAGGGGTTCGATTCTCGTCGGCGGTGCTACTTTTTTTGCCTCCACAAAACGGAAAGGAACCAGGGTGAGATGGGCGGGCCTAGTGCGTGGCGCTGCAGGCGCCTGTTTGCAGAATACACATTAACGGGCGCCTGCAGCGCCAAATAGGATTTGCCCCGAGCAGGCGCGTCAGCGCCAGTTTGATAAAGGGGTACTTAAGGCGCTGAATAGGCCTCCTCCCCCACTCAAGGCGACTATGTGTATTGACTATTGCGAGTACCAACACCATGTGGCCCGCATTTGTCTGATTATTGGGCCGACCAAGTTTTATCACTTCTTGCTACTTCTACTTTTGTTGTTCTTCTCGACAAGCGAGGCAAGAATCTTTTTCCCGAGAGGAAACCTAGGCGCATCTTGTATGCATGTTTGTATATCACTCAATCACTCCACTTGTGTTTCTCTCTTGTACATTACTAGTGTTTTCTTCTTTTTAATTTTTCTTTTTCTTTTTTTTCACTTTTATCTTTTGTTGAGATAGAGATAAAGAGAGATATTTTCACTTCATTAAAGTCTTAAAATAATTCGATGTGTATTTTACAAAAAAATGCTTATCATAAACTGAAAATATATTCACCATGTATTTAAAAATGTTTATGTAACAAAAAGTTATAAATAGATTTAAGAGAATCTTCCTCGAGTATTAAGAAAACGTTCATTGTGTTTCAGAAGAATGTTCATTGTACACTAAAAATGCTCACCCTGTATTAAAAATTGTTTAACCTGTATTTATAAAAAAATCAAAATTTACATCTATAAAAATATGCTTGAACTTTTTTAAACCAACATTTTCCAAAGTACAAAATGCAATTTTTAGAATACACATTGTCAATTTCTAAAGTATTCCATTACAATTTAGATACAAGTCAAACAATTTTGAAGTCACGTAGTTGAAAATTTTCTTAATCCACGGTGAACAATAGACGATCAACCTCCTTAAGGTACATGATGGAGAAATAATAATATACGGTGAAAATTTTAAAAATGCGAAGGATGTTTTTAAATACGATATGGGCCTTTTTAAATACACAATGAACATTTTCAGAAAGCACTATGAACATATTTTATAAATGAAGATAGAAAGTAACCACAAGATGAAAACAAAAAGAAATAAAAAATTCACAGTTAAAAAATAAGGAAAAGTAAAAAATAATAATATAAAATTAAGTCAATAAATAATGAATACTCGACGAACATTTTTAATACACCATAAACTATATTTTTAATAAACTGCAAACTCTTTGTTAGCATGGCAAAGAAGTTTTAGTACACGACAAACATTTTTTAAGTACATGATGAACTTTTTTTAATACAGGATAATTATTTATTAAACACACTATAACATTTTTAATGCTCGGAAAAAATTTCTACTACATTTTCAAAAAAATCCCCAAGAAGCAATTTTAATAAACCATGAAATATTGAATAATGCCTAGAAAACATTTATTTACACGATAAAATGATGAACATTTTTGAACACTCGATTACCATTTCAAATACACCCCAAATAATTTATTTAGTACTGCATGATGGAAAAAGAATCGGAAGAAAAGAAGAAATATAAACGAGAAAATCGAAAAAATGAGAAAAAGAACGGAAAACCTGGTATAGAAGAAATGAAAGGAAAACAAGGATAAACACAGGGAAGCAGGAGAAAAACAAAAAACAAACAAAAGTAAAAGGAAGCATAAGAAAGATATAAAGAAGCAAAACCAGAAAAAGAAAACAGAAAAAAACCAACTGCTAGAAAATAAACCGGCCAAAAACTTGTGAAAGCCCGTTTCTTAAAAAGAGCTAAAATGGATTCAAGAAAGGAAACTGCAGGAACATTTATATCTCACTGTTAGACTCTGTATATACTGGGCCCCACGTGTAATTGTATTGTACATTATATGTACCTCTCTATATAATGAAAAGGTCACCCCACGTTGGAGGTGTGCCACAAACCCTAAAACCCTTGTCTAATATGGTATCCGACCTAACGATCTAATGTTTTCCGCTCCGCCTCCGCCGCCAGCCGCCGACGTCGCCTCACGCGCCGCCGCCACCGTGGGCTCCTTCCCTGCCCTTCTGCCGCCGGCCTCGGACCGCATGGATCAGTCGTTCCTCCCGCCGTCCCTCGCGCGTCTCCTCCAGGGCGGGACTGCGCCCTACACGACGGATGGATCGCTCGGCCCCTTGCAGACCCAATCGGCGGGGTCCCTCTTCACCGACCCGGTGTCGTCGCTGTACGCCGGCGTGTCGTCCTCGTCGCCCGCTGCTTCGGCCCGGTCCCAGCAACCGCCGCCGCCTTCGGCTGCCACACACTCCCTAGTGCTCGCACCGCCACCGACTGCATCGCACCTGCTCCGGCTGCCTCCCTCTACACCGCAGTCGGCCCTGCCGTTGTCGACGTCACCCATGTGCATCATGGCGCGCCTGGTGGCTACTCGCTCTATGCGGCCCTGTACGGGCCGCCGCCACCCGCGCGCCCCTCCTACGGCGCGTACCCTGGCCAGGGATCCTATCAGGCTCCGCCGCCCTATGGTACATCCTACGCGTACGGTGCCCAACACATGTACGCACCGGCCGTGGCTCCTCCTGCACCGTTGCCCTCTCATGTGCCATATGTGGCTGTTGAAGCTGCTCTGGCCGCGATCTCCTCGCCGCCGTTTTTGTTCTCGCACCTCCTTCCGGTGAAGCTTAAACCGGACAATTATTTGTACTGGTGTGCTCAGGTGCTACCTCTCCTTCGCAGGCATTATTTGGAGGGGTTCGTCAACGGTACCCTGCCGTGTCCACCGCCACAGCATCCGATGTTTCGTGCGTGGATCGCTCAGGACCAAGCCATCCTCTCAGCCATCCAGTCTTCCCTGGGTGAGGGTGTGGCCGGTCTCGTCCTCTTTGCTGCATCTTCTCACGAGGTGTGGGGCATCCTGGAGTCGAGTTTTTCGTCTCAATCTACTGCTCAGTCCATGGCCATTCGTGCCAAGCTTGGTGAAACTCGCAAGGACAATGGTACGGTGACCGCCTTCTACAACAAGGTCAAGAAGTTGGCCGACACTCTTGCTTCCATTGGAGAGCCCCTTCATGACAACGAGTTCACGTCCTTCATCCTAGCCGGCCTTGACAGCGACTACGACTCGCTTGCCGAGGTGCTTAATGAACGCAAGGAGCCTATTCGTCCTCAGGAACTCTACAGCCATCTCCTGTCTACGGAGCAATGGCTCAATGCGTGTCGCCCCGACGTCTCCATCGACTCCTCTGTCAATGCCGTCTACCGCGGCAAAGGCGGCGGCCGTGGCTCCCCTGCAGCTTCGTCCTCGGGTGGGGGGAGGGCAAGTCTGATGGTGCGTCCCTTGTCCAGCAGCAGGCCCCGCGTCCTGGCGCATCGGTGGTTGTCGTCGACGGCCGCGCCTGCGCCTGCTGTACTGCCTGTGGTGCGGCACAGCCGTGTCAGCTCTGTGGCCTTCCTCGCCATGTCGCCTCCCGCTGTCATCGCCGATACAAGACTGACTTCCTCGGCCTCGGCAATAATGGCAAGGGCAATGAGCGTCAAGTCAACATGGCGCAACAGGGTCACACTCCTTCTTATCATGTTGATCCTTCATGGTACATGGATACTGGAGCAACAACTCATGTCACGAACGAGCTGGGCAAGCTAACTGTTCAGCAGCCTTACCGCGGGAATGACAAGGTTCACACAGCTAACGGGGCAGGTATGCACATTTCGCATGTTGGTCAGGCATCACTTCTCACAAACACCTCTAGGACCTTGCATCTTAGAAATGTTCTTCGTGTTCCCATAGTTGCACATAACTTACTCTCTGTTCCTAAACTTACACAGGATAATAATGTTTTCTGTGAATTTCACCCGTTTCATCTCTTTGTTAAGGATCGTGCTACGAGGAACATACTTCTTAGAGGTCGCTACCGCCTTGGTTTATATGCTCTTGATGCGCCCACCGACGTTCCCGCTCCTGCTGCTGCGTTCCAAGTCTTCAGTGGCGTTCGTGTGTCTCCTTCACTATGGCACTATCGCCTTGGTCACCCAGCATCACCCATTGTTTGCCATGTCCTCCATCGTCATGAGCTACCGTCCGAGTCTAGTAATAAAGCTGCTGCCATCTGTGATGCCTGCTAGTAAGGCAAGAGTCATCGGTTACCTTTTTCTGTTTCTACACATATAGTCAAAACTCCTCTTGAGCTTGTGTTTTCAGATGTATGGGGTCCTGCCCAGCTGTCCGTTAGTGGGCACGAATATTATGTTAGTTTCATTGATGCTTATAGTCACTTTACCTGGATTTATCTTCTTAAGCATAAGTCTGATGTGTTTAATGTGTTTTTATAATTTCAAGCACATGTTGAGCGTCTCCTTAATCATAAGATCATTCATGTACAGTCAGATTGGGGGGGGGGGGGTGAGTACCGCAATCTTAGTAGTTTCTTTGAAAAACTTGGAATTGCTCATCGTGTCTCTTGCCTGCATACACATCAGCAGAACGGTTCAGCTGAACGTAAGCATCGTCATATTGTTCAAACTGGGTTAACCTTGCTCGCTCATGCATCTGTTCCATTTCGTTTTTGGAGTGATGCTTTTACTACAGCCTGTTTTCTCATAAATAGGCTTCCTTCCCGGCTCCTTCATATGAAAACTCCACTTGAACTCTTGCTTGGCCATATTCCTGATTACACATTTCTTAAAGTGTTCGGGTGTGCGTGTTGGCCGCATCTCCGTCCGTATAATAATCGCAAGCTTGAGTTCCGTTCAAAAAAATGTGTCTTTCTCGGGTACATCTCTATTCACAAAGGGTATAAGTGTCTTCATGTCCCGTCTAATCATGTGTATATCTCACGAGATGTTGTTTTTGATGAGCATGTTTTCCCTTTGCTACCCTTCCCCCACCTGACACAAGTTCCACCCCGCCGGTGCACCCATCCACTATATTGCCTGATCAATTTGTAGATGCTGCACATTCGCCCTCTTTGTTGTCTAACCATGGTGCAGGTATTGGGAGATGTGCACGACTGGAGCTCCTGGACGAGGTTGACCCTCCGGCTCCCTCGTCCCCGACCGCTCCGTCCTCCTCGTCCGATCACGTCGATCAGGTGGCTCCCTGCATGCCCCATGCAATGATCCCGCCTGCGCCCGCGCCAGCGGCTCCTACGTCGCGCACCGGTACTCCGGCCCAGCCGCCGCTGCTGACCGATGCGTCGGCCCAGTGGGCCGTCTCCTCTTCACTGGCGTCCCCGACACCAACGCCTGGGCTGTCCCCTGCACCGACGCCTGGGCCTTCCCCGCCTGGGAGCCCCTCGCCGTCCACGTCGCCTGCGCGGCCCTTGTCCCGCTCGCCTGGACCAGTGTCGCCCTCCAGTGGGTCGGCGTCTCCTGCTGCTTCTACCCCGTCACCGCCTCCGACTGCATCAGCATCTGTCATGACGGAGGCTGCGCCCCCGTCGTCATCCTCACCGTCGGCTTCGCCACCTGTTCTGCCCCCTGTGTTGCGTCCTCATACACGCAGCAAAAGTGGGGTGGTTCGTCCTAAGAAACGCACGGATGGCACGGTGGCCTGGCTTGCGACTTGCATGGCGCTAGCCCAGTCCGACCCTACTGCTGAGCCACGGCATTTTCAGGCTGCCCTGAGTATCCCTCACTGGCGTACTGTAATGTAACAAGAATACCATGCTCTTCTTGAGAATGACACGTGGCGTCTAGTTCCTCCCAAGGCTGGTGTCAACATCATTGATTCCAAGTGGGTTTTCAAGGTAAAGAAACATGCTGATGGTTCTATCGAGAGATACAAGGCTTGACTGGTTGCTAAAGGATTCAAACAGCGCCATGGCCTTGATTATGAGGACATCTTCAGTCCGGTGGTCAAACCCACCACTATCCGGCTTCTTCTCTCACTGGCTATTACTCATGGATGGTCTCTTCGTCAGCTTGATGTCCATAATGCTTTCCTTCATGGTGTCCTTGAGGAGGAGGTTTACATGCGGCAGCCTCCCGGTTTTGTTGATCCAGCTCGTCCGCAGCATCTGTGTCATCTTGTTAAGGCGCTCTATGGTCTGAAGCAGGCTCCGCGTGCTTGGCATGCGCATCTTGGCACCACTCTTCGGGCTCATGGATTTGTTCCCTCTCTGGCCGATACCTCCTTATTTCTTCTTCAGCGACCTGCGGTTACTATGTATCTGTTGGTCTATGTTGATGATATCATCCTGGTCAGCTCCTCGGACTATGCTGCGGATCGCTTGGTTTCTGCTTTGAGTGCTGATTTTGCTGTTAAGGATCTTGGGCAGCTTCACTATTTCCTTGGGCTGGAAGTTTTGTCCTCTGGCTCTAGCTTGACCCTTACTCAGCAGAAGTACTCTCTTGATATTCTTCGACGGGCTAATATGCTTCAGTGCAAGACAGCTACTACACCTATGTCCTCTACTGACCGACTGTCTGCTCTTGATGGTTCTCTTCTCTCTACTGATGAGGCTACTGAGTATTGTAGTATTGTTTGTGGCTTGCAGTACTTGACTATCACCCGTCCGGATATCTCCTATGCTGTCAACCGTGTCTGCCAGTTTCTTCATGCTCCTTGAGACTCTCATTGGACTGCGGTTAAGCGCATCTTGCGCTATATCCAGTTCACTTCTTATGGCTTGCATCTGCAACCGGCCCCCTCTGGATTTCTCTCTGCATTCTCTGATGCTGACTGGGCTGGGAGTCCGGATGACCGACGATCAACAGGGGGATATGCAGTGTTCCTTGGTTCTAACTTGATTGCCTGGAGTGCTCGTAAACAAGCAACGGTGTCCCGCAGTAGCACTGAAGCTGAGTACAAAGCAGTTGCAAATGCCACAGCTAAGCTTATTTGGATACAGTCTTTGCTCAGGGAGTTGAAGATTCCTCAGAAGCAGCCGTCGGTACTTTGGTGTGATAACATTGGTGCAACGTATTTGTCTTCAAATCCAGTCTTTCATGCTCGCACCAAACACATCGAAGTTGATTATCATTTTGTCAGAGAACGTGTTGCCCAGAAACTGCTTCTTATCAAGTTTATCTCCTCCAAAGATCAACTTGCTGACATCTTCACGAAGCCACTGCCTCTTCCTCAGTTTGAAGGCTGTAGGCGCAATCTCAACCTAGTGAATTCTTCTGAGCACGGTTAAGATTGAGGGAGGGTGTTAGACTCTGTATATACTGGGCCCCACGTGTAATTGTATTGTACATTATATGTACCTCTCTATATAATGAAAAGGTCACCCCACGTTGGAGGTGTGCCACAAACCCTAAAACCCTTGTCTAATACTCACAGTAGGCGAGATATAAAGTTAAAAAAGAGAGTAGGGGAAAAGCTGGGGTTACCTCAACCGCACCGCTATTGTGTATGCACATACGCTACATATTCTCCTTTTTCTCTTCTGGTTTCTCTTAAACAAAATCTATTTTTTTATGCTCGAACAAATAGGTTGGGAACATTTATAAGATTGTTCTTATATTTTCTAAAATTTATTTTAAATATTTTTGAACGATATTCCTTGTGTGACTAAAAATGTTTATCATGCATTTTAAGAAATGTTCACGTGTTTATTATAAAATTTCAATCATGTATTTAAAAACTTTCATCATATATTAAAATAAGATCTCACGTGTTAAACAAATGTTCAGCTTAGAAAAAATGTTCATCATGTGTTTGCATGGTGATCATATTTTATTCAAATAATAATCCATTTGTATTTAGAAATTTCACAACATATTTAAAAAATATATCACTGGCTATTTGAATTGTTCACAATCTATTTTAAATTTGTTTGCCGTGTATTTAAAAGATGCTCAATGTGTATTTACAAATGTTCTATATGTATTCTAAAAAGGTCAAGGTGTATTAAAAAAATGTTCAACATGTATTTAAAAAAAAGCCAATGTAAAAAAGTATAAAGGAAAAAAAGGAAGGTAAAACAAAAAATTAACATAACATCGTTACATAAAAAATATGAAAAGGGTAAAGAAAGGAAAAAAAAAGGGGCGAAACCTCCCCAAAACTCCACCACATGCAGGTTTGAAGCAAGTTATATTGCCTGGTCCACTTCATATGAGATTTGTGGCACCCTAATTCAACGAACCGGTGGCCCTGTGTGCTACCCCAACGATGAATGTCTTCTGGTACGAAGTGCAACTTGGCACCAAGCTGAACCACAATATATTACATCACATATACAAGGGGTTCGACAGGTATTGATATTACAACGCTTAGTGAGGAAAATGCGACACGATTCGTGCAACAACAATATGTACATTATTTATTGAACATATCATAGGCTCACATACTGGAGCCGAAAACTCTACAATGGCGGAACAATGTGACGATGGTGGGGCTCCAATCCAAAGAGGAGTTGCTAGGGCACTTCCTGGTGCGTGAACTTGGGATACTCTGAATATTCATACAACATCTCTTGCATCTAGCATGATAAGTATCTCCGCTATTATAGGAAGTTGTTGCGCCCTCGGGTGCAAACATTTGTAGGTAGGAAGAAATTTCCCTCAAGTGAACAAACCGGTAGAAGTGCTTGAATGACAGTTAATGATCAATACATCCACACAACTACACTTGTCTTGGTCCCAATGAAACTAATGAGATTGTTAGTCTCAATAGCCTTGGTAGTTAAGATGACTAATATAACCTGTGGTAGGAAGTGATAATTGCGACGGTATAGAGTAACAATTCAGATTGTGAACATTAAATAAAAGGAGTGATTGAGGTTGGCAATAATTAATATGAATGGACTATGATCCATAATTTCACATGTGGTATCTCTCCATAAAACATAATGTAGGTGTAGTGAACACAATACAACTCTGTGTCTTGCGGTTTTATAACTTCTGTATGACCCGTTGCGTCATTGGCGCAACGACCAACTACAACCATGAAGCGGAGCAATGGTAGGACCGGGTCTGCTCCAACTACAACATTAACCTATGTGATAGTATGCCAAACAAACAACATACCGCATCATACCATTGAATGTGTTCGATTTCATACATGACTATGAATAAACAACAAAGAAGACAAGCAAACCATATCAAATAGACTCTAATGAACGCTGCTGAAAAGATAAACAAACCATCATAAACAAGCTCCATCTGAAAGCACAATCTTAGCCTATGCAATTGGTTTAGCTTGGCTGAACTGGTTTTCCTTGCCTTGGGGAAACAACACGGTCAAACGCATCGCAAAAGTGAAGCACATCACATGGAACATGTTTATCCACTGCGCCCTTTGCACAAAGATAGATAGCATAGCTAAACCACGACCTCTCTACTCAAGAGGTACTTAACACACAATACTTAACAACCAGGATTTAAGGAAAGAATTGCCAAGAATCTGCAAGGCAGAATGTCATCAATGAACAGAAAAGGCCTTCAATGCCTTCGAAGAGCATGAGCATAACATTGACTCTAATTTTCAAATGTGGACGGATTACCAACATAGTCGACCGCATATCAGTGAGAATGCTTTCATTTCTAGGGGTATGAAGTACATCACCATCACTTTCTTGTTCTCACCAATAGCTAGTGTGATTGGACTAGAACAAAGAATCAATCTAGGAACAAATATAGGCGGCAATATCTGTTGCAAGACAAATAAAACAATTATAGCAATGCATGAAGCAATAGTTTTGAAGAGCGTATACAACATAACAGATCGTGTGCCAGCTTTTTGTGAATGATACAATTGATCCTATCGAAGGTCTGCACCACTGGCACACATATTCCCATTTGTGTCCAGCATTGAAAAGCTTGGTAGGGAAGTGAAGATTATGAACAATTTTATGATATGCTTCAAGTCTTGCCAATGAAATTTGGAATGAGGAGTGACCTGCATCTCGTCAACCACACTTCAACAAACCATGCATGGAAATAATGCACTTACCACAAATTATTAGATGTAGTTTAGTAATTATAAGCTTAGGAGCATAGTCAGAAAAGGAAATCCCAAGTCGTTGCTTAAGGACTGATTATATAGCTCGAGCAGGTACATTAATTTTGCTAAGTGTTAGGTCATGCAAGAACTTGAATGAAAACTAACTTTGATTATTAGTCTACTAAAGGATATCCTTTGGTAAGGCCACATGGATGATAAGACCAGGTTGCGTTATATCCACTAACACTTTAGTGCCAGTTGTCAGAGTTCAATCCGGCAGATCTCGGGTAGGGGGCCTTGAGTCGGTGATCTTAGCTAGATGGTAATAGGAGGAACAAGGGAGACAATGTTTAATTAGGTTCAGGCCCTCTCGAAGAGGCAAAACCCTGTGTCCTGCTTTTGTTGTACTGATTGTGTTGGAGTACAAAGTACAAGATGATCTACCTCGAGACCGTATACGAATTTCCAGTTCTCTAGCCTATGCTCTAAACCCCTCGGATTATACAGGGATCGAGGGTACCTAGGGTTTACATGAAGTCGGTTACATCTAGGGATAAACATGTCGAAGACTCAAATGTGTCTTAGAGTATGCGCCAAGTCTTCAGATGATTCCATCTTAAGCACGTCGAAGAGCAGGGCAGCCTTGGCCCATTTGTTCATGATCCAAGGGTCCTGGGCCCGACCCACCACAATGGGGCCGACGTGGTCAACACCCCCTAGTCCAGGACATCGTCAGTAGCCCCTAAACTGGTCTTCAAGCCAAGGACATCAAACTCCTTGGTATGGCGTTGTCTTCAGGTCTTAGGCTTCGTAGGTGAGTTCGACAAACTTGATGTATCTTGATTCCATGTATGAGGACTCCCTTGGATTTGGCATTTCTTGTAGATTTATTCGACTCTTCTTCGGCACCTTCCTCAACTGCAACCATGTTTTCTTTTTTATTTAAGTCAAACTGTTAGATACATTGGGGGCTCGAGGAGGTCCGACCCAAATTCCCCGAGATGAGTTTTTACTCTTGGCTGGATCCAAGGACCCTTGTTGAGCTTTAGATAGCTTAGCACCAAAGTTTTTCAGTTTCAGCGTGGCAAAGCGAATAAGTACTGTTCTGACAACCTTTGACCGGAAACCGAACTGTTGCCTCATACTGTAGAGTCAGAAGGTCCCATCAGTAGTTATTATGCCGAGTTTACTATGGCCCAAGGCCGTTTTTATTGGCACGTCCCATCAATAAAGAGATCGTGCCCCGGATTTTGAGCAACATCATCTACTAACATCTCTCAAACTATGCATGTCGCATTGGGAAATTAGAGGATTTACTGCACGGTGTGGTGCCCCTTGGTATTTTTTCCAACTTATAAAAGGGGATGAAATGGATCTAACCCATGATTCCTTCCTTGATCCATTGTCTAGAATTCTCAAGCTCTACTGCCCAGATATCAGTGACACACTTGGCTTCCAGTCTCCAGACCTCATCCCCTCCGGCTATAAGAGATGGTCGGCAAGGGGGAAGGTACCGCCGCTCAGACGGGGGATGAGAAGGTCGCAAGCAAGAGGGGGCTATGGATGCCCTTATCATCATCACTAACAATATTACAGAGCTTCAGGCGACCGACTATCTCCCACCCTAGGGTGAGGTTAAATGTCGTTCCCCCTAGTCGGCGATGAGATCTGCTCAGCTTCAAGGATTCCAACACCTCGGGAGGGCGAGCGGGTTGTCTTTGTTTCCCACCTCATCCGAGGTCCGGGCTTTCTCCCACACCCCCTTTTCGGGTCCTGCTGTATTTCTACGAGCTCTAGTTCCATCATATGGCCCCAACTCCATCCACCACATAGCCACATACATCACTTGCTGTGAAGCCTTCCTCCGCATCAAGCCCCACTTCGGGCTCTGGCTGAAACTGTTTTGTGTCAAACCACACAGCAATAGTCCCAATCTCACGGAATGCGGAGGGGCTACGGCCAGCAAGCTCAACTACATCGACTGCCCGAAGGGCAAATTCACTGAAATCATGAAACAATGGAAAGAGGAATGGTTTTACATGGCAGACGTGCCGTCGGGGGACCAGGAGGGCGTCCCTCCCTTCTCGGACACACCCTTGAAGAGTTTGCACTCCTGGCCTGCCAAGAACCTCGACTGGGGGAATCGATAGGAAGTGGCAGCACTCCAGCGCCAAATAAAGGTTTTCATTGATGAGTGCGTCGCCTTGGGTGCATGTGGTCTGATTGCTGCTAACAGCGTTGGTATTTCCCCAAAGAGGAGAGGATGATGCAGCACAACAATGGTAAGTATTTCCCTTAGTTATGAAACCAAGATATCAATCCAGTAGGAGGATCCACCAAACTATGTAAGCAGTACCTTCACACAAATAACAAAAACTTGCAACCCAACACATAAGAGGGGTTGTCAATCCCTCCTCGGTATGGAGATAGATTAAATTGTATGAGATTGGATAAATAGATCTAACAAAAACACAAAATAAAAGAAGTAAATAAAAAGTGCAGCAAGGTATTTTTGGAATTTTGTATTAATATATTTGAAAATAATATGATAGGAAATAGACCCGGGGGGCGTAGATTTCACTAGAGGCTTCTCTCAAGAAAATAGCATACGGTGGGTAAACAAACTACTGTTGGGCAATTGATAGAAGAGCAAATAATTATGACGATATCCAAGGCAATGATCATGTATATAGGCATCACGTCCAAGATTAGTAGACCGACTCCTGCCTGCATCTACTACTATTACTCCACACATCAACTGCTATCTAGCATGCATCTAGTGTATTAAGTTCATGGAGAAACAGAGTAATGCAATAAGAACGATGTCATGATGTAGACAAGATCTATTCATGTAGGAATAGACCCCATCCTTTTATCCTTAATGGCAAGGATACATGTGTGCCTCGCTACCCCTTCTATCACTGGGTGAGGACACCGCAAGAGAGAACCCATCACAAAGCACCTCTTCTCATTGCAAGAAACATCAATCTAGTTGGCCAAACCAAACCAAAGTTTCGGAGAAGAAATACGAGGCTATAACAATCATGCATAAGAGAGTTCAACAAAGACTCAAATAATATTCATAGATAGATCTGATCGCAAACTCGCAATTCATTGGATCCCAACAAACACATCGCAAAAAAGAGTGACAGCAAATAGATCTCCAAGAACATCAAGGAGAACATTGTATTGAAGATCAAAAAGAGAGAAGAAGTCATCTAGCTACTGTCTACGTACCCGTAGGTCTGTGGTAAACTACTCACGCATCAACGGAGGGGCAAGGGTGTTGATGAAGAACCCCTCCTTGATTGTTGACCCCTCCAGCAAGGTGCCGGAAAAGGCCTCTAGATTGGATCTCGTGGTTCTGGAACATGCTGCGGTGGAAACTCTGATCTCTCTGCTCCCCTAGGGTTTTTGTATTTTAGAGTATTTAAGAGCTGATAGCGGTGGAGAGGGGCCCTGTGGGCCCCACTACCCACAAAGGTGCGCCAGGGGCCTCTAGCACGCCTTGGTGCTTTGTGGGCCCCATGGGCCTCCCCTCGGGCACTTCCTTGGCTCCCAAGTTGTCGTCTGTCCAGAAAAAAAACACCAAAAAGTTTCATGGCATTTGGACTTCATTTGGTATTGATATTCTGCGAAGTAAAAAACAAGCAAAAAAAGAGCAATTGACACTTGACACTATGTCAATAGGTTAGTCCCAAAAAATGATATAAAGTTGCTATAAAATGAATATAAAACATCCAAGACTGATAATATAACAACATGGAACAATAAAAAATTATAGATTGTTGGAGACGTATCTGTTGGGGAACGTAGCAGAAATTCAAAATTTTCCTACGTGTCACGAAGATCAATCTAGGAGATGCTAGCAACAAGAGGGGAGGAGTGCATCTACATACCCTTGTAGATCGCGAGCGGAAGCATTCAAGAGAACGGGGTTGATGGAGTCGTACTCGTCGTGATCCAAATCACCGATGATCCTAGCGCCGAACGGACGGCACCTCCGCGTTCAACACACGTACGGAGCGGGGACGTCTCCTCCTTCTTGATCCAGCAAGGGGGGAGGACAAGTTGATGGAGATCCAGCAGCACGACGACGTGGTGGTGGAAGTAGCGGGATTCCAACAGGGCTTCGCCAAGCGCTGCGTGAGGAGGGAGATGTGTCACGGGAGGGAGAGGGAGGCGCCAGGGCTTAGGTGCGGCTGCCCTCCCTCCCCCCTTTATATAGGGACCCTGGGGGGGCGCCAGCCCTAGGAGATCCAATCTTCGGGGGGGGGGGCGGGCAAGGGGGTGGCTTGCCCCCCAAGCCAAGTGGGGCGCCCCCCACCCCTAGGGTTTCCAACCCTAGGCGCAGGGGGAGGCCCAAGGGGGGCGCACCAGCCCACCAGGGGCTGGTTCCCCTCCCACTTGAGCCCATGGGGCCCTCCGAGATAGGTGGCCCCACCCGGTGGAACCCCCGGGACCCTTCCGGTGGTCCCGGTACAATACCGGTGACCCCCGAAACATTCCCGGTGGCCGAAACTGGACTTCCATATATAATTCTTCACCTCCGGACCATTCCGGAACTCCTCGTGACGTCCGGGATCTCATTCGGGACTCCGAACAACTTTCGGGTTACCGCATACTAGTATCTCTACAACACTAGCGTCACCGAACCTTAAGTGTGTAGACCCTACGGGTTCGGGAGACATGCAGACATGACCGAGACGACTCTCCGGTCAATAACCAACAGCAGGGTCTGGATACCCATGTTGGCTCCCACATGTTCCACGATGATCTCATCGGATGAACCACGATGTCGAGGATTCAATCAATCCCGTATACAATTCCCTTTGTCAATCGGTATGTTACTTGCCCGAGATTCGATCGTCAGTATCCCAATACCTTGTTCAATCTCGTTACCGGCAAGTCACTTTACTCGTACCGTAATGCATGATCCCGTGACTAACTCCTTAGTCATATGGAGCTCATTATGATGATGCATTACCGAGTGGGCCCAGAGATACCTCTCCGTCATACGGAGTGACAAATCCTAGTCTCGATTCGTGCCAACCCAACAGACACTTTCGGAGATACCTGTAGTGCACCTTTATAGCCACCCAGTTACGTTGTGACGTTTGGTACACCCAAAGCATTCCTACGGTATCCGGGAGTTGCACAATCTCATGGTCTAAGGAAATGATACTTGACATTAGAAAAGCTCTAGCAAACGAACTACACGATCTTGTGTTATGCTTAGGATTGGGTCTTGTCCATCACATCACTCTCCTAATGATGTGATCCCGTTATCAATGACATCCAATGTCCATGGTCAGGAAACCATAACCATCTATTGATCAACGAGCTAGTCAACTAGAGGCTTACTAGGGACATGTTGTGGTCTATGTATTCACACATGTATTACGGTTTCCAGTTAATACAATTATAGCATGAACAATAGACAATTATCATGAACAAGGAAATATAATAATAACCATTTTATTATTGCCTCTAGGGCATATTTCCAACAGTATCCCACTTGCACTAGAGTCAATAATCTAGTTCACATCACTATGTGATTGTAATGAATCCAACACCCATGGGGTTTGTTCATATCTCGCTTGTGAGAGAGGTTATTAGTCAACGGGTCTGAACCTTTCAGATCCGTGTGTGCTTTACAAATCTCTATGTCATCTTGTAGATGTAGCTACCACGCGCTACTTGGAGCTATTCCAAATAATTGCTCTACTATACGAATCTGGTTTACTACTCAGAGTCATCCGGATTAGTGTCTAAGTTTGCATCGATGTATCCCTTTACGACGAACTCTTTTACCACCTCCATAATCGAGAAAATTCCTTAGTCCATTAGTTACTAAGGATAAGTTCGACCGCTGTCATGTGATCCATTCCTGGATCACTCTTGTACCCCTTGACTAACTCATGGCAAGGCACACTTCAAGTGCGGTACACAGCATAGCATACTATAGAGCCTACGTCTAAAGCATAGGGGACGACCTTCGTCCTTTCTCTCTCTTCTGCTGTGGTCAGGTCTTGAGTCTTACTCAATACTCACACCTTGTAACACAACCAAGAACTCCTTCTTTGCTGATCTATTTTGAACTCCTTCAAAATCTTGTCACGGTATGTATTCATTTGAAAGTACTATTAAGCGTTTTTGATCTATCCTTATAGATCTTGATGCTCAATGTTCAAGTAGCTTAATCCAGGTTTTCCATTAAAAACACTTTTCAAATAACCCTGGATGCTTTCCAGAAATTCTACATCATTTCTGATCAACAATATGTCAACAACATATACTCATCAAAAATTCTATAGTGCTCCCACTCACTTCTTTGGAAATACAAGTTTCTCATGAACTTTGTATAAACCCAAAATCTTTGATCATCTCATCAAAGCGTTCATTCCAACTCCGAGATGCTTACTCCAATCCTTAGAAGGATTGCTGGAGCTTTGCATACTTGTTAGCATCTTTCAGGATTGACAAAACCTTCTGGTTGTATCACATACAACCTTTCCTCAAGAAAATCGTCGAGGAAACAATGTTTTGACATCCTATCTGCAAGATTTCATAAATAATGCAGTAGCTGCTAATATAATTCCAACAGACTCTTAGCATCGCTACGAGTGAGAAAGTCTCATCGCAGTCAACTCCTTGAACTTGTCGGAAAACATCTTAACGACAAGTCGAGCTTTCTTAATGGTGACACTTACCATCATTGTCTGTCTTCTTTTTAAAATCCATCTGCGCCCAACAGCCTTACGACCATCAAGTAGTTCTTCCAAAGTCTATACTTTGTTTTCATACATGGATCCTCTCGGATTTTATGGCCTCAAGCCATTCGTCAGAATCCGGGCCCACCATCGCTTCTCCATAGCTCGTAGGTTCATTGTTGTCTAGCAACATGACTTCCAAGACAGGATTACGTACCACTCTGAAGTAGTACGCATCCTTGTCGTCCTATGAGGTTTGGTAGTGACTTGATCTGAAGTTTCATGATCACTATCATAAGCTTCCACTTCAATTGGTGTAGGTGCCACAGGGACAACTTCCTGTGCCCTGCTACACATTAGTTGAAGTGACGGTTCAATGACCTCATCAAGTCTCCACCATCCTCCCACTCAATTCTTTCGAGAGAAACTTTTCCTCGAGAAAGGACCCGTTTCTAGAAACAATCACTTTTGCTTCCAGATCTGAAATAGGAGGCATACCCAACTGTTTTGGGATTCTATGAAGATGCATTTATCCGCTTTGGGTTCGAGGTTATCAGCCTGAAACTTTTTCACATAAGCGTCACAGCCCCAAACTTTTAAGAGACGACAGCTTAGGTTTCTCTAAACCATAGTTCATACGGTGTCGTCTCAACGGAATTGCGTGGTGCCCTATTTAAAGTGAATGCGGTTGTCTCTAATGCCTAACCCATAAACGATAGTTGTAATTCGATAAGAGACATCATGGTATGCACCATATCCAATAGGGTGCAGTTATGATGTTCGGACACACCATCACAATATGGTGTTCCAGGCGGTATTAGTCGTGAAACAATTTCCACAATTTCTTAATTGTGTGCCAAACTCGTAACTCAGATATTCATCTCTATGATCATATCACATACATTTTATCCTCTTGTCACGACGATCTTCAACTTCACTCTGAAATTACTTGAACCTTTCAATAATTCAGACTTGTGTTTCATCAAGTAAATATTCTCAGCATCTACTCAAATCATCTGTGAAGTAAGAACATAACGATATCCACTGTGTGCCTCAGCACTCATTGGACTACACACATCAAATGTATTACTTCCAACAAGTTGCTCTCTTGTTCCATCTTACTGAAAACGAGGCCTTTCAGTCATCTTGCCCATGTGGTATGATTTGCATGTCTCAAGTGATTCAAAATCAAGTGAGTCCAAATGATCCATCTATATGGACTTTCTTCATGCATGTATACTAATAGACATGGTTCAATCTTTTCAAAAACGAGTGAGTCCAAAGATCCATCAACATGGAGCTTCTTCATGCGTTTTATACCAATATGACTCAAGTGGCAGTGCCACAAGTATGTGGTACAATCATTACTATCTTGTATCTTTTGGCATGAACATGTGTATCACTACGATCGAGATTCAATAAACCATTCATTTTAGGTGCAAGACCATTGAAGGTATTATTCAAATAGACAGAGTAACCATTATTCTCCTTTAATGAATAACCGTATTGCGATAAACATAATCCAATCATGTCTATGCTCAACGCAAATACCAAATAACAATTATTCAGGTTAACCCCAATCTTGATGGTAGAGGGAGCATGCGATGCTTGATCACATCAACCTTGGAAACACTTCCAACACATATCGTCATCTCACCTTTAGCTAGTCTCCGTTTATTCCGCAGCTTTTATTTCGAGTTACTAACACTTAGCAACCAAACCGGTATCTAATACCCTGGTGCTACTAGGAGTACTAGTAAAGTACACATTAATATAATGTATATCCAATATACTTCTGTCGACCTTGCCAGCCTTCTCATCTACGAAGTATCTAGGGTAGTTCTGCTTCAGTGACCGTTCCCCTCATTTCAGAAGCACTTAGTCTCGGGTTTGGGTTCAACCTTGGGTTTCTTCACTAGAGCAGCAACTGATTTGCCGTTTCATGAAGTATCCCTTCTTGCCCTTGCCCTTCTAGAAACTAGTGGTTTTACTAACCATCAACAATTGATGCTCCTTCTTGATTTCTACTTTCGTGGTGTCAAACATCGCGAGTTGCTCAAGGATCATCATGTCTATCCCTGATATGTTATAGTCCATCACGAAGCTCTAATAGCTTGGTGGCAGTGACTATGGAGAACCATCACTATCTCATCTGGAAGATTAACTCCCACTCGATTCAAGTGATTGTAGTACTCAGACAATTCGAGCACATGCTCAACGATTGAGCTTTTCTCCCTTAGTTTGCAGGCTTAAGAAACTTGTCAGAGGTCTCATACCTCTTGACGTGGGCATTAGTCTGAAATCCCAATTTCAGTCTTTGGAACATCTCATATGTTCTGCGACGTTTCAAAACCGTCTTTGGTGCCACAATTTTAAACCGTTAGCATCACACACTGAACTATCACGTAGTCATCAAAACGTGTATGTCAGATGTTTCGTAACATCTACAGACGACGCTCGAGGTTCAGCACACCGAGCGGTGCATTAAGGACATACGCCTTCTGTGCAGCAATGAGGACAATCCTCAGTTTACGGACCCAGTCCGCATAATTGCTACTATCAACTTTCAACTAAATTTTCTCTAGGAACATATCTTAGTAGAACTAAAGCGTAAGCTACGACATTATTTGCAAAGACCTTTTGACTATGTTCATGATAATTAAGTTCATCTGATTATTTAATGAACTCCCACTTAGATAGACATCCCTCTAGTCATCTAAGTGATACATGATCCGAATCGACTAGGCCGTGTCCGATCATCACGTGAGACGGACTAGTCATCATCGGTGAACATCTCCATGTTGATCGTATCTACTATACGACTCATGTTCGACCTTTCGGTCTCTTGTGTTCCGAGGCCATGTCTGTACATGCTAGGCTCGTCAAGTCAACCTAAGTGTTTTACTTGTGTTCCGAGGCCATGTCTGTACATGCTAGGCTCGTCAACACCCGTTGTATGCGAACGTTAGAATCTATCACACCCGATCATCACGCGGTGCTTCGAAACAACGAACCTTCGCAACGGTGCACAGTTAGGGGGAACACATCTCTTGAAATTTTAGTGAGGGATCATCTTATTTATGCTACCGTCGTTCTAAGCAAATAAGATGTAAACATGACAAACATCACATGCAAATCATAAAGTGACATGATATGGCCAATATCATCTTGCGCCTTTGATCTCCATCTTCGAGGCGCGGCATGATCACCTTCGTCACCGGCATGACACCATGATCTCCATCATCGTGTCTTCATGAAGTTGTCTCGCCAACTATTACTTCTACTACTATGGCTAACGGTTAGCAATAAAGTAAAGTAATTACATGGCGTTTTCATTGACACGCAGGTCATACAATAAATTAAGACAACTCCTATGGCTCCTGCCGGTTGTCATACTCATCGACATGCAAGTCGTGGTTCCTATTACAAGAACATGATCAATCTCATACATCACATATATAATTCATCACATCCTTTTGGCCATATCACATCACATAGCATACCCTGCAAAAACAAGTTAGACATCTTCTAATTGTTGTTGCATGTTTTACGTGGCTGCTATGGGTTTCTAGCAAGAACGTTTCTTACCTACGCAAAAGCCACAATGGTGATATGCCAATTGCTATTTACCCTTCATAAGGACCCTTTTCATCGAATCTGATCCAACTAAAGTGGGAGAGACAGACACCCGCTAGCCACCTTATGCATCAAGTGCATGTCAGTCGGTGGAACCTGTCTCACGTAAGAGTACGTGTAAGGTCGGTCCGGGCCGCTTCATCCCACAATGCCGCCGAATCAAGATAAGACTAGTAACGGCAAGCAAATTGAACAAATCATCGCCCACAACTACTTTGTGTTCTACTCGTGCATAGAATCTACGCATAGACCTAGCTCATGATGCCACTGTTGTGGAACGTAGCAGAAATTCAAAATTTTCCTACGTGTTACAAAGATCAATCTAGGAGATGCTAGCAACGAGAGGGGAGGAGTGCATCTACATACCCTTGTAGATCGCGAGCGGAAGCATTCAAGAGAACGGGGTTGATGGAGTCGTACTCGTCGTGATCCAAATCACCGATGATCCTAGCGCCGAATGGACGGCACCTCCGCGTTCAACACACGTATGGAGCGGGGACGTCTCCTCCTTCTTGATCCAGCAAGGGGGAGGAGAAGTTGATGGAGATCCAGCAGCACGAAGGCGTGGTGGTGGAAGTAGCGGGATTCCAACAGGGCTTCGCCAAGCGCTGCGTGAGGAGGGAGATGTGTCACGGGAGGGAGAGGGAGGCGCCAGGGCTTAGGTGCGGCTGCCCTCCCTCCCCCTTTATATAGGGCCCCTGGGGGGCGCCAGCCCTAGGAGATCCAATCTCCGAGGGGGGGGGCGGCGGGCAAGGGGGTGGCTTGCCCCCCAAGCCAAGTAGGGCGCCCCCACCCCTAGGGTTTCCAACCCTAGGCGCAGGGCGAGGCCCAAGGGGGGCGCACCAGCCCACCAGGGGCTGGTTCCCCTCCCATTTCAGCCCATGGGGCCCTCCGGGATAGGTGGCCCACCCGGTGGAACCCCCGGGACCCTTCCGGTGGTCCCGGTACAATACCGGTGACCCCCGAAACATTCCCGGTGGCCGAAACTGGACTTCCATATATAATTCTTCACCTCCGGACCATTCCGGAACTCCTCATGACGTCCGGGATCTCATCCGGGAGTCCGAACAACTTTCAGGTTACCGCATACTAGTATCTCTACAACCCTAGCGTCACCGAACCTTAAGTGTGTAGACCCTACGGGTTCGGGAGACATGCAGACATGACCGAGACGACTCTCCGGTCAATAACCAACAGCAGGATCTGGATACCCATGTTGGCTCCCACATGTTCCACGATGATCTCATCGGATGAACCACGATGTCGAGGATTCAATCAATCCCGTATACAATTCCCTTTGTCAATCGGTACGTTACTTGCCCGAGATTCGATCGTCGGTATCCCAATACCTTGTTCAATCTCGTTACCGGCAAGTCACTTTACTCGTACCGTAATGCATGATCCCGTGACTAACTCCTTAGTCATATTGAGCTCATTATGATGATGCATTACCGAGTGGGCCCAGAGATACCTCTCCGTCATACGGAGTGACAAATCCCAGTCTCGATTCGTGCCAACTCAACAGACACTTTCGGAGATACCTGTAGTGCACCTTTATAGCCACCCAGTTACGTTGTGATGTTTGGTACACCCAAAGCATTCCTACGGTATCCGGGAGTTGCACAATCTCATGGTCTAAGGAAATGATACTTGACATTAGAAAAGCTCTAGCAAACGAACTACACGATCTTGTGCTATGCTTAGGATTGGGTCTTGTCCATCACATCATTCTCCTAATGATGTGATCCCGTTATCAATGACATCCAATGTCCATGGTCAGGAAACCATAACCATCTATTGATCAACGAGCTAGTCAACTAGAGGCTTACTAGGGACATGTTGTGGTCTATGTATTCACACATGTATTACGGTTTCCAGTTAATACAATTATAGCATGAACAATAGACAATTATCATGAACAAGGAAATATAATAATAACCATTTTATTATTGCCTCTAGGGCATATTTCCAATAGAGCATCCCCGAACTTAATTCCTGCTCGTCCTCAAGTAGGTAAATGATAAAAACATAATATTTGATGTGGAATGCTGCCTAACATGTTCATCACATATTCTTTTCTTTTGTAGCATGGACATTTGGATCTAGCCCCTTCAGGCCCGAGAATTTCCATTGTGGAGGTATGTGTCGGGAAGCAGGATACGACAATCCGAAGCTTCTTTAGGGGGAAGGACCTCGACGGGACATGGAAGATCCTCTTCAAGCCCTCGGACAAGGACTACAAGGTACGGACTAAGGGGGCGACATCGGCCTCTGCCGAACACGCTGAAGAGTGCAACTAATCTTTGGGTGGTTTTGGTAATTAATAACAACATATATGTCATTGAACTAATGCATATTCAAAGATGATTTCAGGAAAGTTCAACGTTGGCATGGCAAGGATATGTGATTGTGGACCCCTAAAAATGCCAAGGACATACATTGGCAAAAGCTTCAAGACTATACATTTTTGGTTAAGTGATCAAAGATCACATTGAGTCCATAGGAAAGCCAATACTATTGAAATGGGATGAGGTTTTGATTATGAGTCATTTGCTCAAGGGCTTGAAGATATTGCTCCGAAACCCTGAACCACTTTCTCCGTATCCAATCTGTCTAAAACTCTAAGTCAAATCTCGGTCCCATCGAAACACTCCTATCCGGACCCACCAAGATACACCAGGCAGAGCCCTAAGCCAAAGCCTATAAACTCGGTTCTACCGAGATGACATTCAGTCTCACCGAAGTGCAGTGAGCAAGTTTCCGTAACACGTCATGTTCACTTCGGGATTACCGAGTTGAATTGATCAGAATTACCGAGGTGAGGAATATTCTTAGGTCATCACATATCGGTCTCATCGAATGGATTCATCCAGTCTCACTGAAACGTCTAACGTTCGAATCTTTTACACTGTTCGGTCCCACTGAGATTTACTTTCAGTGTCACCGAGTTGTGCATAAAGTTTGTAACAGCTAGATCTTTGGTGATGGTTATATATACCCTCCACCACCGCCTACTCTCAGAGAGAGCAACCAAGATGAAACTACATGATATCTAGTACACAACTTATTCTTGTAGACTCGTGTTGGGCCTCCAAGCGCGGAGTTTTGTAGGACAGTAGTAATTTTCCCTCAAGTGGATGACCTAAGGTTTATCAATCCGTGGGAGGCGTAGGATGAAGATGGTCTCTCTCAAACAACCCTGCAACCAAATACAAGAAATCTCTTGTGTCCCCAACACACCCAATACATACTACAAAAAAATACACTTCCGTGATGATACGTGTTTGTCACAGTAGGTCACTTTTTTGTCATGCATGTACATCCATGACGATTTTATGACAGAATTAAGATAGTCATACATGTGCTGTCGAAGAAGTGTTCCATGACAATACCAAAATTATCATCACGGAAGTGTCCACTTCCATGACGATAAATGGCGCGTCATGGAAGTGCTTTCGTCAAGGGTAACTGACATGTGGCATCCACCGTAACGGGTCGCTGTTAAGCTATCGGGTTCCGGTTTGGATCCGATAACCCATTAACAGCACAGACCAATGGGGATTTTCCACGTGTAAAATCATCATTGGCTGGAGGAAACACGTGTCTGCTCCTCAGTGAGCCAGATGTCGTCCGTCCAATGGAGGAGACATGCCTATGATACTTCGACAGATGGCAGGGCCCAACAGAGGCCCATATAGGTTAAAAAGGCCGGCCCAGTCAAAGGCCCGTAGTATTTACTCAGGTACTAGTGGGCCAGCCCAATAACAGCATGTTTAAACATAGCCCATTTACGGCCCGAAGCCAGATCTGGCCCGTTAATTGTTTGCCGAATATTTGGGCCCAATTACGGCCCAGTGACATTTCGGCCTGTTAGAGGCCCGATGCAGACATGGGCCCATTTCAGCCTGGTGTGTCTTTCGGCCTGGGAATGGCCCATGCTGCCCATGGGCCATATATGGTCCGACGCGACATCTGTCCCTCTAACGGCCCGTGTTAAAGGTGGCAACGGTGCAGCCCAACGTGACTTTGGGCGTGTTAAAGGCCTGTCGTATAGTTCGGCCCGTTGATGCATCTACTAAGCTTTCGGCCTCTTAAAGGCCCATGATATCAGTGGGCCAACTAAGGCCCGAGATATGTTTTGGGCTGGTAATGGCCCGTCATATAATTGGGCCAAAAAAGGCCCAGTCTACATTTCAGCCTGCTGATGGCCTGTCGACAACTAGTGAAAATTGAGGCCCAACATGCATTTTGGCCTGCTAAAGGCCCATGGTTTCTTCTAGGCCATAACATGCCAGCAGAATATTCAGCCTATTAATGGCCCAAAGCTTCATGGGCCCAACTAAGCGCTGGGTCCAGTAAAGGCCCAACTAAACTTTGGGCCGAATATAGGCCCATGTAAGTTGTGGGTCTGGCGCAAAGTGTGAAGGCCCCAATGGCCTTTCAGGCCCAAGAAAGTTGCACGGTGGCCCAATTATGGCCCACTAAAATGCAGGCCCGTTAGAGGCGAATGTTTCGGCCTGGTCGACTACATCAGATTTTCTCCATTTTTTCAGATAGCGAATGATGGCAGTAACTAGTAGGAATTAAGAACAAACCTACTCTATACAATAAACAAATTACAGCATAGTAACTTAGAATAAACCTACACTATTCAATAAAGGATTTATGGTATATTACATCCTCTAGGCATCGAAGTTCGTCACCAGTGATCATAAAGCGCAACGAAGAAGAAGATTACAAAAACTGGGCACCATTGCAGCGTAACAAAATAATACTGAACCAAGACCACTTCCAAGACAGTTCAAGAAAGGTTAGCCTTGCGGGGGAACGGCTGCGCAAGCTGCTGAGCAAGGCTATGAGACCGGCCTAGCATGTCGGTCATACCTTCCAGGTGTAGTTGTTTAGAAATGAGGTTCTCATTGGTGTTCTCCGCAATCTTTCTTAGAGATAAGACTTCAAGTCGAAGTTGAGTTGCAGAATGCCTTTCTGCTAGAACTTGGGACTGAAGAAGTCAACTGATTCAGACAGCGAATTCTGTGAGCTTGTCTGACTGCTAGTCTCAAGTAACTTGAAGACTGCATCAAGACAAGACTTTGGGGTTGTCTCGCTATCTTCAAGATGTTTTGCCTTCTTTGCTGCAATATATGTTGGGTTTGTCTCACAGCCTTTAGCAGACTTGTGCATGCCATCAGGCATATCACCCTGAAACAAGCAGAGAGATGACAACTTTTGCACGTGTATAAACAAAGATGATAACTGTGCTGTCAATTCCATCCAATTTCAAATTAGAAAATAAAGAGTAAGTTCAATATATCAATAGCATAATTTGGCATTGTTCATAAAGTGGGGAGCTTCACCACACTACTGGATTACCATGCCAACATAACAAGCATAGATGAAGGGCAAAGACAATCATTGTATCTATTTTGGTTAATGTGCATGGCATGTTGTTCATATCATCAGCCACATCAGTAAAATAAAACAGGAGATGCAAGGTGCAAACATGGGCTGCTTCACCACACACTGGATTATAGATCCACAAAAACAAGCATACATATAGGGAGTATTGAGTAATGTGCATGGTATGAATAAGGAATTTGGTTTTACAAGTAAAACTTGGAACTTACGGTTGTTGCGAACATGCATTTTGATAGAAACAACAAACTAAACAGCAGTTAATGATAGGGAGTATGAGAAAATTAAATAGCAGTTGAGGATAAAGGCTTTAGAAGGACTGGCTTACATTAACAGTTAACACCGGCTTTATAGTGCCCTTCTCCATGTCAAGGGAAGGATAACTCAAGAATTTCAGCATATAATCTTCTTCATAAGCATTGCATGTACTCTACATTTTGTAGAGAGTAATTATAGATACGATAATACTGGAAGGGATAGAGGATAATGAAGATAAGATGCATATTGATGCTACATAATCAACTACCAATCCCTGGAAGTACAAGCGCTACACTTCTGCACTGGCATTGTCTGTGTATTCAACTTTTTGGTAAGATTAAATATAGATATGATATTTTTTTAGTAAATGGTGGGCGAGGGAGATAAGATGCAGAATGCTACACAATGAACCAATCCCTCTTCCCATAATATAAGAGTGTTTTGAACACTGGTGTACTGTACAAAATGTTCTTATACTATGGGACGGAGGGAGTAGCTGTTAATGTAAGTACAGTGATAGACGATGTTCGGTCCTTACAAGAGGACTGCAGAGCTAAACCTCTTCAAAAGCATTGGGTTGATTCTAAATTTATGTAAGAGTCCATACAGATCTTATAATGTCCACCAAATGGACGATAACGAGGCTAACATGTGCAGTGATGCTACATAATCAACCAGCTATGAAAGTAAGTATGGTCATATAGGGCAAGAGGTACTCACAAGAGCAATGCAGTGTGCAGTATAGTTGCGAGATTCTGTGGTCCCTTGAGAATGAATGTTCTTCTGCAAACAGTTTTCGTACAAGTGAGACGTTAAGGCACATGTAGAAATGTAGTTCAAATTGTGATGTGATATCATAGATAGTACCTTACGCTGCAGACGAGACCATTGTGTAACAAGATTATTCCAGTCACTGTCTGATAAATGTAGCACCAGAGACTTTACGGAAATTTCGTTTAGAGGCTTGCCATCGAAGTGCGCTTGCCTTAGGTAGGAACGATACTTCATCAACGAGTGCTTGAAAAGTGCAACCAACCCTTGCTCGTCTTGACAATCCAGTTTGGTCCTCGCCTATTGAAAAGAATGAAATCTTGTGTCTTCTGTCAGCACAAACATATGCAGTAATTACCATGAATAACATCAGTACATTACTTACGCGTAAGTTGCGGAGGAAGACTGGAAATTGTTCTGTGTCTGCGGTATAATCTTTCCATGAATGAAAGATGCACACAAAGTTCCTGACAACAATATAAGCTTTGTCTTCTAAACTAGGAAGAAATGGAATAGGGGTCCTATTTGCTGCAATTGGGGCTCTCTCTCGTTCAAAAAGGGATTTGGCAACTGGATGTGGTGTACTCTTTGCTGGAATAGGGGTTTTGCGTCGTAGAGCTGGTGCTATGTCAACCGGCATCATCTACTGTTTGCTGCAGTTGGGGTCTATTGAGTTGGGGCATCAGAGATGACCAGTGTAGTAGGGCTAGAGTTTGCTAGAGTTGGGGCCGTGTTTTGTGGGTCAGATGATATTGCAACTACACCTAATGGGCTATTTGATTTATTAGGTGTCACTACCTTTTCAAAATACTTTGCTCGTGCTCCTCCGTGATCAGCAATCGCCCTCTTCCTTTTGAACGTCTGATACACAAGAACAACATTTGAATGGATAAATATGGTATGATGGCAGATGGAATATGTACTGCAAATGGATAGGCAGGGCGTATTCACATACACGATGTGTAAACTAAGCTAATGGCAGTTCAACAAAGTAGAAGCAAAGCAAAGCATCAGTTGCAAGATATGTGCGACAAATATAACCTTGGAAAGTTAGAGCAAGCACCTTGATGGGTGAATAAGATAGGGCATCTTCCTCTGACTCCTCCACTAGGGAGCTACATTGACTTAGGTCTCCCTCTAGCTCAGAATCACTGTTAGGATCATATTCTGAGCATGAATTTGTAGGTGGAGAGCGTTTGCATTGCATTGCATTGCATCCAGACTTGATTTCAGTCCCTTAATGCCAAGTTTGACAGCCATGGCATTGTTCTGCTTTATTCTTTTCATGCGTGCAAGCTCATAATCATTATGATGCTGTTCAGTATCTGAGATTCATGAAAACATAAAAAGTAGTCAAATTATCTATGGAATGCATTGAGGATTCAACTCAAAGAGTGTCTCCGTATAAACCCCTGCATATGCAAAGTTCACCCCCCAACCGTGCTGATCAGACCACACACAGAAATACAAACCTCTTATGTCTCTATAATAGGCAGACACACATTTCAAAACTGAAGTAGGAACATTAGAATCATATCAAATTCATATTTGAACAAATAAACTAAGGAATTATGAGTAGCATAATGTTTAGCTTCAAGGGTGGAGTGCTGGTAGTGCGACACGAAGCAAGTAGGCAGATTGTATTCCATGTAAAAGATCGTAGTCTATGTAAAAGGTGGAAATGACACTTTCTTTCTATACAATGCAGTGTTCGTTGCCCACACATGATGGAAGAGACCACATAGAGAAATACTATTCACTCATGTCTGCGGTTCCAGTATTTTGAAATAGGGTGGTCCACCCTAAAAGAATATTGACAACAAATATGACAAGGCAAGCATAGATGTAGTGAATCAATCATTACTTGTGAGCTTACTAGGACAAGTATGCAGAATTGTAACTGCAGTAAGAGACGATCCAAAATTTGAATCAAGAAGTTGGTCTAGCACTTATTGTTTGCAAATAATCGACGTGAATAATTGGATATCATACCGAATGAGTAAGAAAGACAAGTAAAATTGTTAACAAAACTGGCCTGCAGTAGTGATCTGGGTCAATGTCACTATGACCAACAATCCAAAATGACTAGTGTCTGTTCCTAGGGCCAGTATTTTGAAACCCTGTGAACTTTACAGGTACTAAAGATTCCATCTCTAGCAGTGGACGACGCGGTCTTGGTAGGCGCTCCGGCATGGTGGAGGACGATGGCGATGGATGGGGTGGAGGACGGCGGCGATGGATGGGGTGGAGGACGGCGGCGATGGATGGGGTGGCGGACGGAGGAGGCTGGTGTGGGGATGGTGTTCTAGCGCGGACGGTGTATGAATGGGAAAATGGAGGGAGAGGTATGGGGAACCATGTTTTTGGGACGCGCCTATCTGAAATATGGGAAAGTTACGAACTTAGCCCCCGTTTAAAATTTGGACGTCTCGTCGGTTGGGGATAGGACGGTAATCTCGCATCTCCCCAATATTTCCCAGAGCGATTTCGGGTGAGGAGAGGGTGTTTTGGTGCCCACGGTTGGCACCCACGTTGTATGAACGGGGCTAACAGGTAGGGCAGTTGTGTCACGTCCGAGTGAAGTTACAAACCTGCCCCTATTGAAAATATTTTCCTACATCTATTTCGGCCGAGTCGAGTTTGTTTTGCCG
>NC_057799.1:401313853-401319427 GCF_018294505.1 Triticum aestivum
ATGAATGGGAAAATGGAGGGAGAGGTACGGGGAACCATGTTTTTGGGACGCGCCTGTCTGAAATATGGGAAAGTTATGAACTTAGCCCCGTTTAAAATTTGGACGTCTCGTCGGTTGGGGATAGGACGGTAATCTCGCATCTCCCCAATATTTGCCTACAGCGATTTTGGGAGAGGAGAGGGTGTTTTGGTGCCCACGGTTGGCGCCCACGTTGTATGAACGGGGCTGACAGGTAGGGCGGTTGTGTCACGTCCGAGTGAAGTTACAAACCTGCCCCTATTGAAAATATTTGCCTACATCTATTTCGGCCGAGTCGAGTTTGTTTTGTCGCCCACCGTGTATGAATGGGGAAATGGAGGGAGAGATAGAGGTCTTTCGGACGAGCTTGAGTCAAATGTGTTTTGCCGCCCATGTTTGGCGCCCAATGTGTCGGAATGGGCTCAGAGGCGGTCGTGTCACGTCTAATTGAAGTTACTAACCTACCCCTATTGGGAGCCGTGCAAATCGGGCCGATGGATTTTCCGTGTAAGGGGTAGACAGTTATTTCCATCTCCCAAACACTGGCTTCAGGCAGCCGACATGGGAGTGGACATTTTACCGCTTCTTTCGAATTTTGGGACAATAAGCATCCACGTTTACCCTGGCAACTAAATTCGAATCCATTTTGTATTCCTATACGAATCTTTATAAATCATTCTATGTGTTTTTATATATCTTAAAAGCACGACAAAGATGTATTCCACTGTCGTATATGAATATGGTTTACAAATGTCGATACTCGAATTCAGAAGCTAGAATCCAGTTTAAGGTGAATTCGAATATTTGAAACCACTTTATGTCCAACTCAAGTGTCACATGCAGCATAATGTGTACTCCCATTTAGATATGTACACAAGCGATGTATCAAGATTCAAATACCGAGTCAATCAACCAATAATGTACAAAACTAACAAACATATAAACACTTATAGAGTATATGGATCAATAATATCAACTAACATACATAAGCCAGGCCGTTGTACTTTTTTTGCTAGAAGAGCATCCTTTTTTAGAGAAGCTAGTACAACATCTTGGCACTTTCAGGTGCATGCCACTTAAGGACCATCTATACTACTATTATTGCTAAATGCACATTCAGCCCGATTGGCATATTTGTAGGTCTGGCACAACAATCAAAATGAAATGTCTCAGAGTCTTATCAATTAATACAGACTTGTGCTCAAAAAAATTACAAACCAAAAAACAAAAAACCAATTATTATACGATCTCTAAAACAAATGGTTTGATCGATTACATGAACAAACAACTCAAAGGTTATTCAATGATGGAAAGAACATTTCGCCTATGATTTACCAAGTGGGAACTTAATTTCCTTTTTTCCTTCAGGACCTTAACAATGCGGCCAGTCTCAGCTTGCTTCGTTTTGAAATCCACCAAATATTTAATGGTTGTCTTGAGTACTGCTTGTGATTGTGCTGTTTGCTTCCTCAACATGTCAACTTCATCTCTAAGTGCAGAAGCAGAATCTCATTCTACCAATTGTTTAGCCTCTAGAGCATCAGCAGTTGGCAATTCATGATGCACGATTAGGCCGGTGCCACTGCTGTGGGATGATACAACGTCCATGGGGACCTCGCTCTTCGATCTTGGGCTAACCTGTTTTGCCATTAAAGTTCCAATTGGATTCCGAAAATTTGAAGTTAGCAAAACATCTCAACTGGGAGTTATAACGGCAAACCAGTTAAACAAACAAGGAATTAAAGAGTTTCAATTGGATGCTGAAAAGTAGTTATTAACATCATTGTAACTAGTTGCAGCAGCAAAGTAGTTAAACAAACAAGTTTTGCAAAGGTACCTGTTGTGGCATTGGAGTTTCTGTTGGATCCTGAAAAGTTGAGTAGCCGGTAACATGATTAGAGCAACCGGTTGCAGCAGCAAAGCAGTTAAACAAACAAGTTTTGCAAAAGGAACCTGTTGTGGCATTGGAGTTTCTCTTGGATCCTGAAAAGTTGAGTAGTCAGTAACTTGATTAGAGCAACAAGTTACAGCAGCAAACCTGTTACACAAATATATTTTTGAAAATGTACCTGTTGTGCAATTGGACTTCCAATTGGACCCTGAAAACTTGAAGTTGGTAAGATGATTACAGCAACAAGTTACAACAGCGAACCAGGTAAATAAGGAAGTTTCTGAAAACATACCTATTGTGCCAACGGAGTTTCAGTTGGATCTTGCAAACTTGAATGTTAGCAATCATAAATAAAGTGTTGCAAGAGCCACAAGAAACTAACATCAAACTAGTAAAACTAACCAGTTTTGGCAACGTATTTAATTACACATGAACTAGTAAAACTAACAAGTTCTTGGCAACGTATTAAAGTAACAAGTCGGTACCATTTACCAGCAACACAGACATCTGTAAATTTCTTTGATGTAAGCAAAATGATTCCAACACACACACACACACACACACACACACACACACACACACATATATATATATATAAGTTAAAAAGACGGTGTCCCTCATATAAACCTGACAGATGTCTATCTATGAACATGCAAACATTACTAGTGCTACAAGTGATAACAGCAAACCATTTAAACAAACAGGGTATCAGAACGTAAATTACATGTGAATTCTCCTGCACCCTAGAAGTACATATGACCAGCTATCTACGTGCTTAAGTAGCTATTTAAGTTTAGACAAACAGGTAATTCTTAACATTAAGTTTCAAACACATAGATAGGCACAGTCTATAATAGGATTAACAGGCTATGGTATTATGTAATCAGTAGCAAACTAAATTAAGTCAAGCAACATAATTGAACAATTTTGCAATAAATGGCTAACTAAAATTCCAAAGAAGCAGGTAATTGAACTTACCCTAGCTCTTTGTACAGGCACACTGCAACTTCTTTTTCGCTTAGAAGGTTCTACGAAGGAGTCCATGGCATAAATTGCTTTGATACGCAATCTAAATACTTATTTCTTCCCACACTGCATTGGTAAGTCGAATGGTTAATCTGATAAGATGGTGCGTCTTTGATATGTTATATGAGGATGGGTTATCAGACTAGTTGTAGCCACACACATCACAGCGGCTTTTATTGTATATTTCATGTGATTACATTTGGCATATCAAGATCTAAGCAATCTACAATAGGATGAAAAGACTGGCATCCTTCACATTATTGGCGAACTCAGTTCATAGAAACAAGCAATTCAACCATTATGTGGGTAAATCAAAAGCGCCACTCGAATATTTTTCACTACCCCAATCATACATGCAAAAAGGGGCGACGCCACCATAGGGGCTGGTATGGGCGGCCGCCTCGGGTAGCTGGAAAGTGTGCACCTAGTTTGAGTCATCCAGGTTGGCCCAGGCTAGTTTTGTTCGTCCCAACGCACGAGCAGGCAATGTAAAAAATGAAGATAAGTGTTTCAGTTTGGATGGGCCAATAGCGTAAGTGCAAGGCAGGCCCTATAGCAGGCTCGCGGCCCAAACGAGCGCCTCCCATATTGATCGATAGCAGGAAAAATCCCAATTCGTTCATTCCAGCCTCCAGTCTGGTTTGCTCCTAACCTAGCCGCCGTTGGACAGACCGACACAACACTTCCGCGCGCCCTCGTTGGACGCCGGTCGCCGGGCTTCAAGCGAATGGAAGGACAAGAAGATGAAAATCCAACCCTGGGTGTAGCCTGCGTGGGAGGCAGTGGCGGCAGCACGAGCATGCCATCGAGCTTGCGCAAACGGACAGTCGCAGCTTTCAAGAGCAGCATGCGCAACGAGCGGGTACATCACATCCTTGATTATATCTAATTCAACTGTTCAATTTCTGGCCAATAGTTAAACTTGACGGTGTTGTAAAACTGCTTGTATGTAGGGAATCTATGAGAAAATGAAACCAAATGCTGCTTATTTTATAACTCCCCCAATCAATACTGAACTGACTGAACCTGATGTATCTAATCAAGTTTTCGGTGCAAACATACAAGCTCATGTTGTTCTTGAGCCTGAAGTGTCTAATGAACAGACTGCTAACGAAGGATTTGATGCAAACATTTTACATGCTCCTGGTGATGAACATATAGTGACTAATGAGGGATCTAATGCAAGCATTTTGCAAGCTCCCATTGAAGGATTTAGTGTCTAATGATCATCTGCTATGTTGAGAGAGACATAGAGATTTGCAGGCATTGATGACAAGCAAATTATAGCACATTTTCATGGCTTGAGGAAACGTCGAGGCCATCTACCAAAAAGTCCCCGTAGCATGACAACGTAGCATAAATACTTTTCTAATCTGTTGTTTTAATTTATTGGCATACTTGTGCAGGATAGATATATTGATATGCAGTTTGCGCACTGGTTATAGGTGCAATTACACTTCGATATTTTCAGCCGGAGAACAAATAATTCAAGCAGGGACAGACCATGTTAGTAGTCCTTGTACACCTTGTTGCATTTTGTGTTTTTGGTGCTTACATCATTTAGTGTTTTATAATCTGGAACCACTTTGGATCATTAGCTGGTTTTCAAAGTGCATGTAGCTTCACATTTCTGAAGTTATGTTGATTTCCGGAGTGCAAGTGTCTTCATATTTTTTAAGTTAAATTTTCTCCCTTGATAACTTGAATTCGTGGATCCGCCGCTGCACACAAATCATACACGCATGCCAGTACGAATTAAATGAAATGCAGGGACTTACGCTAGCTCGTTGTACAGGCTCACTGCAGCTCTGCTTACGCTTGGGATGTTCCATGTACAAGTCCATGTTACCACCTGCTTGGATGTGCAGGTCTTGTGCTCCTTGCATCCCCCTCTGCGTTTTTGACACGACGAATGGTTGATCAAATAAGAGGAATCGGCCTTGTTGTTGTACCAGAGGACAGGTACTTACAAGGTTATACCGGTGTGTAGGATGTGTACCAGATCCCGTAGCGCCGTCATGCTTCGCTAAAAAATGGTTTTTCTTGTTTCAGATGATATCTCTAGAAGAAATAAGAGTTAAAGTCAGAGTTGCATAGGCGTGTAAGCTAAGAGAGCAGTGAAAGGATATCCAAACATCGTCGGAACAGTGCACAAGGGAGTGATATGTGGATACCTAGTTTGGGCCGGCGTTTGGGCATGCTCGCCTAGCTAGAGTGCGGGTCACTTCAGAGCCATTGAGGGTGATGCGCTGGCCTTGGCTCGCCGCGCACCGATGCAGATCTTGAGTGGCAGCGGAGCGCTACGATGCGGTGGACGAGACCGTTGGTGAAGCCCCAACAGCCTTGGGGGCGGAGGTGCGGCGATGTGCTCGGTGAAGTAGCCCCAGTGAGGTGGGAGACGGCATCGGTGAAGCGCACCTGATGCGGTGGAAGTCGGTGTCTGTGAGGCACGTCAGTTGCGGTGGCCGACGTTGTCGGTGGACCACCTGGTGTGTTGGACGAGGGCGTAGATGAGGTAGCTCCGGTGCGATGGTGAAGCATGACCGTCGTCTTCCTCGTCGTCCGGCACAGAGGTGGGGAAAGAGATGAGACGAGGGGTGATTCGAACTTTACTTGGGTTGGCAGCGAATTAGGGATTT
>NC_057799.1:401319822-401322720 GCF_018294505.1 Triticum aestivum
GCGACCACCATGGCACGACCCTGGTTTGCATGGTGCGCCTACATTTGAGAATGCAAACGAATCTTCTTTCCTTTGCAAATGAATCTGTATGTATTACCGTGCCCGTGTTTTCCTTGCAAATAATTAGTCATTCGAAATGAGATACTATAAATTAATTAATGAGCTGTTATTTGAATTAGAGTGTGTGTCACATAGCGATATCCAATTCTAACGTGGATTTCGCATTTCACGGTATGCATGCTACTTTTTTAATACAAATTCATATGTATATGATGAAAACCATGGTAGTGAGAAAACTTTGGATGGATTCAAACATATGACCTACAAAATAGCACAACAATCAAGTCAATGTCAACTTTTCCAAACCTAGTATGGCACAAATTCGAAATAATTACGGAAGCCATATGCATGGTCCTCAATTCAAATCTTACAATGTACACTAAATAGAAATGTCGATATTAAGTCTCGTACTATCTACATTCAAATGTTTTTTAGCCCCCCCCATCGGCACACACGCTACATACTTCCTGTATCGATCAATCTTCC
The DNA here is from genome assembly GCF_018294505.1 of Triticum aestivum. Lineage (NCBI taxonomy): Eukaryota > Viridiplantae > Streptophyta > Magnoliopsida > Poales > Poaceae > Triticum > Triticum aestivum. Next base: position 401,320,369 of record NC_057799.1, read on the forward strand.
TTTCCTAACCACCTTTGGAAGCTATCGGTTTCTGACACACGTTCATTCTTTCTCTCCATGTTTTCGATCTCTAACTCTCTCAACTACACAACCCCCCTTTTTCCACTCTGTTACCAAATGTATCTACCTCACACACCTGCCATTGCACTCCATGCCGAACTCTCTCTCTCCCTCCCACCCTCTCTCGCCAGATACATGCATCGTCTATCTAGACCCCCCTCGTGCGCACGCACGTTTTCTATCTAGGTCACTCTCTCGAGACTGTCTCACTCTTTCTTCCGCATGGCGGGCCACACTCGCTCAATCTCGCTGTCTTTATCTAAGTCTTGATTAACCTCACTTTTTTCACATGCACACAAATGATATATCTCCCTATTGGGGCCTCGATCGACACACTCTATACTCTCTCAAGTAGATCGTCTATCTAGGTCAGTCCACCCAAGCCGCCCCCACTCTTTCGACCCCATGGAGGGCCACGCTTGCTCAATCTATCTCTCTCTCTCTGTATGTCTCGATTGACCTCGCCCTTTCTCGGACACAAACGATATATCTCCATGTTTGAGCCCAATTCTACATATTCATATTGTATACTCTCTCACGCACATTGTCTATCTAGGTCACTCTCTCCAACCCGTTTCACTCTTTCGATCGCACGACGACCCGCACTCGCTCAATCTCTCTGCCTTTATATATGTAATCGATTGACTTGCTTCCTCCCATGCACAAAATATATCTACATGTCTGTGACTGGATCATCTCTCAAGTTCTATCTTACAGCCCTCACCCTTCCCAAAAGCTCAATCGGGCAATATTTCTCCAGAGCATATATATCTTTTCAACGAATGCTAGATCACACTCACTTTGTCTCTCTATCTATCTGTGTCTCCATTGACCTCGCTTTCTCATGCCGTATCTTCCACACATTGAGGCTACCTCTCCATCCCTCGCAGAGCCGGAGCTATTTACATTGCGAGGGGGACTCCAACCTTGGATTAATTTGTGAAGGCATTTATTCCGGTGGGTTTAGATTATATTTTCGTAGCATTCGGCTCACAACTACTCCAAACACCGTTGCAACCCCCGCACCTCCCCCAATTGATTTCCCTCTGGCTCGGTCATCGCTCTCTCGCATGTCCTTTCTCACCTTAAACATCGCACCATGGTATTTTTGCCAAAAAAAACTCTGTTGTTCTCTTTAATTATTACAAATAAACTACAAAACTACATACCTATAGTCCACCTGTAATGGAACAAATTTCGACCCACAAATTAAAGTCCTACAAACTACACACCAAGGGGCCCACCTGCCATGAAACAAATTTGGACCCATATATAAATTTAATATTAAAAAGGACGAGGATCGAACATGCGACCAGGGCCTTCAAGCCGCATGTCAATAGGCAACATAGTACATCAACGTTTGTTGTACCCCACTTTGTTGATATAATGTTTTTATATTACCACAGCCTATTTAATGGATAACATATTTTAATATTATTTTTAGTACATTAGTGGGACCGGCTCGTTAGCACGTACTATTCGCCTTCACTTACTGGTGGGTTCCATGTCTGCTCTCTCTCTTTCCTCCCCTTCTACGTTTAGACGCACGGACAAACACGAAGAGCTCGTGGGCGATGTTGCCGTTGACCATATCTAGACGCGTTCACAAGTTACGGCACCAGTTTCACGTACTAGTAGTACTAGTCAATGTGTACGTGCAATGCACGTTAATTTGGAAGTATATTAAGTGCATGTGGATATTAAGTAGGACATTATTTGCGTGTTATTATGTGATTAGCACTATTTTTGGCATGAAATTAACTACACGCTAAACGTGTTGAGCGCTCGACATTGAAGCAGTCTAGGTCATTGGATTGACATGATTTGATGGCCGAGATTAATTGGATCTGCCCCTTTGGTATAGTGGGTATAGATATAGATTATACATATAACAAGTTTAGGAACAAAAGTGACCATGACGGACAAGTTATCTAGTACTATTTATCTACTACTCCGTAATAAGTAAATGCGTTGATAAATAGATGTATCGCCTAGTGCTCGAACAAGGGGACTGGTCACGCCCTACAAGTATTTGGAATTGACTTCCCTAAGAAAATAGTATTTGGAATCGACGTGGTATTTAATATGAAATGTTTGCGATGAGAAGGAATACATGTGGCTTGATGACATTTTATATTTAATTTGATACGGCTCTAGCAGAACATTCAATCGATCAAACCATAGATTTCATTTAGTCTAACTCTGACTTTACATTCATACGACGATCGATCTGAAATAAACGGAAATGATAAACATTCGGATTTTAAGCATGGAAATCTCAACATTTTTCCT
>NC_057799.1:401322980-401323810 GCF_018294505.1 Triticum aestivum
GATGGTGATGGCGGCATCTTGCGCCGTTGTTGGCGTACTCCTAGACATTGGCCCTAGCTTCAACGAAGGCCAGAATGTTCTGGACTTGGTCTCCAGGAGCGAGTCAACTGGCGGGAGGAGGCGACTGGTGTTGGTGCAAGGAAGCGGTCGACGACGGCCATCCATGATTGTAACACCCCGCATGTAACTTGCCATATTTGTAACTCCGACTCTTGCCATTTTCGGCTATGTGTTATGATATTCCCTTCGTGGTCGGGTTTTGTCTTTGGTTTTGCTTTTGTCCTTGTCATGCATTTTCATATCATGTCATCATGTGCATTGCATTTGCATACGTGTTCGTCTCTTGCATCCGAGCATTTTTCCCGTTGTCCGTTTTGCAATCCGGCGCTCCTATCTCCTCCGACGCACCCCTCTTGTTTTCTTTCGTGTGCGGGTGTCAAACATTCTCGGAATGGACCGAGGCTTGTCAAGTGGCCTTAATATACCACCCGGAAACCACCGGTCAAGTTTCGTTCCATTTGAAGGTCGTTTGGTACTCCATCGGTTAACCGGGCTTCCGCAAAGTCCATTTGTGTGTGCAGCAAAAAACCCCTCAAAAACCAGCCCAAAACCAACCAAACTCTCTTCCATGCTCTAGGTCGTTAGATCACGATCGTGTGGGCGAAAACCGCACCTCATTTGGAGCCTCCTAGCTCCCTCTAGCTATAAAAGAGCATCCCCGAAATTACATTCGCTGACGAACCCTAGCTATTTCCCTCGCGCCGCGTCGGACGTGTCCGTACGCCCGCCGGACAAAGCCGCCGCCGCCTCCAGCCACTCGCGAGCCGCCA
>NC_057799.1:401324366-401347021 GCF_018294505.1 Triticum aestivum
AGGCCGCCGCCTCCTCCTCCCTCCGGCGCCCCTCCGGCCTCCCTCTCCTCCTCCATCACCGGCCAGCAGCGCCCCCGAGCCCGAGCTCCTCGTCCTCGATCGGATCTGGACGAGGTACTGTAGCGTTGACTTTCCCCGAGCCCCCTCAAAATTTCCTAAGTCCTTGAATTTTATCAGCAAGTGCCCATGTTCCTCATTGCATAAATCCTTACATGTAGCTCCGATTCGCGCGTGTAATATGTAAAATTGTTCGCCTCGTGATGCGCTACATTTCGTTAAATTGCACCATGTTCATTAGAGGTCATCTTGATGCCCAAAGCTCTGTTGCAAGAGGGCTAGTTGCTGTTATCTGCTGGTTCTTAGCAGAACTTGGAGATTTGTCATTTTTGTATCTTTAAATATATGCATCTTATGGGCATGAGCTCTACATCTGTTTTGTTTTATGCCATGCCATCTTTCCAAGGGTGTATGCCATGTATTTTTGTGATCTCTGTGGTGACTAGCGCAAGCATGCAAAGTAGGCTCCGTAATGTTTCTGATTTCAGGGACTTAGTGATTTCTCCAAGTCCTTGTCTGCTGTTATTTTGTTTCCATGTAAACTTGATGCTACAGATAGATCCATGCATATTTTGGAGATGTTCAGTAAGGATGTTTTGTAGCTATAGTTGTAATTGATCCATTCTTGCAATTGTTTTCAATTATGGGATAACATAGCATGACTCAATCTTGCTCTACTTTTGCTATAAAATATTTCTGGAAGATTCTTAACATGATATGCAATTTTGCCAAGCTTATTGTAGTTGATCCATACATGCTATGCTTTCGTTCTTGCCATGGATAGCTTCATAAACATGCCATGTTGGTGTAGGTATGCTTGGTTTGTCATGCATTGCTCTGTAGTGAGTGTGTCAAGCTCACAAAGAGGCCTATATATTATTATTTCTGCCATGCTCTGTTTTCTGCCAAGTCTGAAACCTGATAACGAAACTTGCTATGTTTACATGCTTGCCATCATATCTTCTGGTCCTTTTTGGGTTATGGTCTGTAAGAGACTTTTGTCATATGCACTTAGTAGAACACTGCCATGCCTTGTTTTGCTATTTTAAGTTCCTGTAGTATGTTGATTTCGTGCTCTGAACATTGCTACCTGATGCTGTTTTCTGCCATGTCCAGTTTTTCACCAAGTCTGTGATCCTGTTATCTTTTGTACTTTTGCCATGCTTGTTTGAGCTTGATATGTTGTGATCTAGACATAGCTCAGTGTTCATCTTTTGTCAAGCATCTCCTGTAGATTACTGTCATATGCTTTGTTGCTATGTTGGAGTACTGTAGCATTGTTACTTATTGCATTTTAAGTGCTATCATGCTGTTAATCGCAGATTCGTGTCATTCTTGTTTTGCTTGCCGTTTGCAAACCGTGCATCCGTTTCCGGTGATCTTTATATCGATTTCGACCGAAATTACCTCATATTTCTAGTGGCATGCTTGGTTTGCCAAGTTACTGCCTTGATCATCATTTTCCTTCCGGAGCACGCATATGCATCGCATATCATATCTTACATATCATACATGTTTTGCATCATGTTGCTTGTGCATTTCTCGTGGTTGATTGTGGTTCCGTTTGTTTGTGTTCTTGTCTTGGGTAGAGCCGGGAGACGAGTTCGTGAACGAGGAACCTGTTGAGTACGCTTTCGAGGATCAAGCTCTCGACAACTCTGAGAACCTTGCAGGCAAGATGACCACCCCTCGAAATCATTTCTATCTTTGCTTTGCTAGTTGTTCGCTCTATTGCCATGCTGCGCTACCTATCACTTGCTATATCATGTCTCCCATTTTGCCATGTCAGCCTCTAACCATCCTTTCCTAACCGTTGTTTGGCTAAGTTACCGCTTTTGCTCAGCCCTTCTTATAGCGTTGCTAGTTGCAGGTGAAGTTGAAGTTTGTTCCATGTTGGAACATGGATATTTGGGATATCACAATATCTCTTATTTAATTAATGCATCTATATATTTTGGTAAAGGGTGGAGGGCTCGGCCTTATGCCTGGTGTTTTGTTCCACTCTTGCCGCCCTAGTTCTGATATACCGGTTTATGTTCCTTGAGTTTGCGTTCCTTACGCGGTCGGGTGATTTATGGGACCCCCTTGACAGTTCGCCTTGAATAAAAATCCTCCAGCAAGGCCCAACTTTGGTTTTACCATTTGCCGCCTAAGCCTTTTCCCACGGGTTTTCGCGATCCCGAGGGTCATCTTTATTTTAACCCCCCCGGGCCAGTGCTCCTTCGAGTGTTGGTCCAAACCGAGCAGCCTGCGGGGCCACCTCGGGGAAACTCGAGGTCTGGTTTTACTCGTAGCTTGACTTATCCGGTGTGCCCTGAGAACGAGATATGTGCAGCTCCTATCGGGATTTGTCGGCACATTCGGGCGGCTTTGCTGGTCTTGTTTTACCATTGTCGAAATGTCTTGTAAACCGGGATTCCGAGACTGATCGGGTCTTTCCGGGAGAAGGTTTATCCTTCATTGACCGTGAGAGCTTATGATGGGCTAAGTTGGGACACCCCTGCAGGGTATTATCTTTCGAAAGCCGTGCCCGCGGTTATGAGGCAGATGGGAATTTGTTAATGTCCGGTTGTAGAGAACTTGTCACTTGACCCAATTAAAATACATCAACTGCGTGTGTAGCCGTGATGGTCTCTTCTCGGTGGAGTCCGGGAAGTGAACACGGTCTGTGTTATGTATGGCGTAAGTAGGAGTTCAGGATCACTTCTTGGTCATTGCTAGATGTCGACCGCTCCGTTGCTTCTCTTCTCGCTCTCATTTGCGCAAGTTAGCCACCATATATGCTTATTGCCGCTGCAGCTCCACCTCATTGCACCATCCTTTCCTGTAAGCTTAAATAGTCTTGATCTCGCGGGTGTGAGATTGCTGAGTCCCCGTGACTCACAGATTCAACCAAAACAGTTGCAGGTGCCGACGATGCCAGTGCAGATGATGGGGTCGATCTCAAGTGGGACTTCGACGAGGAACGTGGTCGTTACTATGTGTCTTTTCCTGATGATCAGTAGTGGAGCCCAGTTGAGACGATCGGGGATCTAGCATTTGGGGTTGTCTTATTATCATCTGGATCTTGACCGTAGTCGGTCTATATGTTGGTATTTTGGATGATGTATGAATAATACTTATGTATTGTGTGAAGTGGCGATTGTAAGCCAACTCTTTATCCCATTTTTGTTCATTACATGGGATTGTGTGAAGATGACCCTTCTTGCGACTAAAACACTATGCGGTTATGCCTCTAAGTCGTGCCTCGACACGTGGGAGATATAGCCGCATCGTGGGCGTTATAAGTTGGTAATCAGAGTTATCCCCGACTTAGGAGCCCCCTGCTTGATCGAATCGCTGGCGTTGTTGAGTCTAGAACAAAAATGTTTTGAGTCTTAGGATTATATATATCGGAGAGTAGGATTCTTTTTACTCCTCAGTCCCTTCATCGCTCTGGTGAGGTCTCCTGACGTAGAAGTTTTGACTATTCTCTCCTCAGATTTCACTAAAAAAAAATTTAGGATCACGCGGGTATCTTGGAATCGTTCCGATGGTTTTGTGACGAGAACATTGTTCTTGGTGCCTCCTGACATTTAGGGGTTCTGGCAGTGTCCCGGGGAGTTGAGCTCCGAGGTGTTGTCGTCACAATTTTATCGTTGCAGTTCTTGGATACCTGAGTTTCGCCGACATCGAAATCTCTTTTATGCAGTTGTTGGTGAGATCACCTCGACGCCACCCAGTACTGGGGCGGGAGTTCGGGAGTTGTCGTGGAATTGTCACGGCAGATGTCCTCGAGCTAGGACTTAGTCGTGGAGCCATCGCAGCTAGGAAGCTTAAAGGGGTTAATGCGGGACAAGGAACACGAGGGTTTATACTGGTTCGGCCCCTTACGGTGAAGGTAAAAGCCTACGTCCAGTTTGAGGTGGTATTGATTAGGGTTACGATCACCAGGGAGCTAAACTGTTATGCCCGGCTCTCGATGAGATTGTTCTCTGCCTTAAACCGCTGTCGGGTCGTCCCTTTATATAGGGAGGCTGACGCCCTGCAGCTCTCAGAGTCCCGGCCGACTCATAAGAGTGTCCGGCTCGGACTCTCGACTATTCTTGCCTTACACTACAAGTTCCAGCATAATAATGATTGCAGCTACGGGCTTTAAGCCATATCCGGGTCTTAAGCCTATCTTTGGCCCACCGTCTTCAGGCTTGGCGCCAGGCTTCTGTTAATGACCATATGAGTAACCCGGCCCCTCCTGGCGGGTGACTCTAAGGTCTACATCCTCAACATTAGGCCCCAGATTGATTTGAGCCGGCTCATGTCAATCTTCCATTCCTTCGACAGAAAACCTCCGGCTTACAATTGTGTGAAGGCCATAACCCCGCATGACATCATCCTTTGGACTCCGGGTAATCCGCCATGACGTCATCTTCCATTAAGCCCGTTTTTTACTCCGCCAGATCCGCAACGAATCTTTTTCTTTACTGTCATCCCGAAAATCAAGGCGTTTCGTGGGGAGATAACCACGCCGTGGTCTCCTTGATTCTCGCGCCCACTTATGAGCTAGCCTTATAAATAGGCCGGCCCGACGGGCTCTCAGCCACTTCTCTCTCCTTCATCTTCTTCCTCGCGCCACTGCTCCCCTGCCCGAGCTCTGCTACTGCCACCGCCATCGCGCCCCCGGTCTTCGTCAACCTTGGCCGCTGCATCACCCTGACTCGGTCCAGACAAACGGCGGCAACCTCCGCTCCTCTACAGCTCCGGTGAGTCCTCGCCACTCCATAGGGCAGATCCGCACTAGGGCTTCATAGTTCTTCCTCTGTTCTTCGTAGTTCATCGCGGCTCTCAGTAGATTTGAATTTTACTGCCCCTTTTTGATCTTAGCTCTATATAGATTTACTGCGGTAGACGTTGAAGACCCATTTCTCATGCAAATATCCCTCTTTTTACTGCATAAGAGCCTTGTTCAAGCTCAAGAACCTCCTCGCGTCTGTTTCTAGGTCTAGAAACTTTTCTTTTACCCGACCATTTTGATCCAAATTTTTTACTGCGATGTGTGAAACCTGTTTACCACACTTAGTAAAAAACTGCAATCATTGAATCTCGGCGGTTTACAGTTCCGGTTTAAAGAAACCACGCGTCGTAGAACCTTCCGGCTTAATGAAAACCATGCGCCATAAAATTTCCGGCTTAGCTGTGATAAGGCCTGTAGACAATCAAATTACTCTCAATCCCTCGGCGGCTTAAATAGCCCGATGCACTTAAATGTATACCATTAGTCCCCTTCATAAGCCGCCACCTTGACATTGAACTGCAGATTTCTTCCGGCTCATAATTAACCCGGACGTTTTTCCTTTTATCATAGACTGCCGACTTTCACCATGCCTCCCAAAGCTCCCAAAGCCTCCATCACTTGCAACTGGATGAGGTCCAATGTCACCAATGAGACCCTAGCGGATTTTGTTAAGTCGGGATATCTGCCCAAGAAAGACATCATGTCCTACCGTGCCCCTGACCCATCAGAAGAGAGACCACAACCAAAGGACGGGGAGGTAGTGATTTTTGCGGATCATATGAGCCGGGGCTTCGCACCGCCCGGTTCAAAGTTTTTCAGAGACGTTCTGAATTTCTTTGATCTGCGGCCTCAGGACATAGGACCCAACTCAGTGTCCAATATCTGCAACTTCCAAGTGTTCTGCGAGGTTTACCTTGGAGAAGAACCTAGTCTGCTGCTCTTCAGAGAGCTTTTTTACTTGAACCGTCAGAATGAGTGCGCCAATGGGCCAAGTCTAGAGCTAGGTGGCATCTCCATTCAGCGGCGAAGGGACTGCCTTTTCCCTTACGCAGAGCCGCCCAGCCACCCCAAGGACTGGAATCTGACATGGTTTTACTGCCAAGACACGTCGCCGGCTGATGAAAGTCCATTGCCCGGCTTTCGCCCCTCACGCCTGGAGCCGACTCACCCATTGTCAGACAAGCTGACTCAAGCGGAGCGCCAACCTCTGCTCCCCACTATTAACAAGATCAAGGCTCTCCTGGGCAATGGTCTGAATGGAATCGATCTGGTCCGGGTCTGGATCTCGTGGCGGGTGATCCCATTGAGCCGCCGCCCCGGCTTAATGTGTGAGTAAACGGGCCGAAAAGACGACCCTCAGAGACACAGCCGCAATGATCTTCCTGAAGACGTTGCAGAGGAGATGACCAAGGCTCTCTTGAACGAGAGCCTGGTAGACTGTGGAAGGACCGGGTTAGCCCCCTTCTGCAAGACCAACCCAGCCCCAGCGGTAAGCTGCTGATCTGAACATCTTATCTGTACATAACTTTCATCTGAATCATTGTAAGAAAACCTCATTGTATTCTTTCAGGCTGATGACAAGTTCCGGCGGGTCAAATATGACCACAAAGCGGCCAAGAAGGCCAGAAAGGCGAAGAAAGCCGCCAAGAAAGCCGCTCCCCGCAAGAAGGGGAGCAGGCCAACTGCTTCGGAGCTGATGCAATTAAGCGACAGCTCCGAGTCAGAGGTAACCCCTGAACCTATAAGCTCTTTGTTGCGTTTATTGTTTATCTCTTATCCGCCTTACCAACACTTGTTCATCACCAGGATGACACCGGAGCCAGTAACCCGGTGGTTGAAGAGGTAATGTCACTTTCCTCCGACTCGGAGCCCTTGCCAAGGCTGAAAGTCCGAAGGGTAACCCGGAAAGTAAGCTTTTCACATCCTTTAGCTTATCAAGATCCTCAATTTATTTTGAAGCGACAGGTTCATGAGAGCCGGCGTCACACCCAGACCAACAAGGACACCGACCTCTCCTCCGGGTTACCTGACGCATCAAGGAAGCGCCGAACTGAGGTTATTTCCCACTTGTACCCTTTTCATCAGTTGGCGGGTGTTATACGTCAGCCACTCAATTCTTCTGACTCAAATTATCAGGAGACCTCCCCCTCTTCCGGCGACTCTATGCAGTCAAGTCTGCCGGCTTTCAAGACCGTGCCCGGGTAATGACAACCATCTCATGTTGTACTTTTGCCTTCACTTACCCTATTGTGTTTAATCTTTTTGTCCTTTCAGTGCCCAGGCCAAGATCACCAAGAGGGCGAAGAAGTCCAAGCCGGTCGATGAGCCGGACTTGCCTGAGCCAGAGGCAGCCGCTCAAGAACTGCCAGCCGCCTCTGCACCTGAGGCCGCTGCCCCAACTACCAAGGCAACTACAGAAGCTTCTGTTAACCCGGAGGCCTCCAGCTCGGCTCCACCAGCAGACGACCCGGACGTGGTAATCACCCGGGCGGAGTTCGTTGAGCCGGGGAGGCCTACCGTGCTGGCCAAGTGCTCCGCCAAAGGGGAGCTGCTAGAGTCGCGCCGGGTTAACCTGGACCTCACCGACTACTCCAACTTGAACATTGGAGAGATCGTCTCCGGCTTCGTCAGCCAAGTGCACAAGAGCCGGGACGCAGAGATTGCTATGGTGACCCAGATCCAGCAAAAATCTGAGGTAACATCCTTTTGTCCTCTTATTTACTGCTTAGTTACCTGTACCATGCTAGCCCCCAAGTCGACGACTTATGATTGAGTATGTTGTAGACTTAGGTTCCGGCTTACTCCCTTGAACCGGCAAGGTGTAAATAGAAACGTTCAATATGCATTAGCCCCCAAGTGCCAAGTGTCTTTGCTTGGAAAACGCTTGGGACTTTACATTTGCATAGTAACTGTTCATGCCATAACCCGGAAATCTATACAGGCCGCTGGCAAGAAGCTTGAGGCTGACCTCGCCGATCTCAAGAACCGGCTGAAGATGCAAGAGATGGAGACCCGGAAGGCAAACACCAAGTTTGTATCCAGCATTGCCGCGCAAGAGAAGCTGAAGACAGAGTTTGACGCTGAGCGGAAGGCGTGGGCCGAAGAAAAGGCCGCATTGGTGAACCGGGCTGAACAAGCGGAGAAGACTCTCTCCGAGAAGACCGCCGAGCTCTCCGGCCTAAAGCGCCAGGTGTCCCAGATGGTGGCCGCCATCTTCGGTAAGTCGCCTCACCGGCTTTCATCAAGTTTAGAATTTTTATATCTCATAATTCATCCTTGTCGGCGGCTTATCTGAGTCTGTTAAACAGGTCCCAGAAGTGCCAACCTCAACCAGAGCGTGGTAACCAAGCTGAAGGCCGTGTATACCCTGGTGGAGCAGCTATACACCGGGTCACAACGTGCCTTAGCTGTGGTGGCCCTATCCAACGAGGTGCCGACTCACCTGGCAGAAGTCCTTCGCCGTCTCGCTGTACTGCCTCAACGGATCCAAGAGCTGCGACGGGCCTCTGCAAGAGCCGGAGCGATCGCCGCGCTGAGCCGGGCCAAGGCGTTCCTGCCGGAGTTAGACCCGGCGGACATCGCCCTTGGCTATCCAAGCCTGAAGGAAGACGGCTCCGCTTTCGATCAGAAGGACTTCGCAGCTTGCGTGAAGGCCGTACGCCCGGTGGCCACTCTGATTGGCAACGATACAGATCTGACTAAGTATCAGCCGGGCTACGATGCAGAAAATCAGAGGATCCCTACTTCGCGCTATGAAGCCCTTAACTTGATCCCGCCGGCTCGTCAGCACACCTTCGCCCCGGAGATTGACCCGGCTGGGTTAATTGACGAGGAAGCCCAATTCGAAGCTCTCAGCGGCATCGACTGGAAGTCATCAACTTTCCAGGTCTTGGGATCAGCCGAAGGAGAAGATAGGAACGAGCCGGAGACTTCAACTCAACAAGCGTCGTAACTTGGCTGGCGGCTTAGGAAACAATGCCTCACCCTTTTGGACTCAATGAGTCTTGTAATAGAGTAGGACCAATACTTTATCTTTGTCGTGCCATCGTGCACGCCTTGAATTCTGAAGTCTGTTGAAATTGTCTCCTTTATGTTTCTCCGGGTCATATTTAGTCATTTGTTTTCCTTACTCTCAAAATAATTGCCTGTAACTATCCTGCAGAGAAAGATAAATCACAAGCCTCGAGGAGGCTGACCGCCCTGAGGATCATAGGTTTTAGATAACCCAGAATATAAATCAAAAAAGAACTGGTCTTCAATAATATCCTGAATGCAGCCGTAACAACATACTCAGCCGGAAAAGTTAAGCCGGAAAGGAAGGTTGGTACCGAAATTCCAGTTTACTTGTCTTAATAACACCCATTATGTTCAGCTAATACTGTAAACCAAAGTTAAGCCGGCAAAGTGAAACCCGGCCGTATACACTTGGAAAGAAACAGACGGAACTTGCTATAAAGCAGAGGAACTTAGGGGCTTCCGGTTCGGATACGACTAGAGACCCGGCCCAAAGGGGTTATGCTAGGATTCGAATACGATCATGTAGCCCCCAGTGGGTGTGGCGATGCCAATCAAGAGGGTATCGACAGCTATGTTCTCTTTGGTTCGAATACGACCCATGTTTGAACAGGAAGCCCCCAAATGACTTGAAGAATTGTTTAACGACGCTGATTCGAATACGATCCACGTCGGTTCTCAAAGGGGTTAAACTAAGATTCAAATATGATCAAAGAAAACTCCCCAATGAGCTCGGCACTTTGCCAATCAAATGGGTATCGACAGCTGTGTTCTCTTTGGTTCGAATACGACCCATGTTTGAACAGGAAGCCCCCAAGTGACCTTATCGCCTACGGCTAGATTCGAATACGATCATAAGCCGGATCCTCCTTCAAGTTATCATGTAATCTGGCAATGAAAACAACACGTGCACATTTGGAGGAGAAAAAAGGACAGAGGTCCTGCTTTACTGCTTATCATAATATATACATGGTTTAGAGAAGTATGTACATCATGAGAGCCGGTGGCTCAAGTGTAGTAAGGCCGAAGCTGAGCTATGTTCCACGGCCGTCGGGTCTCTTCCTCCGACTTACGTGAATCTTTGTGCTCCCGAATGTCAATGAGGTAATATGACCCGTTGTGCAAATTCTTGCTGACCACAAAGGGCCCTTCCCAAGGTGGGGATAGCTTGTGTGCATCTGTTTGATCCTGGATGAGCCGGAGCACGAGATCACCTTCCTGGAAGACCCGGGATTTAACCCGGCGGCTATGATAACGGCGCAGGTCTTGTTGGTAAATTGCTGAACGGGCTGCTGCCACATCACGCTGTTCATCCAACAAGTCAAGAGCATCCTGGCGCGCCTGTTCATTATCCGCCTCAACGTAAGCCGCCACTCGAGGTGAGTCATGACGGATGTCACTGGGGAGGACTGCTTCTGCGCCATAAACCATGAAGAAAGGCGTAAAACCTGTAGACCTGTTAGGAGTAGTGTTGATGCTCCATAACACGGAGGGTAACTCCTCCACCCAACAACCCGGCATCCATTGCAAAGGGACCAAAAGCCGGGGCTTGATACCCTTCAGAATCTCCTGATTAGCTCTCTCAGCTTGACCATTGGATTGAGGATGAGCCACTGAGGAAACATCAAGTCGGATATGCTCTCGTTGACAAAACTCCTCCATGGCGCCTTTGGAGAGATTGGTGCCATTGTCAGTTATAATGCTGTGTGGAAAACCAAAGCGAAATATCACCTTTTTCATAAACTGAACCGTCGTGGCTGCATCACACTTGCTAACTGGCTCCGCTTCAACCCACTTGGTAAACTTGTCAACTGCCACCAAAAGATGGGTCTTCTTATCCTTGGATCTTTTGAAAGGCCCAACCATATCCAGCCCCCAGACCGCAAAGGGCCAAGTAATTGGGATCATCCTCAGCTCTTGAGCCCGTACATGAGCCCGTCGCGAGAACCTTTGGCAACCATCACACTTACTGACCAAGTCCTCTGCATCAGCATGAGCTGTCAACCAATAAAAACCATGATGAAAAGCCTTGGCCACAAGGGACTTTGAGCCGGCGTGATGGCCACAATCCCCTTCATGGATCTCACGCAAGATATCTTGCCCTTCCTCAGGGGAAACACAACGCTGAAACGCTCCCGTAACACTGCGGTGGTGCAACTCACCATTGATAACAATCATTGACTTAGCCCGCCGGGTTATTTGCCTGGCCAAAGTTTCATCCTCAGGCAACTCGCCCCGGGTCATGTAAGACAGATAGGGCATTGTCCAGTCTGGTATGATATGGAGAGCCGCCACCAGCCGTTCCTCCGGGTCGGGGACAGCCAAGTTTTCCTCTGTAGGCAACTTAACAGAAGGATTATACAGGACATCCAGGAAAGTATTAGGCGGCACCGGCTTTCGCTGAGAGCCTAGCCGGCTTAAAGCATCAGCTGCCTCGTTCTTCCCGTGATCAATGTGCTCTACTTGGTAGCCCTGAAAGTGCCCTGCAATGGCATCAACTTCGCGGCGATAAGCCGCCATGAGAGGGTCCTTAGAGTCCCACTTGCCTGATACTTGTTGAGCCACCAAGTCTGAGTCACCGAAACACCTTACCCGGCTCAAGCTCATCTCCCTAGCCATCCGAAGGCCGTGGAGCAAGGCCTCGTACTCAGCCGCATTGTTAGTGCAAGGAAACATCAACTGTAGCACATAATGGAACTTGTCACCTTTAGGGGAAGCCAATACAACTCCAGCCCCCGAGCCCTCCAACTGCCTGGACCCATCGAAGTGAATAGTCCAATATGTGTTATCCGGCTTTTGCTCGGGCACTTGTGACTCTGTCCAATCATTGATGAAATCCACCAGGGCCTGAGATTTAACAGCAGTGCGTGGCACATATTTGAGACCATGAGGTCCGAGCTCGATAGCCCACTTAGCCACTCTCCCTGTGGCCTCTCTGTTTTGAATGGTATCACCAAGAGGGGCAGAACTGACCACGGTTATGGGATGACCCTGGAAATAATGCTTAAGCTTCCGGCCTGCCATGAACACACCATAAACAAGCTTCTGCCAATGTGGATACCGCTGTTTGGACTCGATAAGCACTTCACTGACATAATAAACCGGCCGCTGAACCGGGTGCTCCTTACCCTCTTCCTTGCGTTCCACCACCACAGCCCCGCTGACGGCTCGTGTGTTTGCCGCCACGTACAGTAATAAGGGCTCCTTATCAACCGGAGCAGCAAGGACTGGGGGCTCTGCCAGCTGCTTCTTCAAATCCTCAAAAGCGGTATTAGCTGCATCATTCCAGACAAAGTTATCAGTTTTCTTCATCAACTGATATAACGGCATGGCCTTCTCACCCAAACGGCTTATAAACCGGCTTAAAGCAGCGATGCGACCCGCCAAGCACTGAACGTCATTTATAGACGCCGGCTTAGCCAGGGAGGTGATGGCCTTGATCTTCTCCGGGTTAGCCTCAATGCCTCTGTCAGAAACCAAAAAGCCCAAGAGCTTGCCTGCAGGGACACCAAAGACACACTTGGCCGGGTTAAGCATCATCTTGTAGACCTGGAGATTATCAAAGGTTTCTCTCAAATCATCTATCAGGGTTTCCTCTTTTATGGACTTGACCACAATATCGTCCACATAAGCATGAACATTGCGCCCAATCTGTTTATGAAGGCAGTTCCGTACACAACGCTGGTAAGTCGCCTGTGCACACTTGAGTCCAAAGGGCATAGACACATAGCAGAAGGCTCCAAAGGGAGTGATGAACGCCGTCTTCTCCTGGTCCTTAACTGCCATTTTAATCTGATGATATCCGGAATAAGCATCCAAGAAACTTAAGCGCGTACAACCTGCCGTAGCATCAATAATTTGATCAATACGGGGGAGGGCAAAAGGATCAGCTGGACATGCCTTGTTTAAGTCTGTATAATCGACACACATCCGCCAAGTGCCGTTCTTCTTGAGCACGAGCACCGGGTTAGCCAACCACTCCGGGTGAAAGACTTCAACAATAAACCCGGCCGCCAAGAGCCGGGCCACCTCTTCACCAATAGCTTTTCGCCGCTCCTCGTTGAACCGCCGAAGGAACTGCCTGACCGGCTTAAATTTCGGATCAACATTGAGAGTGTGCTCAGCGAGTTCTCTAGGTACACCTGGCATGTCCGAAGGTTTCCATGCGAAGATGTCCCTATTCTCACGGATGAACTCGATGAGCGTGCTTTCCTATTTTGGATCCAGGTTGGCACTGATGCTAAACTGCTGAGATGAATCTCCTGGAGTGAAATCAACGAGTTTAGTCTCATCAGCCGACTTAAATTTCATTGCCGGCTCATGCTCCTTAGTCGGCTTTTTCAAAGAGGTCATATCAGTGGGGTCAACATTGTCCTTGTAAAACTTCAACTCCTCTGTTGCGCAGACAGATTCTGCATAAGCTGCATCGCCTTCCTCACATTCCAAGGCCACCTTCCGGCTGCCGTGAACCGTAATGGTCCCATTATGACCCGGCATCTTGAGCTATAAGTAAACATAACACGGCCGTGCCATGAATTTGGCGTAAGCCGGCCGCCCAAATATAGCATGGTACGGACTTCTTATCTTGACCACCTCAAAGGTCAAATTTTCCACCCTGTAGTTGTTTTCATCTCCGAAGGCCACTTCCAACTCGATCTTGCCGACTGGATAAGCCGACTTACCAGGTACCACACCATGGAAGATAGTGTTTGACTGGCTGAGGTTCTTATCAACCAATCCCATACGGCGAAAAGTCTCATAGTAGAGGATGTTGATGCTGCTGCCTCCATCCATGAGCACCTTAGTGAACTTATATCCTCCCACCTGAGGAGCCACCACCAGGGCCAAGTGACCCGGATTGTCTACCCGGGGTGGGTGGTCCTCTCTACTCCACACTATAGGCTGCTCAGACCACCGCAAGTAGCGTGGAACCGCCGGCTCGACAGCATTCACGGCCCTCTTATGAAGCTTCTGGTCTCGCTTACACAGACTGGTGGTGAATACATGGTACTGTCCACCGCTAAGCTGCTTGGGATTGGTCTGATAACCCCCCTGCTGCTGTTGGTGACCCTGGCCAAACTGCCGATTAAAGCCCCCTTGACCGTTTTGAGGGTTAGAATTTGAGCCGCCGCCCGGGCCATGAAAGCCGCCGGCGCCTGAGCCGCCGCCCGGGCCATTGTAATTCTTAAAGGCCTTCATGATTGCACAATCCTTCCATAGATGAGTTGTTGGCTTCTCTCTAGAGCCATGCCTTGGACAAGGCTCATTCAACAGTTGTTCCAGCGTCGGACCGGACCCGCCGCCTCGGGGAGGGGGCCTCCCCTTGCGTCGCTGGTTACTACCTTGCGAGCTGGCGTTGGCTACAAACTCTAGGCTGCCATCGGCCTTGCACTTGCCTCCTCCTTGGTTTCCCGGGTTATGCTGAGGACCCTTGCCATTGCCGTTCTTCTTTCCCTTCCCTGTCCTTTCATCATCTGAAGCGGGGTCCTTGGTACCATCAGAATCGGCGTATTTGACAAGAGCCGCCATCAGTGTACCCATATCATTGCAGTCGCGCTTAAGCCGCCCAAGTTTCATCTTCAGGGGCACAAAACGACAATTCTGCTCCAACATTAAGACTGCAGAGCCGGCATCCATTTTATCCGAGGAATGTATTATCTCCTTAACCCGGCGAACCCAATGTGTCGTAGACTCACCCTCCTGCTGCTTGCAGTTAGTCAAATCCACGATTGACATAGACTGCCTACAGGTATCCTTGAAGTTTTGGATGAACCGGGCTTTCAGCTCAGCCCAAGACCCAATGGAATTCGGTGGTAGCCCTTTCAACCAAGTGCGGGCCGTCCCATCTAACATCATGGTGAAGTACTTAGCCATGGCCGCCTCACTGACCTCCAGCATCTCCATAGCCATCTCATAACTCTCGATCCAGGCTGCAGGCTGTAAGTCTGCTGTGTAATTAGGCACCTTCCTAGGGCCTTTGAAGTCCTTGGGTAGACGCTCATTGCGGATAGCTGGTACTAAACAAGGGACACCCCCAGTCCTGGTAGGGATACCCACGTCGACGGAAGTCGTCGGATAAGCCGGGGGGTCTGGTAAGCCATCAATTGAGGCACCTGCTCCGCCTCTCGCCGTGCTCTGTCTTGGTCTGCTGCATGAAAGGCTCCGTCATGAGCCGGGCCATGGCCAGGGGGCGGGTCATGGCGTCGGACGTTACTTGAGCCGGTCGCTGAGACCATGTGCCGGCTGTAACTCGGGCTCCGGCCTGGGCGAGGGGTCGAGTGGATCCTGTCCCGGCTATAGGAGTACGCCTCTTGCTCCGCCAGTGCTGTCTGAAGGAGTTCCCTGACCCGGCGGGTTTCAATAGCCGTCGGAGAGTTGCCGTCAACCGGGAGAGCCGCCAGCCGTGCCGCCGCGGCGACCATGTTCTCCAGCGGGTTATTATAATGACCCGGGGGTATTGGCACGTACTGAGGCGGGGCTGGGGGCACCCGGGGAGGCCCCATCACTTGTGGCTGAATAGGGGTCCCAGACCCGGGCACTATGACCCCTGGCGGGTTACTAGATCCTGCACCCGGCGTGTTGAAGAGGTTTCGTGGATCGTAAACCGGAGGGAGTCGGGATTGGGCCTTTTGATGCCTCCTTCTCAGGACCTCATTGGACGCGTTTTGATCCATCATGAGCCGGAAGGACTGCGCTTGAATCAACTGGGTTTGGGCGTCGAGAGCCACCCTTTCCGCAGCCATCCTGATCCCTTCTGCTGCCAGATCCTCCTTAGCTTTTACTAGATCCAATTTTAACTGCGCCACCTCCGCATCATACTGAGCTTGATCTGCCGGGTCAACCGTGGCGGTTAACAGAGCCGTCATCTTGTCCGTGAGATCCATTAGTACCTGAGCCGGAGAAGGCACCGGGTTTCCCGCTCCAGGAGCGGGGTTCTGAACAGGCTGCGCACCGGCCATAAAGACTCCAACCTGACTTGGCGGCTCAAACGGGTCCGGAATACTGTCACCATCGGAACAACCCATGAGCCTGCCATCTTGGAGTTGATACAACGAGTTTGACTCATCGGTGGACGACTCGCCGTCAGAGCCGGCGGCCGCCTCATCACCAGATCCATATTGATCAGAGGGCCCTCCATGGATACATCCCACAAAAGCATGCCTTAAGGCAGGCCAGGCCCGGGCGGGTCGTGCACGCTGAGCCGTCTCGACGAGATCGGTGCAGAGACCCGGCTCAAGGCCCGGCTCACCAATCTTGCCAATGAAAACATGAATTCCGCCGAAGGGGACTCGGTACCCCTACTCAATTGAGCCGACGTCGGGGCCCCAGTATGCATCGTCGATGTAGAGCTTGCCGCGACGACTCTTGGTCATCCGGCCCACAGCGTACCCCTTGAGCCCTTCGAAGCCGCCCTTCAAGAACTCAAATCCACCGTGCGCTGGCCCCACGGTGGGCGCCAACTATCGTGGAATTGTCACGGCAGATGTCCTCGAGTAGGACTTAGTCGTGGAGCCATCGCAGCTAGGAAGCTTGAAGGGGTTAATGCGGGACAAGGAACACGAGGGTTTATACTGGTTCGGCCCCTTACGGTGAAGGTAAAAGCCTACGTCCAGTTTGAGGTGGTATTGATTAGGGTTACGATCACCAGGGAGCTTAACTGTTATGCCCGGCTCTCGATGAGATTGTTCTCTGCCTTAAACCGCTGCCGGGTCGTCCCTTTATATAGGGAGGCTGACGCCCCGCAGCTCTCAGAGTCCCGGCCGGCTCATAAGAGTGTCCGGCTCGGACTCTCGACTATTCTTGCCTTACACTACAAGTTCCAGCATAATAATGATTGCAACTACGGGCTTTAAGCCATATCCGGGTCTTAAGCCTATCTTTGGCCCACTGTCTTCAGGCTTGGAGCCAGGCTTCTGGCAATGACCATATGAGTAACCCGGCCCCTCCTGGCGGGTGACTCTAAGGTCTACATCCTCAACAGGAGTATTGCCATAACTTGTATAACGGATGCTTTTCGAAGGTTGAGGTAAACGATTTCCGAAGGTTTCTTGGTTATGTGTTGACGGATGGATACAGCTGGATCTAGGGATTGCTAGTTTGGGTGATATATTTTGTGTCCCCTGTATCCCCAACACCAGATTGCATAACCAGAAAGTTTCGGGAGTTTATAAGTGGGAATTCAAGTAGCCTTAGGATATCTTTCCGACAGACGCATGATATGATATTGGGGTTCGACGTCTAGTGGTCCGCCTGTATACGGTTGATTTTACAGTGGTCTCGTAGTGTCTTAAAGAGTCCATGGCTATGCCGACTCGGGGACGCTTCGTATGTCATGTGCACAGCCTTGTACATGATGGTGCTGTACGATTGAGCCCGTGTGGGCCCCACCACGAAAACTTCAGATGAAATATCTATCATATGTTTGTTCCGGCTTATTCTGCAAGCCAATACTTTGTTTTGTTTTGAATTGTGGTATTCGAGTTGCTTCAAATTCATATGTTGGTTCATATCTTTTTCAAGTGGCTTCTTAACTTATGGAAGTGTGATGATTTACTACGGAATTCATTCGTTCATCTTCGTTCGAATGTTTATTGTGAAGACTATATGTTGCAATTTCTATCCGTTGATTCTACTTATCTATTTGTCTATCAAGATGCTAACGGATGTCACCCTCTTCAGGATGGCTCCGCCAACGCGTCAGAATCCGGATCGCAATGAAGGGAGTCAAGCGAACCCTCCGCCACCACCTCCACCTCCGGAGGCATGGCAAGCTATCATGGCAGCCACCAACGCCAATGCTCAGATGATTCTGCAACTCTTGCAAGAACGTACTCAAGGGCAAGGCAATCAAGGCAATCAAGGTCAAGGCAACAATCAGTTTCACTTCGCTACAATCAACCAGTTTCTCGCAAATCAGCCCAAGTTTTTCAGCTACTGTGCCGAGGCCACGGATGCCGATGATTGGCTCGTGGACATCAACAAGCATTTTGAATGTAGCAATGTCAGGCCTGAGGACTATGTCAAGTTCGCTTCTTTCCAGCTCAAGGACCAAGCTACTGATTGGTTTCAGCAATACAAAGATTCCAGAGGAGGTTGTGTGATCACTTGGACTGACTTCTGTCGGGACTTCAAAGCGCACCACATTCCACAAAGTGTTGTTGAGAGCAAGCATGAGGAGTTCCACAATCTCAAGCAAGGCAACATGTCTGTGTATCAATACAACATCCAGTTTCAGAAACTTGCTCGCTTCGCTAAACAAGACGTTCCTGATGAAAAGAGCATGATCTATCACTTCAGAGGTGGCCTTAAAGAGGATCTGCAGTTAGCTCTCGTTCTTGTTGAGCCTACTCAGTTTGATCAATTCTATAATATGGCACTGAAGCAAGAGGCTGCTCAGCTCAAGTGTGAGGCTTCTAAGAAAAGAGTCAGGGACGCAGTTCAGTCTTCCTCTTCCTCACTTGTGACAGCTAAGCAACAGAAGTTCTGGTTGCCTCCTCCTCCTCCGTTTCGTCAGCCTTATCAGCAGAAGAACAAAGGTGGCCACTGTTCTTCCAACTCTTCCAACTCTGGCTATCAGAACAAGTCTCAAAATCAAGCTCCAAAGTCCAATGCTCCTTATCACCGTCCACTCTCAGAAGTGACTTGCAACAAGTGTCAGCAGAAAGGTCACTATGCTAACAAGTGCTTCAACCAAAGGCGTCTGCCTCCTCCTCCTCCCGTCAGATCTTCCAGCAATGAAGTGGTCAAGCATAATCCAAAGTCTGCAAAGGTGAACATGATGAATGCAG
This sequence comes from Triticum aestivum, assembly GCF_018294505.1. Lineage (NCBI taxonomy): Eukaryota > Viridiplantae > Streptophyta > Magnoliopsida > Poales > Poaceae > Triticum > Triticum aestivum. The sequence continues at coordinate 401,342,997 of NC_057799.1, forward strand.
CTCAAGCAGAGGAATCTACTGATGTGATAATGGGTAATCTTCCTGTTAACGATATTCCAGCAAAAGTTCTTTTTGATACTGGTGCATCGCTTTCTTTCATATCAAGACCATTTGCATTTAAGCATGAGTTGGTTTATCAAGATTTGCCTAGACCGTTATCAGTTGTCTCTCCGGGTAAATTCATGAATGCAAGCTCCATGGTTCCGGATGTTTCCATCAAGATGGGAAACTATAAATTTCAGTCTTCTCCAATTGTTCTTGGTGACTCGGATATTGATCTAATTCTCGGGATGGACTAGCTTTCTAAGCACAAAGCTCAACTTGATTGTGCTGCCAGGGAGATTCAATTGACACACTCTTCTGAGGATGTGATTATTTATGCCGCTCGTGATGAAACCATTCGGCTTTTCTATCTCAATGAGAAGGGCGAATTGAATGCCATCTCTCAAATTCCAGTCGTTTGTGAGTATCAAGATGTCTTTCCAGAAGAGCTTCCGGGTATGCCTCCTCACCGGCCAGTTGAGTTCGTTATCGAACTAGAGCCTGGCACTGAACCCGTTTGCAAGCGTCCATACAAGCTTGGACCCAACGAGCTGAAGGAATTGAAGAAACAGCTCGATGAACAAGAGTGTCTGGGTTTGATCAGACCGAGTTCTTCTCCATGGGGTTGTGGTGTTCTTTTTGTCAAGAAGAAGGATGGCACGGACCGACTTTGTGTCGACTACTGTCCATTGAACAAGAAGACAATCAAGAACAAGTATCCACTTCCCAACATCAATGAGCTATTTGAGCAACTCAAAGGTGCTAAAGTATTCTCGAAGCTTGACCTTTGTATGGGTTATCATCAGATTCGCATTCGTGAAGAAGATATCCCCAACACAACATTCAGAACAAGCTTTGGTTCTTATGAATATACTGTCGTGTCTTTCGGCCTTGTCAATGCTCCTCCAGTGTTCTCTCGGATGATGAATTTCATCTTCAACCCCTATACCAATGAATTCGTCCTGGTGTATCTCGATGATATCTTGGTCTTCTCCAAGAATAAGCAGGATCATGCCAAACATTTGCGATTGGTGCTCGACAAGCTTAGAGAGTATCAATTCTATGCGAAGTTCTCTAAATGTGAGTTTTGGCTCGATGAAGTTCTTTTCCTTGGTCACATCATCTCTGCCAAGGGCATCGCTGTTAACCCCGAGAAGGTGTCCGCAGTTGTGAATTGGGAACCTCCTCAAAATGTCAAGCAGCTCCGCAGTTTTCTTGGTCTTGCAAGCTATTGTCGAAGATTCGTTGAGAATTTCTCCAAGATTGCAAAGCCTCTTTCCAACCTCCTCCAGAAGCATGTGAAGTATGTCTGGTCTCCTGAGTGTGACGTTGCTTTCAACACTCTCAAAGAGAAACTAGTCACAGCTCCTATCTTGACTCCTCCTGATGAATCCAAGCCGTTTGAAGTTTTCTGTGATGCTTCTCTCCAAGGTCTCGGTGCTGTGTTAATGCAAGACAAGAAAGTTGTGGCCTATACCTCTCGTCAGTTGAAGCCCAACGAGAAGAACTACCCCACTCACGATCTTGAGTTGGCGGCAGTTGTCCATGCATTAATAACGTGGAGACATCTCTTGTTGGGAAGACAAGTGGACATTTTCACCGATCACAAGAGTCTCAAGTATATCTTCACTCAGCCTAACCTCAACCTCAGGCAGACTCGATGGGTCGAAATGATTCAAGACCGCGTATTGAATACACTCCAGGCAAGGCCAATGTCATTGCAGATGCTTTAAGCAGGAAGGCTTATTGCAACAGCTTAATTCTCAAGCCTTTCCAACCGGATCTTTGTGAAGCTTTCCGCAAGCTGAATCTCCAAGTTGTCCCTCAAGGCTTTCTTGCCAACCTCATAGTCTCTCCTACTTTGGAAGATCAGATTCGTGAGGCACAACTCCTTGATGCCATGGTGAAGAAGGTGAAACGTGGTATCGACAAGGGTCTTTCCAAATACAAGTGCTATCACATTGATGACAGAGACACTTTATTCTTCGAGGACCGGATTGTGGTTCCTAAAGGTGATATAAGGAAAGTCATAATGAACGAGGCGCACAATTCTCTCCTTTCCATTCATCCTGGAAGTACGAAGATGTATCATGACCTCAAGCAGTCGTATTGGTGGACTCGAATGAAGCGAGAAATTGCTCAATTCGTGAATGAATGTGATGTCTGTCGAAGAGTGAAAGCAGAACACCAACGACCAGCTGGTCTCCTCCAACCTCTTGCTATCCCAGAATGGAAGTTTGATCATATCAAAATGGACTTCATGACTGGTTTTCCAAAGTCCAAGCGTGGAAATGATGCTATCTTCGTTGTCATCGACAAGCTCTCTAAAGTGGCTCATTTCCTTCCAATCAAAGAATCCATCTCAGCAGCTCAGCTGGCAGAGCTTTACACCTCCAGAATTGTCTCCTTGCACGACATTCCACAATTGATTTCTTCAGATCGTGGAAGCATCTTCACCTCTAAGTTCTGGGACTCCTTCCAGAAGGCCATGGGCACAAACATTCGCTTCAGCACAGCTTTCCATCCTCAAACTAGTGGCCAAGTCGAGCGAGTCAATCAAATTCTTGAAGATATGCTCAGGGCTTGTGTCATATCCTTTGGCATGAAATGGGAAGATTGTCTTCCATATGCTGAATTGTCCTACAACAACAGCTTCCAAGCGAGTTCGGGCAAGGCCCCATTCGAGATTCTCTATGGCAGAAAGTGTCGTACTCCTCTCAATTGGTCAGAGACTGGTGAACGCCAACTTCTTGGCAATGACTTAATCACTGAAGCTGAAGAAATGTGTAAAGTCATCCGTGATAATCTCAAAGCCGCGCAATCGCGCCAGAAGAGTTACTATGATAGTAAGCATCGTGATTTGGCTTTCGAGATCGGAGACCATGTCTACCTCCGCGTCTCTCCAATGAAAGGCACTCGTCGCTTCGGTATCAAAGGGAAGCTTGCCCCTAGATACGTGGGTCCTTTCAAGATCGTTGGCAAAAGAGGCGACCTCACCTATCAACTTGAGCTTCCTTCCAACTTCGTGAACGTGCACGATGTGTTCCACGTGTCACAGCTCCGCAAGTGCTTCAAGGCGCCTGAGCGCAGTATCAACTTCGAAGAGATTGACCTCCAAGGAGATTTGTCTTATCATGAGCACCCCGTGGCTATTCTTGAAGAAACTGAGCGCAAGACTCGCAACAAGTCAATCAAATTCCTGAAAGTGAAGTGGTCGCACCATTCCGACCGGGAAGCCACCTGGGAATGCGAGGACCACCTCTGTTTCGAATATCCGGAGTTCTTTCAGTCCTAGATCTCGGGACGAGATCCTCTCGTAGTGGTGGAGTGTTGTAATACCCCGCATGTAACTTGCCATATTTGTAACTCCGACTCTTGCCATTTTCGGCTATCTGTTATGATATTCCCTTCGTGGTCGGGTTTTGTCTTTGGTTTTGCTTTTGTCCTTGTCATGCATTTTCATATCATGTCATCATGTGCATTGCATTTGCATACGTGTTCGTCTCTTGCATCCGAGCATTTTTCCCGTTGTCTGTTTTGCAATCCGGCGCCCCTATCTCCTCCGGCGCACCCCTCTTGTTTTCTTTCGTGTGCGGGTGTCAAACATTTTCGGAATGGACCGAGGCTTGTCAAGTGGCCTTAATATACCACCCGGAAACCACCGGTCAAGTTTCGTTCCATTTGGAGGTCGTTTGGTACTCCATCGGTTAACCAGGCTTCCGCAAAGTCCATTTGTGTGTGCAGAAAACCCCCCCTCAAAAACCAGCCCAAAACCCACCAAACTCTCTTCCACGCTCTAGGTCGTTCGATCACGATCGTGTGGGCGAAAACCGCACCTCATTTAGAGCCTCCTAGCTCCCTCTAGCTATAAAAGAGCATCCCCCGAAATTACATTCGCAGACGAACCCTAGCTATTTCCCTCGCGCCGCGCTGGACGTGTCCGTACGCCGGCCGGACAAAGCCGCCGCCGCCTCCAGCCACTC
>NC_057799.1:401347532-401496583 GCF_018294505.1 Triticum aestivum
CGCCGCCGCCGGCCATCGCCGTCGCCGGCCCCAAGGCCGCCGCCTCCTCCTCCCTCCGGCGCCCCTCCGGCCTCCCTCTCCTCCTCCATCGCCGGCCAGCAGCGCCCCCGAGCCCGAGCTCCTCGTCCTCGATCGGATCTGGACGAGGTACTGTAGCGTTGACTTTCCCCGAGCCCCCCTCAAAATTTCCCAAGTCCTTGAATTTTATCAGCAAGTGCCCATGTTCCTCATTGCATAACTCCTTGCATGTAGCTCCGATTCACGCGTGTAATATGTCAAATTGTTCGTCTCGTGATGCTCTACATTTCGTTCAATTGCACCATGTTCATTAGAGGTCATCTTGATGCCCAAATCTCTGTTGCAAGAGGGCTAGTTGCTGTTATCTGCTGGTTCTTAGCAGAACTTGGAGATTTGTCATTTTTGTATCTTTAAATCTGTGCGTCTTATGGGCATGAGCTCTACATGTGTTTTGTTGTATGCCATGCCATCTTTCCAAGGGTGTATGCCATGTATTTTTGTGATCTCTGTGGTGACTAGCGCAAGCATGCAAAGTAGGCTCCGTAATGTTTCTGATTTCGGGGACTTAGTGATTTCTCTAAGTCCTTGTCTGCTGTTATTTTGTTGCCATGTAAGCGATACATCTTTACTGTTGTAGATGTTAATATTTCTTAAGAAAGGATTTGGTCAAACATTTTGCTTAGTTAGACTTCAGACAAGTTATATATGCAGAGTAAAAGGATAATCCCTCTGTACCAGTGCATTGCCTGGTATATTAACTCAAGTACTAGGCACGAACAAACGGGGCTCAATTTTGTGCTCATCCTGGTGTAGTACTCCTATTAGTACTAGGCAATGGAGTTGACGGGTGACTTCGGGTAGCGGCGACTGTCGTGGAATTGTCACGGCAGATGTCCTCGGGTTAGGACTTAGTCGTGGAGCCATCGCAATTGGGAAGCTTGAAGGGGTTAAGTGGGACAAGGAACACGAGGGTTTATACTGGTTCGGCCCCTTACGGTGAAGGTAAAAGCCTACGTCCAGTTGAGGTGGTATTAATCAGGGTTTCGATAACCAGGGAGCTAAACAGCTATGCCCGGCTCTCGATCAGATTGTTGTCGCCCCTAAACCGCTGCCGGGTCGTCCCTTTCTATAGGGAGGTTGGCACCCAGCGGCCCTTAGAGTCCCGGCCGGCTCATAAGAGTGTCCGGCTCGGACTCTAAACAATACTTGCCTTACACTACAAGTCTACTATAACAATGATGATAACTATGGGCAATAAGCCATCACCGGGTCTCAGCCCATCTCTGGCCCATTATCTTGAAACTTAGCTCCGGGCTTCTGGCAATGACCCTTAGTGTAACCCGGCCCTCCTGGCGGGTGACTCCCAGGTCTATATCCTCAACGTTAGGCCCCAGATTGACTTGAGCCGGCTCGTGTCAATCTTCAATTCTGCCGACAGAAAAATCTCCGGCTTACCGTTCGTGTGAAGGCCATAACCCGGAGTGACGTCATTCTCCGGACTCCGGATAATCCGCCGTGACGTCATCCTCCATTAAGTCCGTTTTTTACTCCGCCAGATCCGCAACGGATCTCTGCTTTTACTGTCTTTGCGAAAATCGAGGCGCCGTGAGGGGGAGATAACCACGCCGTGGTCTCCTTGAATCTCGCGCCCACTTATGACTTACCTTATAAATAGGCCGGCCCGGCACTCTCTTCTCACACTCTCCTTCTTCTTCCTCGCGCTGTCGTTCCTCTGCCCGAGCTTCTGCCACCGCCGCCGCCGTCGCGCCCCTGATCTTCATCGACCCGGCCGCTGCATCACCCTGACCCGGACCAGATAACGGCGGCGACCTTCGCTCTTCCTCAACTCCGGTGAGTCTTCTCTGCCTTGCTAGAACAGATCTGTGGTAGGGTTCCTCCCGTTCTTCGTGTTCGTCACCTTTGCCCAGAAACTCGGCAGTCCTCGTCACCACTGTAGTCGGTTGATCTTTATCCTTGCGTAAAACCACTGCGGTAGACGTTCGGAACTCATTTCATCTGCAAGAAATCCTCTTTTTACTGCATAAGAACTGTGTTCAACCTCAAGAACTTCTCCTGCCTCTGTTTTTTAGGTCTAGAAAATTTTCTCTGCTCCGACTATTTTGATCCAAAAAAAGTTACGGTAGTATGTGAAACCTGTTTACCACACTTAGTAAAAACGCAACCATTGAATCTCGGCGGCTTACATGTCCGGTTTAAAGAGAACCATGCTCTGTAAAATCCTCCGACTTAACTGCAGTAAGCCGTAGATGACCAACTTAACCTGAAAGCCCCGACAGCTTAGATAACCCACCATATCAATATATATCATTAGTCCCCTTCATAAGCCGTCACTGTAGTTTGAATGATAATCCCCGGCTTATAATTAACCCGGACACTTTTCTCTTCCTCATAGACCACCAACCGTCACCATGCCTCCCAAGGCTCCCATCACTTGCAACTGGATGAAATCCAACGTCACCGAAGAGACCCTGGCCAACTTTGTTAAGTCCAGATATCTGCCCAAGAAGGAAGTGATGTCCTACCGTGCCCCTGACCCGTCCGAAGAAAGACCTCAGCCGAGGGACGGGGAGGTAGTGATCTTTGCAGACCATATGAGCCGGGGCTTCGCACCGCCCGGCTCAAAATTCTTCTGGGACGTGCTCAACTTCTTTGACCTTCGGCCTCAGGATATAGGACCCAATTCCATATCCAACATCTGCAACTTCCAAGTTTTTTGTGAAGTATATCTTGGAGAAGAGCCGAGTCTGCTGCTCTTCAGAGAGCTGTTTTATTTGAACCGCCAAACCGAGTGCGCAAACGGTCCAAGTCTAGAGTTAGGCGGCATCTCCATCCAACGGCGCAGGGACTGTCTATTTCCTTACGCAGAACCGCCAAGTCACCCCAAGGACTGGAACATGACTTGGTTCTACTGCCAAGACACGTCCCCGGCTGATGAGAGCCCGCTGCCCGGCTTTTGCCCAACGCGCCTGGAGCCGACTCATCCGCCATCCGACAAGCTGACTGCCGCGGAACGCCAACCTCTGCTTCCAACGATCAATAAGATCAAGGCCCTGCTAGGCAACGGTCTGAACGGAATAGACCTGGTCCGGGTCTGGATCTCATGGCGGGTGATCCCATTGAGCCGCCGCCCCGGCTTAATGTGTGAGTACACCGGGCGAAAGGATGACTCGCAGAGGCACAGTCGCAACGACCTTCCAGAAGACGTTGCCGAATAAGAGACCAAGGCTCTATTAAACGAGAGCCTGGCGGACTGTGGAAGAACCGGGCTAGCCCCGTTCTGCAAGACCAATCCAGCCCCAGCGGTAAGCCGCTGACTTTAACCTTTCCATTTTTTTTACCTGTCATCTCACTAAGAACTCATTACTGTATTTCTCAGGCTGATGATAAATTCTGGCGGGTCAAGTATGACCATGAGGCGGCCAAGAAGGCCAGGAAGGCGAAGAAAGCCGCCAAGAGAGCCGCCCCTCGCAAAAAGGGAAACAGACCCACTACTTCGGAGCTGCTGCAATTAAGCGATAGCTCCGAGTCAGAGGTAACCCTTAAACCTTTAAACTCTTGCCATATTTATTGTTTGCTGCTGTCCACTTTACCATCATTTTGCTTATTGACAGGATGACACCGGCGCCAGTAACCCGGTGACTGAAGAGGTAACATTACTCCCCTCCGACTCGGAGCCTTTGCCACAGCTGAAAGTCCGAAGGGTAACCCAGAAAGTAAGCTTTTCTCATCCATTAGCTCATCAAGACCCTCAATTTCTTTTGAAGCAGCAGGTTCACGAAAGCCGGCGTCTCACCCGGGCCCGCAAGGACACCGACCTCTCCGCCGGGTTACCCGACGTGACAAGGAAACGTCGCACCGAGGTCTTTTCTCACTTGTACCCTTTTCATCCGTTGGCGGGTGTTATCCGTCAACCGCTTAATTCTTCTGACTCCAATTACCAGGAGACCTCCCCTTCTTCTGGTGACTCCATGCAGTCAAGTCTGCCGGCCTTCAAAACTGCACCCGGGTAATAACAATCACCTTACATTACCTGTCTGTATTTACTCTTTGTATGCCTAACACTTCTGTCTTTTCAGTGCCCAGGCAAAGCTCACCAAAAGAGCAAAGAAGACCAGGTCAGCCAGAGTGCTGGACTTGCCTGAGCCGGAGACGACGGCTCAAGATCCGCCAGCCGCCTCCGAGGCCACCATTCCCATGGATACGGCGCCTGAAGCCCCTGCCCCGACCACCAAGACAACGACCGAAGCGTCAGCTAATCCGGAGGCCTCCGGCTCAACCCCACCGGCTAACGACCCGGACGTGGTAATTACCCGGACGGAGTATGTTGAGCCGGGGAGGCCGACCGCACTGGCCCAATGCTCCGCGAAGGGGGAGCTGCAGCGACCCCACCGGGCGAATCTGGATCTCTCGGGCTACCCCGATTTGAGCATTGGAGAGCTCGTTTCTGGCTACATCAGCCAGGTTCACAAGAGCCGGGACGCGGAGATCGCCATGGTCAATCAGATCCAACAAAAGTCTGAGGTAACCTTCTGCTGTCTTCTTACTTTCCGCATAGTGATCCTTGTCATGCTAGCCCCCAAGTCTATAACTTATACTTGGCATATGTTGTAGACTTAGAGTCCGGCTTACTTAATTGAACCAGCAGTACATAGATAGACACGTTCAATATGCATTAGCCCCCAAGTGCCAAGTGTCTTTGCTTGGAAAGTGCTTGGGACTTATATAATGACTGTTTAATAACCCGGAAATATATACAGGCTACTGGCAAGAAATTTGAGTCGGACCTTGCGGGTCTCAAGAGCCGGTTAAAAACTCAAGAGATGGAGACCCGGAAGGCGAATGCCAAGTTTGTCTCCAGCATCGCCGCTCAGGACAAATTGAAGACTGAATTCGACGCTGAGCGGAAGGCCTGGGCTGAGGAGAAAGCCGCACTGGTGACCCGGGCAGAACAGGCGGAGAAGGCCCTCACTGAGAAGACCGCTGAGCTCTCCGGTCTAAAGCACCAGGTTTCCCAAATGGTGGCTGCTATCTTCGGTAAGTCGCCTCACCGGCTTTCATCAAGTCTGCACATGTTATGATTCACCCTTGTCACCGGCTTACCTGACCTTTATTAAATAGGTCCCAGGAGTGCCAACCTCAACCAGAGCGTGGTCACCAAGCTAAAGGCCGTGTACACCCTGGTGGAACAACTCTACACCGGGTCACAGCGCGCCTTAGCTGTGGTGGCCCTATCCAATGAGGTGCCAACCCATCTGGCTGAAGTCCTGCGCCGGCTCGCAGTTTTGCCACAGCGAATCCAAGAGCTACGTCGAGCCTCCGCAAGATCCGGAGCAATTGCCGCGCTGAGCCGGGCCAAAGCCTTCCTGCCGGAGCTAGACCCGGCAGACATCGCCCTGGGTTACCCCAGCCTGAAGGAAGACGGCTCCACCTTCGACCAGAAGGATTTCGCGGCATGCGTGAAGGCTGTACGCCTGGTGGCCACCATCATCGGGAACGACACCGACTTAACCAAGTATCAGCCGGGGTACAACGCGGAGAATCAGAGGATTCCCACCCCTCGCTATGAAGCTCTTAGTCTGATTCCTCCGGCTCGCCAACACACCTACGCCCCCGAGATTGACCCGGCCGGGTTAATTGACGAAGAAGCTCAGTTCGAAGCTCTCAGCGGCATCAACTGGAAATCGTCGACCTTCGAAGCCTTGGGATCAGCCGGAGCAGAAGATGAGCCGGGGACTTCGACTCAGCAGGCGTCATAAACCGGCTAGCGGCTCACCAAACAACGCTCCACCCTTGAAACTTTGAAAGATTTTTGTAATAGAATAAGTGCAACAATTTATCTCTGCCGTGCCATCGTGCACGTAATGAATGCTGAAATCCTTTGAAGTCATTCTTTTGATGCTCCTCCAGGTCGTAATTATCCTTCGTGCTTCTCAACCTTTAAAAAAGTACCTTCAAGCATCTGCATAGAAAGGTAAATCACAAGTCTCAAGACGGCTTACCACCCTCCGGATTAAATGACCCGGGCAGCATGGTTGGTATCTTAACTCTAATGGACTTGTCTTGATGACATCCAGGATGTTCAATTAACAAGATAACTCCAAAATTAAGCCGGTCAAGCGAAACTCGGCCATGCACACGTTGTCATAATCAGAGTAGACTTTGCGACAAATCGGAACTTAGGGGCTTCCAGTTCGAATACGACCAGAGACCCGGCCGGAAAGGGGTTTAAGCCAAGATTCAGATACGATCATATAGCCCCCAATGGGTGTGGCGATGCCAATCAAGAGGGTACCGGCAGCTATGTTCTCTTGGGTTCGAATACGACCCATGTTTGAACAGGAAGCCCCCAAGTGATTCTGAAAATTGTTTAACGACGCTGATTCGAATACGATCCACGTCGGTTCTCAGAGGGGTTACACTATGATTCAAATATGACCAAAGGCAACCTCCCAATGAGCTCGGCACTTTGCCAATCAAATGGGTATCGACAGCTATGTTCTCTTAGGTTCGAATACGACCCATGTTTGAACAGGAAGCCCCCAAGTGATCTTACTGCTTACGGCTAGACTCAAATGCGATCATAAGCCGGATCCTCCTTTCAAATTAGTATGACACGTATATTTGGAGGAGAAAAAAGGACAGAGGTCCTGCTTTATTGCTTATCATAATATATATATGTCTGAGATAAATATGTACACCACAAGAGCCGGTAGCTCAAGTGTAATAAGGCCGAAGCTGAGCGATATTCCACGGCCGACGGTTCTCCTCCTCAGATTTACGCGAATCTTTACGCTCCCGAACATCAATGAGGTAATATGACCCGTTGTGCAAGTTCTTACTGACCACAAAGGGCCCTTCCCAAGGTGGGGATAATTTGTGTGCATCTGTTTGATCCTGGATGAGCCGGAGCACAAGGTCGCCTTCCTGGAAGACCCGGGTTTTGACCCGGCGGCTATGATAACGGCGCAGGTCTTGTTGATAAATCACTGAACGGGCTGCTGCCACATCACGCTGTTCATCCAACAAGTCCAGAGCAACTTGGCGCGCCTGTTCATTGTCCGTCTCAACATAAGCCGCCACACGAGGTGAATCGTGACGGATGTCGCTAGGGAGGACCGCTTCTGCCCCATAAACCATGAAGAAAGGCGTGAAGCCAGTAGACCTGTTAGGAGTAGTGTTGATGCTCCATAAGACGGAGGGCAACTCCTCCACCCAACAACCCGGCGTCCGTTGCAAAGGGACCAAAAGCCGGGGTTTGATGCCCTTCAGAATCTCCTGGTTAGCTCTCTCAGCTTGACCATTGGACTGGGGATGAGCCACTGAAGAAACATCAAGCCGGATATGCTCTCGTTGACAAAACTCCTCCATAGCGCCTTTGGACAGATTAGTGCCATTGTCTGTTATGATGTTGTGTGGAAAGCCGAAGCGGAAGATCACCTTTTTCATAAATTGAACCGTCGTGGCTGCATCACACTTGCTAACTGGCTCAGCTTCCACCCACTTCGCGAATTTGTCCACTGCCACCAAGAGGTGGGTCTTCTTATCCTTGGACCGTTGAAAAGGCCCGACCATATCAAGCCCCCAGACCGCAAAGGGCCAAGTGATCGGGATCATCCTCAATTCCTAAGCCGGCACATGAGCCCGTCGGGAGAACCTCTGACAACCATCACACTTACTGACCAAGTCCTCCGCATCAGCGTGAGCCGTCAACCAATAAAAACCATGACGGAATGCCTTGGCCACAAGGGATTTTGAGCCGGCATGATGGCCGCAATCCCCTTCATGGATCTCGCGCAAGATCTCTGGACCTTCCTCAGGGGAAATACAATGCTGAAATACCCCTGAAACACTGCGATGATGCAACTCGCCGTTGATAACAATCATTGACTTGGCCCGCCGGATTATTTGCCTGGCCAAAGTTTCATCCTCAGGCAACTCTCCCCGGGTTATATAAACCAAGTACGGCATTGTCCAGTCTGGTATGACATGAAGAACCGCCACCAGTCGTGCCTCCGGGTCAGGGATAGCCAAGTCCTCCTCTGTAGGCAACTTAACCGAAGGGTTAGATAGGACATCCAGGAAAGTGTTAGGCGGCACCGGCTTTCGCTGAGAGCCGAGCCGGCTTAAAGCATCAGCCGCCTCATTCTTCTTGCGGTCAATGTGCTCCACTTGATATCCCTGAAAGTGCCCAGCAATGGCATCAACCTCGCGGCGATAAGCCGCCATGAGGGGATCCTTAGAATCCCAAGTGCCTGATACTTGTTGAACCACCAAATCTGAGTCCCCAAAGCACCGTACCCGGCTTAAGCTCATCTCCTTAGCCACCCGAAGACCGTGGAGTAAGGCCTCGTATTCAGCCGCATTGTTAGTGCTAGGAAACATCAATTGTAGCACATACTGGAACTTGTCACCCCTAGGGGAAGCCAATACAACACCAGCCTCCGAGCCCTCCAGCTGCCTGGACCCATCAAAGTGAATAGTCCAATAGGTGTTATCCGGCTTCCGCTCAGGCACTTGCGACTCTGTCCAATCATTATTAAAATCCACCAAAGCCTGAGACTTAACAGCAGTGCGTGGCACATATTTGAGGCCATGAGGCCCAAGCTCAATAGCCCACTTAGCAATTCTCCCTGTAGCCTCTCGGTTCTGGATAATATCCCCAAGAGGGGCAGAACTGACCACAGTGATGGGATGACCCTGAAAATAATGCTTGAGTTTCCGGCTCGCCATGAACACACCATATACAAGCTTCTGCCAGTGCGGGTATCGCTGCTTGGACTCAATAAGCACCTCACTGACATAATAAACCGGATGCTCCTTACCCGTCTCCTTACGCTCCACCACCATAGCCACACTGACGGCTCGTGTGTTTGCCGCCACATACAGTAGCAAGGGCTCCTTATCAACCGGAGCAGCAAGGACGGGGGGCTCTGCCAGTTGCTTTTTCAAATCCTCGAAGGCGGTATTAGTTGCATCATTCCAGACAAAGTTATCCGTTTTCTTCATCAACTGATATAAGGGCATAGCCTTCTCACCCAAGCGGCTTATGAACCGGCTTAAAGCAGCGATGCGACCTGCCAAACGCTGAACATCATTTATACATGCCGGCTTAGCTAGAGAAGTGATAGCTTTGATCTTCTCCGGGTTAGCTTCAATTCCTGTGTCAGAAACCAAGAAGCCCAATAGCTTGCCTGCAGGAACACCAAAAACACATTTGGCCGGGTTAAGCATCATCTTGTAGACCCGGAGATTATCGAAGGTTTCCCTTAAGTCATCTATCAGGGTTTCCTCCTTGATGGACTTAACCACAATATCGTCCACGTAAGCGTGAACATTGCGCCCGATCTGTTTATGGAGACAATTATGTACACAACGCTGGTAAGTCGCCTGCGCACACTTGAGCCCAAAGGGCATAGAGACATAGCAGAAGGCTCCAAAGGGAGTGATGAACGCCGTCTTCTCCTGGTCTTTAACTGCCATCTTAATCTGATGATACCCGGAATAGGCATCCAAGAAACTTAAGCGTGCACAACCTGCCGTAGCATCAATGATCTGATCAATACGGGGGAGAGCAAAAGGATCAGCCGGACACGCCTTGTTCAAGTCCGTGTAGTCCACACACATCCGCCAGGTGCCGTTCTTCTTAAGTACAAGCACCGGGTTACCCAACCACTCTGGGTGAAAAACCTCAACAATGAACCCGGCCGCCAAAAGCCGGGCCACTTCTTCACCAATAGCCTTCCGCCTCTCTTCGTTAAACCGTCGAAGGAACTGTCTGACCGGCTTAAATTTTGGATCAACATTGAGAGTGTGCTCAGCGAGTTCTCTAGGTACACCTGGCATGTCAGAAGGTTTCCATGCGAAGATGTCCCTATTCTCACGGATGAACTCGATGAGCGCGCCTTCCTATTTCAGGTCCAGATTTGCACTGATGCTGAACTGCTGAGACGAGTCACCTGGAACAAAATCAACAAGTTTAGTCTCATCAGCTGATTTAAACTTCATTGCTGGTTCATTCTCCGTGGTTGGCTTTTTCAGAGAGGTCATATCTGTTGGGTCAACATTGTCTTTATAAAATTTCAACTCTTCTGTGGCACAAACAGACTCTGCATAAGCCGCGTCACCTTCCTCACACTCCAGAGCCACTTTCCGGCTGCCGTGAACCGTAATGGTCCCGTTGTGACCCGGCATCTTGAGTTGTAAGTACACATAACACGGCCGTGCCATGAACTTGGCGTAAGCCGGCCGTCCAAATATGGCGTGGTAAGGACTTCTTATCTTGACCACCTCAAAGGTCAACTTCTCCACCCTGTAGTTGTTCTCATTACCGAAGGCCACTTCTAGTTCGATCTTGCCGACTGGATAAGCCGATTTACCAGGTACCACACCATGGAAGATAGTATTTGACTGGCTGAGGTTCTTATCAACTAGCCCCATACGACGGAAAGTCTCATAATAGAGGATGTTGATGCTGCTGCCTCCATCCATGAGTACCTTTGTGAACTTATAGCCTCCCACTTGAGGAGCCACCACTAAGGCCAGGTGGCCCGGGTTATCCACCCGGGGAGGGTGATCCTCCCTACTCCACACTATGGGCTGCTCCGACCATCGTAAGTAGCGTGGAACCGCCGGCTCAACAGCATTAACAGCCCTCTTGTGAAGCTTCTCGTCTCGTTTGCACAAATTAGTGGTGAACACGTGATACTGTCGACCGCTAAGCTGCTTTGGGTTGGTCTGATAGCCCCCCTGTTGCTGTTGATGACCCTGACCAGACTGTTGATTAAAGCCCCCTTGACCGTTCTGAGGATCGGAATTTGACCCGCCGCCCGGGCCATGAAAGCCGCCGGCGCCTGAGCCGCCACCCGGACCATTGTAGTTTTTAAAGGCCTTCATGATAGCACAATCCTTCCACAGATGAGTCGCCGGCTTCTCTCTAGAACCGTGTCTCGGACAAGGTTCATTCAACAGCTGTTCCAGAGAAGGTCCTGACCCGCCGCCTCGGGGAGGGGGCCTCCCCTTGCGTCGCTGGTTATTACCTTGAGAGTTGGTGTTGGCTACAAACTCTAGGCTGCCATCGGCCTTGCGCTTGCCTCCTCCTTGGTTCCCCGGGCTAAACTGAGGACCCTTGCCGTTGCCGTTCTTCTTTCCCTTCCCTGCCCTTTCATCATCTGAAGGGGGATCCTTGGTACCATCGGAATCGGCGTACTTGACAAGAGCTGCCATCAGTGTACCCATATCAGTACAGTCACGCTTAAGCCGCCCGAGTTTCATCTTTAGGGGCACAAAGCGACAGTTTTGTTCCAACATTTAGACTGCAGAGCCGGCATCCATCTTATCCGATGAATGTATGATCTCCTTGACCCGGCGAACCCAATGGGTCGTGGATTCACCCTCCTGCTGCTTACAGTTAGTCAGATCCACGATTGACATAGATTGCCTGCAGGTATCTTTGAAGTTTTGAATGAACCGGGCTTTTAGCTCAGCCCAAGACCCGATGGAGTTCGGCGGTAACCCTTTCAACCACGTGCGGGCAGTTCCATCTAACATCATGGTGAAATATTTGGCCATGGCCGCCTCGCTGACTTCCAGCAATTCCATAGCCATCTCATAACTCTCGATCCAGGCTGCCGGCTGTAAGTCTGCTGTATAGTTAGGCACCTTCCTAGGTCCTTTGAAGTCCTTGGGCAGACGTTCATTACGGATAGCTGGCATCAAACACGGGACACCCCCGGTTCTAGTAGGGATACCCGCATCAACGAACATCGTCGGATAAGCCGGGGGGGTCTGGTAAGCCATCACTTGAGGCGCTTGCTCCGCCTCCTGGCGTGCTTGGTCTGCTACGTAGAAGGCTCCATTATGAGCCGGGCCATGACCAGGGGGCGGGTCATGGCGTCGGACATTACTTGAGCCGGTCGCCGAGACCATGTGCCGGCTGTAACTCGGGCTCTGCCCTGGACGAGGGGTTGAATGGATCCTATCCCGGCTGTAGGAGTACGCCTCTTGCTGCGCCAGCGCTGTCTGGAGGAGTTCTCTGACCCGGCGGGTCTCAATAGCCGTCGGAGAGTCGCCATCAACGGGCAGAGCCGCCAGCCGTGCCGCTGCGGCGACCATGTTCTCCAGCGGGTTATTATAATGGCCCGGGGGTATTGGCACATACTGAGGCGGGGCGGGGGGCCCCTGGGGAGGCCCCATCACTCGTGGTTGAATAAGGGGTCCAGATCCGGGTGCTACGACCCCCGGCGGGTGACTAGACCCTGCACCCGGTGTGTTGAAGAGGTTGCGCGGATCGTAAACCGGCGGGAGTCGAGATTGAGCCTTTTGATGCCTCCTTCTCATGACCTCATTGGCCGCGTTCTGATCCATCGTGAGTTGGAAGGACTGTGCCTGAATCAGCTGAGTCCGGGCATCGAGAGCCGCCCGCTCCGCAGCCAGTCTGATCCCTTCCGCTGCAAGGTCCTCTTTAGCTTTTATCAGATCCAATTTTAGCTGTGCCACCGCCGCATCATGCTGAACTTGATCCGCCGGGTCGACCGTTGCGGTTAACAGGGCCGTCATCTTATCCGTGAGATCCATCAGCACCTGAGCCGGGGAAGGCACCGGGTTTTCCGATCCGGAAGCGGGGTTCTGAACAGGCTGCGCACCAGCCATAAAAACTCCAACCTGACTTGGCGGCTCAAAAAGGTCCGGAATACTGCTGCCATCGGAATAACTCATGAGCCTACCATCTTGAAGTTGGTACAACGAGTTTGACTCATCAGCGGCCGACTCGCCATCAGAGCCGGCGGCCGCCTCATCCCCAGACCCAGATGGATCAGAGGGCCCTCCGTGGATGCATCCCACAAAAGCGCGCTTTAAGGCAGGCCGGGCCCGGGCGGGTCGTGCGCGCTGAGCCGTTTCGATGAGACCGGCGCGGAGATCCGGCTCGGGGCCCGGCTCTCCAATCTTGCCGATGAAGACATGAATTCCACCGAAGGGGACCCGGTACCCGTACTCCACTGAGCCGGCGTCGGGGCCCCAGTCCGCATCGTCGATGTAGAGCTTGCCGCGAAAACTCTTGGTCATCTGGCCCACAGCGTATCCCTTGAGCCCTTCGAAGCTGCCCTTCAAGAACTCAAATCCACCGTGCGCCAGCCCCACGGTGGGCGCCAACTGTCGTGGAATTGTCACGGCAGATGTCCTCGGGTTAGGACTTAGTCGTGGAGCCATCGCAATTGGGAAGCTTGAAGGGGTTAAGTGGGACAAGGAACAGAGGGTTTATACTGGTTCGGCCCCTTACGGTGAAGGTAAAAGCCTACGTCCAGTTGAGGTGGTATTAATCAGGGTTTCGATAACCAGGGAGCTAAACAGCTATGCCCGGCTCTCGATCAGATTGTTGTCACCCCTAAACCGCTGCCGGGTCGTCCCTTTCTATAGGGAGGTTGGCACCCAGCGGCCCTTAGAGTCCCGGCCGGCTCATAAGAGTGTCCGGCTCGGACTCTAAACAATACTTGCCTTACACTACAAGTCTACTATAACAATGATGATAACTATGGGCAATAAGCCATCGCCGGGTCTCAGCCCATCTCTGGCCCATTATCTTGAAACTTAGCTCCGGGCTTCTGGCAATGACCCTTAGTGTAACCCGGCCCTCCTGGCGGGTGACTCCCAGGTCTATATCCTCAACAGCGACTGAGGGAATTGAACCGTTCTCGGCACGGTAGGTAATGTTGTCTAGTTAATTACTAATGCATCGCTCCATTGTTCATTGGTAGTCATTATGGACCGGGACATGAGGGGAATTTCCTAGGGCTGGAATTCTGGCCGCCAGATATTTCGACTCGAAACGTGGAGGCTCGACTGGTTGGGGTTGGCTAATATGCGTACCACGCACGCCACCAGAAGGACACGAGCCCGGGTTTTTTTTAGAATCAACATGAGCCCGGGTCTGGCTGGTACGCCGTTGGGTGCTAGCATTCGAGAATATGAAAGGAATCTTTTAAATTGTCAAACGAATCTATGTGTATTACAATGCCCGTATTTTCCTTGCAAATAGTAATATCAACGTGGTAATTTATTTATGACGAGTTCTTGAATTAGAGTGAGTTTGTGATATAGTGATCTCAACGTGGATTTCACATTTCATGGTATCCCTAGTAAGTTTTTCATTGCAAATTCAAATTTAAGAGATGAACGGTATGGTGGTGAGAAAACTTTGTATGTATCAAGCATATGACCACACACACACATGAATACAACAACAATCCAGTAAGTATAGTGCATCTATTTTTCCAAACCATGCATGCATGACACGAATTCAAAAATACTCCCTCTGTTCCTAAATATTTGTCTTTTAGAGATTTCAACAAGTGACTACATACGGAGCAAAATGAGTGAATCTACACTCTAAAATATCTCTAGATACATCCGTATGTGGCAGTCCATTGAAATCTCTAAAAAGACTAATATTTAGGAACGAAGGGAGTAAAATGTAAGACATGCATGGTCCTCAATTCAATATTTCAAATGAACAGGAAACTGAAGCATGAATATTAAGTCTAGTACTACATACATGCAAATGTTGTGTTTAGGCGGAGCTATGTAGATTGTCGGGGGTTAACCCCTCGACCTTAGATAAAATTGTGAAGCCCTATTTAGGATTGTTTAGATTATATTATTTGAACATTATATTTGTCCCACCCTCCCAAACACCGATTGGTTGTGCACCCCCCCTCCCCGGGAGAATATCATGTGCCCCCACACCTTAGATGCTATTGTTGGGGAACGTAGTAATTTCAAAAAATTTCCTACGCACACGCAAGATCATGGTGATGCATAGCAACGAGAGGGGAGAGCGTGTCAACATACCCTCGTAGACCGAAAGCGGAAGCGTTACCACAACGCGGTTGATGTAGTCGTACGTCTTCACGATCCAACCGATCAAGTACCGAACGCACGGCACCTCCGAGTTCAGAACACGTTCAGCTCGATGACGTCCCTTGAACTCCGATCCAGCCGAGTGTTGAGGGAGAGTTTCGTCAGCACGACGGCGTGGTGACGATGATGATGTTCTACTGACGCCAGGGCTTCGCCTAAGCACCGCTACGATATTATCGAGGTGGATTATGGTGGAGGGGGCACCGTACACGGCTAAGAGATCAATGATCAATTGTTGTGTCTCTGGAGTGCCCCCTTGCCCCCGTATATAAAGGAGCAAGGGGGGGAGAGGCAGCCGGCCAGGAGGAGTCCTACTCCCACCGGGAGTAGGACTCCCTCCCTTCCTTGTTGGATTAGGAGAAAGGGGGAAGGAGGAGGGAGAGAGGAAGGAAAGGGGGGCGCCGCCCCCCCTCCTTGTCCAATTCGGACTAGAGGGGAAGGGGGCACGCGGCCTGCCCTGGCCGCCCCTCCTATTCTCCACTATGGCCCATGTAGGCCCATTAAACCCCCGGGGGAGTTCCGGTAACCCCTCGTACTCCGGTATTTATCCGATAACCCCCGGAACCATTCCGGTGTCCGAATATAGTCGTCCAATATATCAATCTTCATGTCTCGACCATTTCGAGACTCCTCGTCATGTCCGTGATCACATCCGAGACTCCGAACTATCTTCGATACATCAAAACATATAAACTCATAATATAACCGTCATCTAACTTTAAGCATGCGGACCCTACGGGTTCGAGAACTATGTAGACATAACCGAGACATGTCTCCGGTCAATAACCAATAGCGGAATCTGGATGCTCATATTGGCTCCCACATATTCTACGAAGATCTTTATCGGTCAAATTGCATAACAACATACGTTGTTCCCTTTGTCATCGGTATGTTACTTGCCCGAGATTCGATTGTCGGTATCTCAATACCTAGTTCAATCTCGTTACCGGCAAGTCTCTTTACTCGTTCCGTAATACATCATCTCGCAACTAACTTATTAGTTGCTATGCTTGCAAGGCTTATAGTGATGTGCATTACCGAGAGGGCCCAAAGATACCTCTCCGACAATCGGAGTGACAAATCCTATTCTCGAAATACGCCAACCCAACAAGTACCTTCGGAGACACCTATAGAGCTCCTTTATAATCACCCAGTTACGTTGTGACGTTTGGTAGCACACAAAGTGTTCCTCCGGTAAACGGGAGTTGCATAATCTCATAGTCATAGGAACATGTATAAGTCATGAAGAAAGCAATAGCAGATTACTAAACGATCGAGTGCTAAGCTTACGGAATGGGTCAAGTCAATCACATCATTCTCCTAATGATGTGATCCCATTAATCAAATGACAACTCTTTGTCTATGGCTAGGAAACATAACCATCTTTGATCAATGAGCTAGTCAAGTAGAGGCATACTAGTGACACTCTGTTTGTCTATGTATTCACACATGTATCATGTTTCCGGTTAATACAATTCTAGCATGAATAATAAACATTTATCATGATATAGGAAATAAATAATAACTTTATTATTGCCTCTAGGGCATATTTCCTTCAGCTATATGCTGATACAAGTTCTCAAAGTCATGCCCTGTGAACTAGAATACCTGAGGATGAGTTCTACTGCCAAACTATCCAGCTACTGTGTCCTTGTCGCCATGTGTCCTAAACTAGTGTTTTCCTATAGCATTGTTGCTAGGCGTGTTCTAGAGGGTGTACTTCACCACAACAATTTCCTGGCTGTGCCTTCGATTACGAAGGGTGCGGTTCTTGTAAAGCTTCCCGACAAATCTGAAGCAGACTGTCTTCATCGTTATATTTATGAGTGGAAAGACCACTCTGTTAGGTGCTCCAAGGTTGAGGAGATGATGATGGTGCTGGTAGACATCTCTCACGAAGTCCATGGCCTAGTCAGTTATGCGAGATTCATCCCGTAGGTCAGTGGCAAGAAATAGTCTGCAGAGTTTAATTAGTGGAACTTTGCTTGTCTGTAGTAAGTACTATTTTTCAGTACTTGATTTGTATGTGTGTGAACCCTGTATTGTTTAGTACTGCTGCTTTCGTTGTGTGGTGAGTCCTGAGAATAGTCTATGCTAATGTCTGTCCACTCAATTCAGTTTGTATATTTTGAAGTATCCATATCATCTTTTTTGTGAGGACAGTTTATCAATTATGGTTACACTCCAATATATGTACGCATTGCAGGGTTTATCGCACCCACCAGGATTTCCAGTCCCATGGATGTTCAGTCCATACGATTTGTCACGACCTTTGGACTATCCTGCTTGTGGGAATAAGCGGGGGCCCTGCATGCCACGCGTAATTGGACGATTAATCTTCTGTTTAGAACCTGAACATAGTGATTTCCTGGTAAGGATTCACTCATGTCACATCAAGTAAATCTTATTGATTTAATGTCTAAATCTTATTGATTTAATGTCATGTTTTCTTACTTTTGCTGCAATTTTACGATGCAGGTTTTTCCATGTGACATTCGTCGCAGAATAAACCATTTGGTTTGCTCTATGATGGTTATTTTTGCAGGTTTCACTTCTTATGTCGTGTCAGTAACGAAGGCACTGTCCATCACTTATATTACCGGACACAATTGGATTAGTCAGTTGTCTGAGTACAATCTAAAGCCATATGATGAACTACAGTTTGGTTTAACAAACACACCACAATTAGTCCTTCTCGCGTTTAAAAGAAATGAAGAAAAAGACTGGATCAAGGTGACGGAGCCTAGTAAAGTTAGAAGGCCGATCATAGCAGACCAGACACGATCGTTGCTGTCGCACACATCGGTACCACCTTCAGCAACGGACCGAGCACCGGCACCTTCTCCGACGACACTTGCTCTAGCACTGACAACGGCAGCAGCTCGGTCTGATCCACCTGATGATTGGGCATCGACCGTGTCAGCGGATCAATCTGATCTACCGGAGGATCGGGCATCGACACCGGCACCTGTTCCGACACCGGCACCAGCTCCACAAGGAGCACCATCTCCGGCAGCAGCGGCGGCACTACCAGTCGCACCGGCACGGGCACCAGCAATGGCTCCGGCACCTGCACCAACACTTTAAGTTGCACTTGCATCTGCTCTGGCCCGTGCAGCGGCAACGGAACCAACAGTTGCACCGGCAACAGAGTGCGCTGCATTTCGCACTGCATATACCAAAGTCCTTACAAAAACCGACATCTCCACCTTCTTGGTAAGCATTGGCTGCCCAAGTGCTTCGTTCTTTTTTCTTTCCATGTCGTTTCACATGATTTACTTTGTTGATCTAACTGTTTGTGTATGTCTTCTTGTTTGCAAACAAAGAATTCCTAGAGCAACGAGGGAGTCGTCAATCCGGGCGACCGTGGCCAAGTTTCTCATACCATGCGCAACCTTGGTGTGAATGAACCTGCTCAATATACCGTAAGTACAAAGGATGGTCGCATGATGATTGATGCTAAAGGATGGTCAAGGTTCAAATCTAAATCAAATCTTGCGGTAGGGGATGATGTCAAAATCGAACTTTCTCGGCAAGGAGAGTTGGTCCAAATCAACTTTGAAATTCTTCAGTAGCAGCACGCAACTGCCGAACTGATCTATCCTCCGAGAGATTTTGATGTAATAATATGGCATGGTGAAACAAGTGTCCTGTGTGTATAAGTAGTACGAGAGTATTATTTATCATGTAGGATATCGTGAAAGAATTGCAACTTTGATTGCTGGTAGGAACTGTTGTTCGATTTCATCCTGACAGTTGTGGTGCTTTATTCAATTTTCTGTATTCGCCTTGCGATAGCATCTAAAACTAGCGCCATACCGATCGCTTGCAATATGAAATGCGCGGAGTTAGAACACATGGGCCCCCAAACATGCAGGCCCACCGGCCTGTGGCCCAAAGTCTAGAACCGTGAGCCTATCTGAGTATTATATTCTCAGCAGAACCTCCATATTATGTTATATATATTCCCCTTGATTTTTCTTATGTATAAAATTGTGATATAAAAGATTTTTATATTTCTTTACAGAGGGAGTATCTCTCTATCGAAAATATATTTATGTGTAACTAGTTACTCCTGCCTTTCTACTTCCTTTCGCTGATATGTGGGGCATCCGACAACGGGGTCCACGTGCCATGCACCAAATTAGAGTGCACAACTGCATTGTAGACTCACCCCGGTCGTAGCGCCGCAGTAATGCCCAATGAGTCGTCAAATCACAAAAAACCCACCTTTCCAGCTTTAGCAGTAAGCTGGACGGACGAAGCAACAATATTTCACTGGGCCTGAATCCCCTTCTCCCTCGTCTGCTTGTTCAGAGAAAAACCCCTCTCGGCAATTTCATAGGGTTTTCTCATGGAGAACTAGGTACAAATTCTTCATCCATCCCCGATAAATCCAAGTCCCTTGGTCGCGGGTAATCCTAGGATGGCAGTCGTCGCCATTGATGCATTTTTCTTCCTACTGAATCTAGTGTGTTTCATTTACAGTGCCCAAAGTGCAAGGACCCTACAGGTTTCTGCGCCCTCGGCGAGACGCCACACTTGTTCCTTCTCATCCTAACACAGGATTTTAAAACATGCACAGTATGTTCCTAGAATCCTCTTTTCTATCCGGGAGGGTGGGGGTTTTTGAACATGCTGTTGACTAATTTGGAAATTTGGATTGCTATATTTGGATAAAAGGTATTGGTACCATGGTCAACACTGGCGTGAAGGAGGAAATTATTTCTAGATTTGGATAGCGAATACATTGTGTTCTCATATTATTTTTCCTACAGTGCATTCCTTGCTCTGCCAGAACACGTGTACTCAAGATGGTTGGCCTTGCCATAACTGAATACACCAGTTTAATGGTCACATTGAAGACAAGCCATGGATATAAGTTCTGAGTTGGGTTCATGAACCAAGAAGATCGCTGCTTTTTTTATGGCCGAACTTGGATAAACTTTCTCAAGTGTTACGGACTGAAAGTTGGCGCACGAATGTTGATGGAAATAGCAGAACTTGGTCTCATCTTCACTGTGATCTTCCACCCCGATCTCATTCCAGTAGTTCATCCATGTTAGTTTTGTATCTGGTTCTTGCTTGTTGCCTCGATTACTTCTTAATCCACCTATTCCATCTAACTAATCACAATTTAATTTTAGAAGTAGCAATGATTTGTGATTCCCTTCTCTCACGAAGATGCTACTTCTAACTAATATTTGATATAATTGGTGGTACGTGTAGGTTATTTCAAAGTTAAGCACGCTACTCATTTGTTATTTCTATAAGAACTCGACGGTTACTGATGGCATTGAAGTTGACTGGGACGACATCCACAAGTTCCTACACTTCATTGATCGTCTTGAGGTCCTTGTGGGGCGTTTCAATGGTGGAAGGCCATGTGGGATATGTGTGCCACTGCTGCACACGTTGAATAGGTCCAACTGTGTCGAGAAACTTATGGTACGAGCTATTTTATGTTATATATGTTGTTCATAAACTCTTGCTTATACACAGTTTTACAGTTGTGATCTTCTTGAAACAGAAACTGCCCAGTTTTATTGTTCCTATACAGATGCCTGACCATGGTTGGGTCAGACTTGCGCTTGGTCACAACATGATGTTTATGTCGACCTACTCCATTCCCCTTGGAGGTGAAAAGATACTTATTCATGGGAGTTCTCAAATAATGAAGACCCGTCCATCTTGGAGAATAGGACAGAAGGTTATGCTCATGCTTTTCCATGGCTCTAAAGCCAATATCATGTTTATTGACCACAATGTGCGATGAAGCCGCTTTCAGAAGGTTGTGGATGCGCAGGGTGGCGCCGGGGCATTGTCCTGGGGCTTGGTGGCCTCACCCTTGGTTAACTGTAGGCAAAGTAGCACTGTTCGAGGCGTGCTATGTACGGTTGAACCTGTATAAGTACTCATACTGCTTTCAGCTATGGTTGTTAAGTGCCCCTACTAGTTTCAGTTAAGGTTGTTAAGTACTCCTGCTGCTTTTACAGTCTATCGTGTTTCTTCAGTCATGTCTTCCTCCAGCCACCAAAACCAAACCAGCGCCGGTGGGGCCACCTGCTTCCGCCTCCCACGGCTGGTCGCACCTCAGCGCACGCATCGCCGCCCCACCGTCTCCTAAATCGTTAACGTCGTCGTCCTCCGCGCGCTTTGGTGCGCTCGTCGCGGCGCTGCCCTCTCGCGTTGTCAACATGGTCAACAAACAAGAGGAATTAGGAGAGGACTATACGTGGAGAGGATGACGGTAGGGGCCCACCATGTCCATGGCCGCACGGAAGGAAGTTCCTCATTTTTTTGTTATATATACTCCATTGTCAGCGTATAGAAAAAGAAAATGCTTCCTCCTAGTGGTTTCCTGACATCTGGGACCCATGACATTGTCATCATATATAGTCAATAGACAAGAGAACAACACAAGATCGGCTGACACCTTGGACGTAGCTGCTCGAGCAGTATTTTTGTTTGTTATTGTTGAGACGGAGCGGGGTTTCAACTGGGCTGTGGCCCGTCTAGCCCAGGCTTATATTTTATGTTCACCACATGACCAGCCCAGCTATTTTTTCTTTGTGAAAATGAGCCCAGTTTATTTTTTCTGAAGAATACCCAATCCAGGCCTACTTATTTTTCTACGCCCTGATGGGCTGCAACTCTTTCAAGACGGCTGCAAATCTTGAAAGTAATATGAAATGGGGTGTAAATATAAGAAACAGATGACAAATTGGCAATTACTTTATAATTTCTGAATTTTTTCACATTTTTAGATTCTAATTTTACTGGGCTTTAACCTAATTTAAATATATCTTCAAAGTACTTTAAATCTGGCTCGACATTTCGGTATTAAAAATAGTTTGGACCCCACAGAAATATGCGAAATTTCGTTTAAATTTTTAACCCTGGCCAAGAAAAAAATGGACTGCAATAAATTTCATAAGAAGTTGCAATGAGCTATAAATTATTAAAAAAAATAGGTAGTGGTCTGACTTGTGGGCCTATTAAGTTGACGTGTATGCAAGATTTTTTTACTTATTATATACGTCAACAAACGATTCTAGCAGGCGTAACCGTTGGATGTCAATCCAACGGCTGTCGTGCTTCTTCAATCTCTGATCTTCTTGCTCTAGCCGCCAAATCCAGCGCCGGCGGGACCGCCTGCTCCCGCCTCCCGTGGCCGGTTGTGCTGCCGCGCAGGCCTCACCGCCCCCTACTACTCCCATCACTGGCCAGGACATCCCTCTACTCACCCAGATCCCTCCACTGTTGTGGCTTCGCCGCCTCCGGATCATTCGCTTCCTGGGTCTCGCCATCGTCCATCGCGTTGGTGTTCTCGGCACGGTGTGGTCAATGTTGTCAACAAACGACAACATCGAAAGAGGGTTGTACATGGAGAGGCTAACAGTGGGGACCCACATGGTCCATGGCCGCACGCAAGCAAGTACCTCCTTATTATGCCAAAAAGAATGAATCCTCCCAATGACAGCTTCTTCAACCTCTGATTTCCTTGCTCCAGCCGTCCAAACCACCGCGTGCTAATGCCTCCTGTGACCGGCTGTGCTGCCGTGGAGACCTCACCGCCCCTACTACTCCCACCACTGGCCAGGCCATCCTTCTACTCACCCACACCCCTTGTTATTCTGTGGCGACGGCAGCCTCACACCGCAGCCGAACTAGTCAACCCTCATACTCCTCTCCGCGTGGGCATCCACTGCCGCATCTTCCCTGGCTCCTCGCCGTCCCTTCCTAGGCCTTGTCGTCGCCCACTGCCTTGGTGCTCTCACCGCGGCGTGTTCAATGTGGTCAAGGAACGACTTCCACCGGAAGAGTACTGTACGTGGAGAGGCTGACAGGTGGGTCCATGGCCGCAGCAAGGATGTGCAACCTTATTACGCATCAAATAATTATTCCTCCACCTGGCAGCAGGGACCCACCAAACGGGCCACCATATTTTGCGAAAAAAATGTTTCCCCCTAACTGCTGGGACCCACCAGCTACATCTTCGCACGCAAGGAAGTGCGTCCATATTACGGGCAAAAAATATGATTCTCCCCCTGACAGTTGGGACCCACCAGCTATATCTTCGCACGCAAGGAAGTGCCTCCTTATCCTCCCTGACGGTCGGGACCCACCTGGTCGAAGCGTATGTAGCGTTGTCATTCTGGTCGCGAATGTGTATGTACATACTGGTCGATCGGCCTGTCTGCAAGCTGCAGCGATGAACCGTGGCCGAGTAAGGAAGGGCATGTGTCGTAGTAGAGGCACGCATGTAGCATGTCACGCAGTCCCGTCAATATCGTGTACACATACATATAGACAGGGTGCAAGAAAGTAAATACGGCCACATACATACATATGGGCGGGGTCTCAAACGCCTACTCGCACATACGTACGGCCAGGGCTCGTGTACATGGAGAGGCAGCGGAGAGCAGCGACGGTGTCGGCAGCCAACCGGCTGGGTCGGAACAGAGAAATTGCATCGTCATGTTCATCGGGAGGCAATGGAATACATCGTGTTCATCGGGAGGCAACTGGCTTGGACGGAACAGCCGAAACGAGGCCTGGCGTACCGCAGAACGGAGGAAACGGCCTTGTGTTCGACCGCCTATGGTCGAAACGGGATCCTATTCATCGGGAGGGGTGTGGCGTTGGCCATGGTGGGATAGACAAGGTTGGTTCTTCGTGGACCCTTCGTGGGTGGAGCCCTCCGTGGACTCGCTCAATCGTTACCCTTCGTGGGTTGAAGTCTCCATCAACGTGGATGTACGATAGCACCACCCATCGGAACCACGCCAAAAATCTCCGTGTCTACTTGCTCCCTCCAAACTCCTCCCCTTTACCTTCATATGCAATGATTTACATTCCGCTGCTATACTCTTAGAATTGCATGTGTAGGTTGATTGCTTGACTTGTGTTAAGTTGCTAAAATCTGCCAAGACATAAAATTGGGAAAAGGCTAGATTTTTATTTGGTCAAGTAGTCTAATCACCCCCCTCTAGACATACTTTTGATCCTACAAGTGGTATCAGAGCTTTGGTCTCCATTTGCCTTGATTTCCATAGCTTTGGTGATCATAGCCTTGGTTTCACAACCTAGGAGAGTATGGCGTCTAGCGAGGGAAATTACCACTGTAGAGGTCCTTACTTTGATGGTACTAATTTTGCTAGTTGGAAACATAAGATGAAAATGCATATTCTTGGACATAACCTTGCTGTTTGGGCTATTGTGTGTATTGGTTTGCAAGGTGAATTCTTCGATGGGAGAGAACCAAATCGCGAAGCAACTGCGAAAGAGTTGAAAATGCTGCAATACAACGCTCAAGCTTGCGATATCCTCTTCAATGGATTGTGCCCCGAGGAATTCAACAAAACAGCCGTCTTGAGAATAGAAAGGAAATTTGGGATACTTTGATTGATATGCACGAAGGTACCGAGTCCGTCAAGGAATCCAAGTTGGATGTGCTTCAAAGTCAGCTTGACAAGTTCAAAATGAAGGATGGTGAAGGTGTTGCTGAAATTTACTCTAGGCTTGCTCTCATCACAAATGAGATTGCCGGCTTAGGAAGTGAAGAGATGACTGACAGATTCATCATCAAAAAGATCCTAAGAGCCTTGGATGGAAAATATGATACCGTGTGCACATTGATCCAAATGATGCCCAATTACAAAGATCTCAAGCCAACGGAAGTCATTGGAAGTGTTGCTCATGAGATGTCACTCAAGGACAAAGAAGAGCTTCACAACAAGTCTAGTGGTGCTTATAAAGCCTCATGTGATGCTCCTGCCACATCAAGTGAAAAACAAGTCTTCAATGAGGAACTGAGCTTAATGGTGAAGAACTTCAACAAATTCTACAAGAGTAGAAGCAAAGAGAGAAGTTCCAAATCAAGATCCTACCATGACAAAAGACCTTCTAGTCGTGAATGTAATTGCTACAATTGTGGACGACCTGGACACTACTCCAATGAGTGTACGGCCCCATACAAAATAAAAGAAGTCTCACCTAAAAGAAGAAGTAGAAGAGAAGAATCACCTCCAAGAGAGAGAAGGATTAGAGATAATCGTTATGAACAAAGAACCTCTCGTAGAAGCAAGGATTTGGAAAGGAAGGACAAGTCATCAAGGAGCTATACAAAACGAAGATATCAAGCTCATGTTGGTGAATGGGTATCCGGTTCTGACTCCGACCACCACTCCGAGAGAAGTTATCACTCCGACTCCGAATATACTCAAGATGAAGGTGTTGCCGGTCTTGCATTTGCGTCAACCAACTCCTATGACATATTTGACTCACCAAATGAAGGAATTGGAAGATGCTTCATGGCTAAAGGCCCCAAGGTATCACACCCCGAGTATAATGATTTCAATAGCGATGAAGATGATTTGCTAGGTGATGATGAGTTACTTGTTGACAATGCTATTGATGAAGACTATGAAGAAACTACTATTAATCATGCTAATCAAGATGAAGCGAATGAAAATGATAAGAAGGAGATTGAGTGTCTAACTAAAGAACTAAACACCCTTAAGTTAGCTCATGAAACTACTTTGGAAGATCATCGAGAACTTATAAAAACTCATGAGAAGCTACGCTTTGAGAAGCTCAAACTAGAGCAAGAACATGGGTTCTTAAAAGCTATCAATGATGATCTTCGGAAGAAAAGTTCTTCTTACATTGCCAAGCATTTACTCTTGTCTACTTACATGCCACAAGTAAAATCTAGCAACAAGAGTAAGAAAGATTCTTCTTCTAGTAGTAACAATAATCATGCTAAATCCAATATTGTTGCTTCTACTAGTTCTCTTGATTCCACTAATGATTCTCTTAGCCAAGTTACACTTGAGCAAGAAAATAGCTTATTGAAGGGAATTATAGAGAAAGGTGTTTACAAGAGCCTTGCCGGAAGTAAGCAATTTGAGGAAATTGTACGCAAGCAAGGGAGGCACCGGAAGAATCATGGTGTTGGTTTTGAACAAAAGTTCAATGCCAATGGAGTTGAGTGGGAAGAAGATCAATACCCCAAGACGAAGTTTGTTCCTCAACAAGAGAAGTATGATCCTACTTCCTTCAAGGGGACACAAGCTCAAGATGATTTCCACCACAAGACCACAAGCTAAAAGGCAAAAACAAGCTTCAAGTGGAGATTGATGCATTTTAAGAAGCTCCAAAGGCCTTGGTCAAGTGGGTTCCCAAGACTACGTCAAGTTCTACCTCATCAAGTACATCTACAACCCCAAGGATTCCCATCAAGATGATGTGGATCCCGAAGAAGAAGAACTAGAGAGCTCATGAGGGTGAGTCCGCCAACATACTTCACTCATATTCATATTGGCAAAGACAAGTGCAATCAACTTCCACATCTTGCACTAGTTCAAGGAGCCACAAACCCTCTTGTTGGTAAGTCAAGGGACAAAGTAACCTAATGCTTTCATGGCATCATCTTGTGTGTACTTCACTCTATGTCTATGGATATCCTTGTTTGTTCCTTGTGGGACTAACCCATGTAGGTATTGAAAGTACAAATTACTCAAATGGATTGCTCCAAATAATCTACATCAACATTGAGCATCCACATCTTCAACATCTACATGAAGTCATCATCGACAAAACCCAAGGTTAGTACATCCCTCTAAAAAGGGGATATCACATCTAGGGGGAGCTTTACTCTAAGAATTGAGCTAAGGCAATTCTAATGGTGTGAACACAACAACGCTTTATGTAAAAGTGGTAACCCCACTTGTGCTTAAACAATGAGTATGACCTATGATCAAATGTTCTCATTTGACTCCTAAGTCAATATACTCATATATATATATATATATATATAATATATATATATATATATATATATATATATGACCTAGTCATCGCCAATTGCTTGATAGATGCTAGAGTGTTTGTGCATGCTTTGCCACATATTTCATTTGCCATCTTATTGTGTGAGCATGCTGGATGCATAATTTTCTTCATTCAAGGACGTCCATTTGTTGCTTTGATTGTTTGGTCTTTTCTTTTGGAAAAATGGATGGACAAGAATGCTTAAGTACTCCCTCTAGCTATATATGCTTTTCCCGTCTCAAACTCTATTCATACTACATCACAAAGTTTGATCAAGTCAGATTCGAAACCTCTGGGTGAGGAGCACTCGGAGCCACTGATTCGTCATAGACTTAAACTTCCCAAACCTCTTGGTATTTCAGTCTGACCGATTCATTCTGTCGGCGTTCTGGGAATGGGGGTCCCCAGACTTGCCTGCCTGCGGCCTGCAGCGTGGCTCAAGCGGTGGCCTAGTACGGCCCGTCTTCATCAACCCAAGCTCAAGACCCTCGCGAGGGGCCAAGCCTCGTGGGGCGGACGGCACAAGGCCTCCTCAGGGGCGGCCTCACGAGGCAGGCTCCCGAGGAGGCGGAGAGATCAAGGCAAGGGTACCTCGCAAGGTGCTCGTGACGTAAGCCATGACGATCGAGACCAGGCGGGCCCCAGGCGGGCGCCAGCCAGTGCAGTGTCCTCGTTTCCTCTTTGGTGCAAAGGGGGCAAGCGCAGGCGCGGAGTACCGAGGCATCAAGCAAAGGTTACCATATCGGTGCAACGAGACCAAGACCAGCAGAGCGGCAGGACGGAGGTCATCGTCGAGCCCAAGATGGCGTCATCACGAGTGCTTTTGGTAGCCGAAGACCACCTTTAGTCAGGATAGCTTGTACTAGCTGTCCCCCTTCAAAATGGCCATTGTTGGATCCCTTCCCGCTCAATATTTGGGAAGAGGACCAGGGCCTCTATAAATAGGGCTAGACACCACCATGGAGAGGGGACGAATGAAAGGGATCGAGACCCAATCAAACCCCTCCCAAGCAGAGCAACACCAGCTCAAGAACACCCCTCGCGAGGCTGTTGTTCCTTTGTACTATTCATCATCAGCCCAAGAGGCAATCCACCACACCACACACTGGAGTAGGGTATTACACCACAACGGTGGCCCGAACCAGTATAAACCTCGTGTCTCTTGTGTTGTTCATCGTGTAGTTTAGAATCGCGGCGAGGCTGTGGGGTGTGGATCGGTAGGGAGAAGATCTTCGTGCCCACCCCAGAGTTCGAACCTTAAGGGTTTTGCCGGTACCCGACATCCGACATTTGGCGCGCCAGGTAGGGGTGCGCCGGAATCTTCTTTCCGCGGTTCTGCGTTCCATCGCTTCGTCGCATCCATGGCGGACGCTTGCCGAGCTCGCGCCGAGCACCGGGCTGCTCCCGGCGCCCGTGTCGCCCAGACGGCTCCCGTCGGTGGGCCTCCTCGTTGTTCTCCATCGCCTGCCGCCAACGCCGCCACCGGCCCGGCAGGGAACAAGCAGCAAGCATCGTCGCTGCATCCTTCGGTGCGGCGGGAAGGCCGCACCGCCACTCCATCGCTAACCCCAGCCGGTTCGTCGTCTCACGCTCGTCGCGCTCCCACAGATGCACAGGCCGCGTTGCTCCTGGCACGTGAGCTCCTGCACTACCGCCCCATCGACGACCTCTACGAGGAGTGGCTCGCTCGCATCACCGAGCTTGTCAGCGCCGCAGGGGGCTCTCCCGCGCCGTCCCTCTCGCTGCCTCGCCCTCCGTCATGCATGGGCGACGCTGCTCGGGGAGCGCCTCCGCCACCTCCTCCCCAAGAAGGCGCCCTAGCTCCAAGGCGCGCGGCACATGGACGTGACCCGCTGCGTCTGGTGCCCTTGCAGCAAGAAAGAAGCTGTCAAGAAATCCCTCGGCCCCAAGAAGGCGCTCGCGTGCTCCCTGCTCCAGAGCGTCAAGACCGCATCCCTGCGCCAGCACATCAGGACCCCGCGCTGCCCCCGGCAGCGGCGCGTGGGAACCAACAAGAGCAAGCCCTACATCAGCAAGGGGCTCCGGTGACCAAGGCAGGTTGCCGCGCCTTCACCACCGAGCTGCATAGCGTCAAGTGGACCGGCAAGTTCAAGTCGGACCTGCCTCCCCGCTACGACGGACCGCCGACCCCGCGGAGTTCCTACAGCTCTACGAGCTGGGTATCGAGGCGGCCAACAAAGACAAAAAGGTCATGGCGAACCGGTTTCCCATGGCGCTCAAGGACGGTGCCCGCACCTGGCTCCTGAACCTGCCTCCCGGCTCTATCTCCTCCTAGGACGAGATGCGCAACCGCTTCATCACCAACTTCCAGGGCACTCGCGACCGCCCTCCGGCCGTGGGTGACCTGCGCCGCATCAAGCAGCAACCTGGGGAGACGCTGGAGAAGTACATTCAGTGTTTCAACAGCGCACGCCTCAAAATTCCCAAGGTGACCAAGGAGGCCATCATCTCAGCCTTCTCTGATGGCGTCCACGATGTCAAGATGAAGGAGGAGCTCGCCATCCACGAGGATCTGTGCACCTCACTGGAGCTGTTCACCTTGGCGACCAAGTGTGCAAGAGCTGAGGAGGGGCGCCTCTCCCTCCTCGAGTTTCCAGCTGCTGACCTAGAAGAGAAGAAAGCCAAGGCCAAGGACGTGAAGCGCAAGGGAGCAGCCGTGCTCGTGGCAGAACCAGACACGAAGCGCTGCAGGGACCAGCCGGAGTCGTCCAAGGGCAACCGATTCTGCGCCTACCACAACCTCTACAGCCACAACACCAATGAATTCCACGAGCTCCGAGCCGTCCGAGAAGGGCACATCGGTCGGCGGCCCGAGCGCAATGATTGGGGCTACGACCGAGGAGGAGGAAGAGGTGGAGGACGATGGGACGACCGAGGCCCTCGACAGGAGTGGCGTGACCACCCTCGCGAGGATCGCTGGCAGTACCAGCCTCGCGAGGGGGCTTGGAGGGATCCGCCTCGCGAGGACCGCCCGCAGGGCTACGCAGGCCTTCCTCCTCTACCACCATCGCCAAGAAGAAACGACGACCACCACCAGGACGAGGGGGCTGGGGGCTTCCAGGAGCCACGTGCTATCGCTTGCATTTTGGGCGGTGCCCAGGCCCCAGCCTCTCAGCGCATCAAGCAGTTTCCTCGTGAGGTGAATGCAGTCCTTCCCAAGCTCGAGGCCACGCGCCCTCTCAGGTGGTCCACGTGCGCCATCACGTTCAGCTCAGCGGATCAGCTCAAGTGTGCGGCTACAGCTGGCATCCTCCCAATGCTTTGTTCGCCATTCATCAGCAACGTGCAAGTTACCAGGACTCTCATCGATGGAGAGGCAGGACTCAATGTTCCATCCGTCGAGGCGTTCAACAACCTCCAAGTGCCTTATGATCAACTTCAGCCAACCAAGCCCTTCTCAGGAGTCACTGATGGCTCCACCACTCCGATAGGGCAGGTTCGCCTTCCTATCACTTTCGGAAGCGCAAGAACTACCGCACCGAGCTCATTGACTTCGACGTTGCCCACATTCGCCTGCCATACAACGCCATCCTCGGGTACCCAGCCCTGGCCAAGTTCATGGCGGTGACCCACCATGGCTACAACGTCCTCAAAATGCCAGGAAGCGGCGAAATCATCACGGTCCCCTGTGAAGAGAGAGATGCGGTGTGCTCCATTGAGCGTGCCTTCCAAGCTGCGTCAGTCGAGGGCCAAGACAGCAAAAGAGAGAACCCTCCCGAGGCAGTCCTCAAGAAGAAGAAAACATTACCCAGCTCAAGGCCTCAGGAGGTTGGCATCTCCGGAGGCGCCGCATCTGGATCTGCACCCGTGCAAGGGGTGCCTCCCTCCATCGCATAGGAAGGCGTGCCCGGCGCCCTCCTCGGGCAGGGCTCGGGGGCTCTCTCCTGGAGGGCCTCAGACTTTGCCAGGATCACGAGAGAGGCGCTCGGGCACCACTTGGAGGCGTGCTTCGTGGCACGTTTCCCTCAAGAAGGCAAGGGCGAGGAAGGCCCGACCCTCAGGAGTTCATCACCAAGACCACTCAGGAGCTTCAAGAATCAAGAGTCATACGCGGCGATCGCCACCTACCTGGTGTAGCTCCCCATCCAGGCGAGGATGGCGGGCTGCGCGTGTGCATCGACTACCCGGGGTTCAGCCGAGTCGCGTCTCATGAGCGCTTCTGGCCTTCGCGCATGGGACGCTGTGAGGGTCAGCCGCACAGCTACCTTCGCATGCCCTCCGGCCCGCCGAACGCGGCTGCCGCTCACCAGCGTCTTATGCGGAGCATTCTGGAAGCTCAGGAGGCCAGACACCACGCGATCCTGGCGGAGATGGAGATGGTCCTCGAGGAACCGCCCGGACCCCTAGAGCCTCCCGAGGCTCAGGGCTCCGGTGGCTCGTGAGGATCGGCTTCTTCACCGCGCTTCGTCAGCTACTCCAACACCTCCTCCGCAACGATTCCAGGTGACATCTTTCGAGTTCATTTCAACTAGGAGCGCCCTCAGGGCTGCATCATTCCCAGGCTGCGTGGGTCCGTCCCTGTGGCATGTATTCCTTTTGCTTATGTCTTCAGTTCACTTTGCTGGGGGCGCCCCTCGGGCTGCATCATCCCCAAGCCGCTCGGGCCTGGCCCAGTGGCATGCATCCTTTATGTGTTTGTCTAAGCTGATTTGCCTTTCATGCTTAACCTGCTGGTGATGATCGCCTGCTCGATTGACACCTACCTTTGGAGCCGCTCGCACTGGTACGGCGCTTGTCCATGGGTCCGTCCCTGCAACGTCGCTAAATCTGAGCGGTCGAGCTCTGGCCCGCGGCAGCCCCGCAAGCGTCACCTCACCAGGCCCTCAGTGCCCTCACCACTCTCTCAGAGCAACCAACGGCCGGCCGGCAATCGTAATGGCAACCTGTGCTGTTCTCGTATTGGTTTACAGGGACTACCCGAGGCCTAAAACGGGAGGCATCGCAAGCTCTCTTTCTTCCCTGCCCACGCGATCTGCTTGCACGTTAAAAGGGGGGCTCCTGAGCATCGCGACTCAGGAGCTCTTACTGGCTCTCCAGCCCTCACCCCTGGCCTTGCCAACGGCATCGCGACCCGGCATACTAGTAGCGGCTGAGCTCGCTCGAGGGCCGGGACCTGAGGACGTAGAGCACAAAGGAGAGTACGGGAAGGGAGGGGAAGCTCGCGAAGTCCTAACCCAACTACTCCCCAGCTGTTGACGCGCGAGCCCGGCACCCCCTGAAGGAACAACTCTGTGCTTCCGAGATAAGTCTCGCCCCTGGAACAGCTAATTGATGCAACACAAAACCTCCACTTGATGCGGCTCTGTAACGGCGATGTCTCCATCCTTTATCACCTCTCGGCCGCTGCTTGAGCGCTAAAGGGGACCTCCTGAGCATCGCGCCTCAGGGGCTCTTACTGGACCTCGGGCCGCTCACCTCCTGGCCTTGACCACGGCATCGCGACCTGGCATACCAGCGACGGCTGAAGCCTGCCTGGGGATCGGGACCTGTCAGCGTAGAGCGCCAAGTCGTCGCGAGGTTAGAAAGGGGGAGCCAAGCCGGAACAGGACATGCATTCACACCGCTTCATAATGAGGATAATATCAACAGAAGACATTGCGGACCCTTTACATGCCCCCACGGGGCATTTCCCCAATTCCTCGCAGGGAACAAATGGTGCAAATCCTAAGGAACCCTAACTACACGCGCCCTCATGGCCGACGCCATCATCAACAGTGGGCCACGGGAGGTTGGCGCCAACCCCATCCAGATCAACCGCGCCGGTGGCCCGATGCAGCCGCCTTGCTCCGGGCACGACGCGAGCTCGAGCGCACGTAGCTGTCGTCGCTCGTCTCTGGAGTATCGAAGTGCTCGGGAGAGTCGCTGAACTCCCAAGCATCGCCGCTGCTGCCAGAAGAGCTGTTTGGGAAGCGGGTGGCAGGCCTAGCCCTTGCCACGTCGATGCCCAGGCAGCCTCGTCTGGGGCAGCACTCCAGCTGGCGGCCTTCCGCATCGAAGACCTTGAAGAACATCACGGAGGAACCATCATATTCAAAGTGAATTACGAGGGCACCCCTCGTTCGGCAGACCCGGGCGATCTCGCCCCAGCCTCGGGTCATGTAGACCTTGCTCGGAGCAACGACTTCAACCTCTGCTCCGGTCGCCGGGGCGCTGCAGTCGGTGTGCTGTAGCCAAAGCTCGAGAGCCCCCTCGGCGGCATCTCGAAGGCGAAGAAGGGAGGGAAGCAGATCCAGGAGCTCGGAGGCATTACAGCATGGAGCACAAGCTCGCGAGAGGAGCCCGCGGCATGGACTCCAGGAGCAACGGCGCGCACCGCCGTGGCTCGTCGGCCTCGCCGATGGCGCAAGCGGCGTCGCTCGGCGTCTCCTTCTTCAGGGCCCTCGGCCCGGGCGTACAGAGGGAGCAGGAACCCAGGAGGCGGTCGCTCGTACCAAGGCCTCGACATCTCCGGCCCTGCAACTCCGTCGCGACGGTCGGGGACCGGTCGTTTCTTCGGCGGAAGCGGGTCAGGCCCCTCCTAGGGGGCCTTTCCTTTCTCTTCGGCTTAGAACCGGCGGATCGGTGGCATAGGAGGCAAGATGGAGGAGGAGCAAGGAAGAAGGAGCAAGCGGAGCAGGGAGAGATGGACAACGGGGGCTCACGCCTCTCCGTACTTATAGTCCGGAGGAGGCCAACCGTCGGCCCCCACGATCTCAGGTAATCATGACTCTTTTTGCATGTAGAAGGGTCTCGTCAAGTCAGGCAGGTGCCGAGGCAGCATGGGGAAGCGGAGACACCCACGTCCAGTCAAGTCGCCACACGTCGACCAAGGCCACAGACTTTTGGGGGCCCGCGGCGCTCCGCACTTGCCCTTTGGCTTCGCTGCCAAGCCAAGCCCGAGCGCGCCTTGGGCCCGGGGGCTACTGTCGGCGTTCTTGGAACGGGGGTCCCCAGACTTGCGTGCCTGCGGCCTGTGGCGTGGCTCAAGCGGTGGCCCAGTACGGCCCGTCTTCATCAAACCAAGCTCAAGACCCTCGCGAGGGGCCAAGCCTCGCGGGGCGGACGACACAAGGCCTCCTCAGGGGCGGCCTCACCAGGTAGGCTCGCGAGGAGGCGAAGAGATCAAGGCAAGGGGTACCTCGCGAGGTGCTCGTGACGTAAGCCATGATGATCGAGACCAGGCGGGCGCCAGCCTGCGCAGTGTCCTCGTTTCCTCTTTGGTGCAAAGGGGGCAAGCGCAGGCGCGGAGTACCGAGGCATCAAGCAAAGGTTACCATATCGGTGCAATGAGACCAAGACCAGCAGAGCGGCAGGACAGAGGTCATCATGGAGCCCAAGACGGCGTCATCACCAGTGCTTTTGGCAGCCGAAGACCACCTTTAGTCAGGATAGCTTGTACTAGCTGTCCCCCTTCAAAATGGCCGTTGTTGGCTCCCTTCCCGCTCAATATTTGGGAAGAGGACCAGGGCCTCTATAAATAGGGCTAGCCACCACCGTGGAGAGGAGATCGAGACCCAATCAAACCCCTCCCAAGGAGAGCAACCACCAGCTCAAGAACACCCCTCGTGAGGCTGTTCTTCCTTTGTACTGTTCATCATTAGCCCAAGAGGCAATCCACCACACCACACACTGGAGTAGGGTATTACACCACAACGGTGGCCCGAACCAGTATAAACCTCGTGTCTCTTGTGATGTTCATCATGTAGTTTAGAATCACGGCGAGGGTGTGGGGTGTGGATCGGTAGGGAGAAGATCTTCGTGCGCACCCCAGAGTTCGAACCTTAAGGGTTTTGCCGGTAGCCGACATCCGACACATTCCTTTCGGTCATACCGAGTTCATTGAGTTTATCTCAGTTTCAATCTCGGTGCAACCGATTTGAACATTTCGATCTCATCGAGTTGAAGTAACCGCTTATGATTCTGCATCTCGGTGCCACCGAGTTGCTCAACTCGGTCACACCGACAGTGTCTGGATATATATACCCACGGGTTGAATTTTGGAAATTTCTCCGAAACCCTTTGCTCGCGCCTGTCCAGGTCTGCTGACTCAAGGTCTCCGGATCGTCTCCTCCGTCGCCAGTGACCTCCTGCCGCTGGTCTCTGTCGCCGTCAACGGAATCTTCGCCGCTGTTGTCGCTGTCGGATGTCGGGTTCTGGCAAAACCCTTGAGGTTCAAACACTGTGGTGCGCACGAAGATCTCTCTCTTCCTAGCTCGCTCTCACAATGATCGCAAGGCCTGGCTCGACGAACCCAAAGAATGAGAGACACAAGAGTTTATACTGGTTCGGGCCACCGATGTGGTGTAATACCCTACACCAGTGTGGTGTGGTGGATTGCCTCTTGGGCTGAGGATGAACTAGTATAATGGGAAGAACAACCTCCTGAGGAGAGGTGTTCTTGTGCTTGGTGAGCTTGTGTGGATGAGGATGATCCGAATGATCCATCCCTTGCTATGGTGGTGGCTAGCCCTATTTATAGAGGCCCTGGTCCTCCCCCAAATATTGAGCGGGAAGGGATCAAAGAACAACCAAATTTGAAGGGAGACAACTAGTACAAGTTATCCTGACTAAAGGTGGTCTTCGCCTGCCAAAGGCTCTGGTGGTGACGCCGTCTTGGGCTCCACGGTGACCTCCGTCCTGTCGTCCTGCTGGTCTTGGTCTCGTTGCACCGATATGGAAACCTTTGCCTGATGCCTCGGGACTCCTCACCTGCGCTTGCCTCTTTAGCACCAAAGAGGAAACAAGGACATTGCGCGTGCTGACACCCGCCTGGCCACGGTCGTCATGGCTTGCATCACAGGAACCTCGCGAGGTGCCCCTTCCCTTGATCTCTCCACCCCTCGTGAGCCAGCCTGGTGAGGCCGCCCCCGAGGAGGTCTTGCGTCGTCCGCCTCGCGAGGCTTGGCCCCTCGCGAGGGTCTTGAGTGCTTGCTGGTGAAGATGGGCCGTATAGGGTTGCTAGTGGAGCCACGCTGTGAGCTGCAGGCAGGAAAGTCTGGGGACCCCCATTCCCAGGACGCCGACAGTAGCCCCTGAGCCCAAGGCGCGCTCGAACTTGGCTTCGAGCCGAAGCCAAGGGGCAAGTGCGGAGCACCGCAGGCCCCAACAGCCTGCGGCCTCGCTTGACGCGTGGCGATTGATTGGACGTGGGCGTCTCCGCTTACCCACGCTGCCTCAACAACTGCCTGACTTGACAAGTCCCTGCTGCATGCAGAGAAAAATCATCATTACCTGCGATCGTGGGGATCGCCGGTTGGCCTTCTCCCGCTATAAATGAGGAGGGGCGGAGCCCCCGTTGCTCATCTCTTCCTGCTCCGCTCGCTTCTTCTCCCTTGCTTCATTGTTAGTAGCGACACCCATGGCGCCTGCGAAGAGGTTCTCGGCCGTGGAGAAGGGGAAGGCCCGCCAGGAGGGGCCTGGCTCACCGCCGCCCAAGAGGGCCCCCCCCCCCCCCCCGCAAGCACACTGCGACCCACGCCGTGGCCCCTCGCGGCCGCGGCGGCGCCTCTTCGCGTGGTGGGAGTCGCCCAGGTCGTGGCAGCCCCGTTGATGAAGGGAGGCGCGCCATGGTTACGCGGCCTCCCCGGCTGTGCTTCCATTCGGCGGAGGCACTACCGGAGTTCGTCGTGTGGTCGGAGAATCCGGCCGGCACCTAGCTTCAGCTCCCACGCTTCTTCGCCGGCGAGCTGCCGGCCACGGGTCCAGGTGGGCTCTGGCTGCAGGCTAACGGCTGCTGCATCAAGGCTTCGTGGGTCACGGTGGAGGTCTCCGTCGCGGGCAACGCAGCCCTGGCCCGCGGCTGGCAGACGTTTGCCCGCGCGCGTGGCCTGGGCAGGCGGTGCACCCTTCACTTCAAGTACGATGGCAACGCGACCCTCTACGTAAGGGCGTTCGAAGAAGATGGCCGCCGCGTCGGGTGCTGCCCCGAGGACAATGACGGCAGCGAGGGTCGTGACGAAGGTGAGGATGCTCTTGCCCTCGGCGCTGGCCGCTGCTCGTCCAGCTACGGCGACTCTTCTTCCGGCGACAGCTCTAGCAGTGGCGGCTATGACCAGCCGCCACGCCGCCGCGCCCGCTTCGAGGGTGGCAGCGGGGCGTCTCATCGCCGCGCTCCGGTGAAGCGCGAGGAGGGGTCCGGCTGAGCTCAAGAGAGCACCATGGGTCCATCCTCGCGAAATGATGCAGGGGCACACACCACTTTTGTTTCGTTCTTCCTTTTCTTCCTGCGTTGAGAGAGCCACGTATGGGGCCCCGTAGGGGCGTGCAACGAACCATGATTTCCAAGTTTCTATGCTATGTTTATTGTTCCTGTGCCGTGTTGCAGCATCAACATTTTATGTAGGCATGTAGAAATAACTTAGCTTGACACGCTCGAAGTAGTTTTCGCCTCGTGAGGCGCGCATTTCCCAGTACCTGGCGAGGCCTCCTTGGCTTGGGAGGCGTCTAGGAACTGCAAAAATTCGTTAGGAAACTCTTATTCTTCCGAGCCCTGGCTGCAAGCGCAGCCGGCCATGACCTAGCGCTTTGCATCGCGATACCTGAGGGGCACGAATTGAGAGAGGTGCGCCAGCTTGCGAGCTCGAACGAGCGTGCCTCGCGAAGAACATGAAAAATGCCCACGAGGACAGGAAAAATGCTCACGAGGGCACCTGTCCAGCCCCCTCGCGAGGCATGCAAGGCAGAGTACAGGTCGAAACAAGGAACCGAGGGCAAAACAGAGGCAAAAGGAGGTAGAACCAAGTCGGCAAGGAACATCAGAAAGCAAATTTTCATTAAAGAGGGGCAAGCCAACTATGGAAAGGAAATGAAAAGCCGCGTCCGGCACCTAGTCTAGTCTTCTTATCTTCTCACCAGCACGGAGCTAAGTGCTGCCACTAGGACATGGGAGGGAGCCCCCGAGGCCTGAGGGCGGCACTCCTGAGACTCCGAGGCGTGTACATTCCCACTCATTATTATGTGAGAGTGTCATGAGGGGAGACCTTCACAGCCACTAGGCCTTGCTTCACAGGCGCCGGGCCTTTCTTCATGGGTAGAACTTCCGGAGGTGCTGATGTTCCAGGCGTTCTAGATGGGGACCCCATCCTGCATCTCCAGGCGCATGGCGCCAGGCCTGGAGACGTGGGCGACCTTAAACGGGCCCTCCCACATGGGTGAAAGCTTATGCAGCCCTTCCCTAGAGAGCACCCGCCTTAGGACGAGGTCACCCATCTCGAGCGTCCTGGAGCGGATGCTGCGACAGTGATACCGTCGCAGCGCCTGCTGGTATCTTGCCGCCCGAAGCATGGCTTCACGGCGGCGTTCCTCCCCCAACACGAGGTCCATCCCCCGCATGGCGTCCTGTTGCGCCTCATCGAACGCCAGGACCCGTGCAGAGCGATGCTTGACCTCATGAGGGAGAACCGCTTCTGCTCCGTAGACGAGGCAGAACGGGGTCTCGCCTGTTGGCTTGGTGGCGGTGGTGCGGATGGACCACAACGCAGACTGGAGCTCATCGTGCCAGCCCTTGCCGCAGGCCTTGAGCTTCTTCTTGAAGGTCCTGGTCTTGAGGCCTCTCAGGACCTCCGCGTTGGCGCGTTCAGCCTGACCATTGCTCCTGGGGTGTGCCACTGAAGCATAGCAGATCTGCGTTCCAAGATTAGCACAATATGTTTTGAAGAGATTGCTAGTGAACTGCGAGCCGTTATCGGTGATGATGCGGTTGGGGACCCCAAACCGGCTCACGAGACCCTTGATGAACTTGACCGCGGATCTGGCCGGGATGGTGCGGACAGCTTCTACCTCTGCCCATTTGGTGAATTTGTCGATGGTGACGTAGAGGTAGCAGTAGCCCCCACGCGCTCAGGGAAACGGGCCTAAGATATCCAGCCCCCAGACTGCGAATGGCCACGAGAGCGGGATGGTCTGGAGGCCCTGAGCCGGCTGGTGGATCTGCTTGGCGTGGAATTGGCAGGCCTCATAGGACCTCACCAGCTCAGTCGCGTCGTTGAGCGCCGTAGGC
Source organism: Triticum aestivum (assembly GCF_018294505.1). Classification (NCBI taxonomy): domain Eukaryota; kingdom Viridiplantae; phylum Streptophyta; class Magnoliopsida; order Poales; family Poaceae; genus Triticum; species Triticum aestivum. The sequence continues at coordinate 401,386,318 of NC_057799.1, forward strand.
CAGTAGAACCCGCTGCGAACGCTTTGCTGATGAGGGTTCGTGACGATGAGTGGTGCCCGCAGTCTCCGCCATGTATGTCAGTTAGCAGCTCTTTCCACTGTTCCCTGGAGATACAACGCAGGGAAACGCCATTCGACCGCTTCCTGTATAACTCACCATCCTGGATGCAGTACGCCGTGGCCTGTCAGGCCACGCGCTCCGCGTCCTCCTCTTTCTCCGGCAGCCTCCCTTGCGCCAGGTATTCCTTGAACTCATTGGTCCAGCACCCCTCCTAAGGCTCGAGCGCCAAGAGTAGGCGCGCTCCCGAGGTCGGGCCACAGGCCGGGGCTCCCGAGGCAGGTGGTTGGGGGAGCTCCTCCCGAGGCTGCGCCGGCCCCGAAAGTGGAGGTGCTGCTGATGGCTTGAAGAGCCGCTCCTCGAAGATGCCAGGCTCTTGGGGTAGTTGCTTGGATGCTCTTTTGGCGATGTCGTCGGCCTCCTTGTTGGTGCCACGGGGCACGTTCTGCAATTCGCCTAAGAACTGCTTTTCCATTTTGCGTACCTCCACGAGGTATGCCTCCATGTGCTCGTCCCTCGGCTCGTATACCTTGTTGGAGAAGTTGACGAGAAGCTACGAGTCGTCCCCGATGGTGAGGCGCTTCACCCCCAGGGCCGCCGCAGCCTTGAGGCCAGCTATGAGGCCTTCGTACTCCGCTATGTTGTTGGAGACCTTCTCACCCTGCTGGAAGCAGAGCTGCATGGCGTAGTAGAGCTTGCCCTGAGTGGGTGAGATGAGCACTGCTCCAGCCCCCGCGCCCTGGCGCGCAAATGCGCCATCGAAATACATAACCCAGCCATGTGGTGCTTCACTTCTATCACGCCCAATATGCGACCCTATCCGAGAGGAACTCGAAGGTCCCACCAAGGATAGACCCGCATATTGAAACGCTTTTGCAAGGTGGATATCATTACATCAACATTACATAATAGATGGGGGTACATACAAAAGGCACAAACGCCCCAAGAATACAACAATATCATACAAGAGATCAACATCCGACTACGGATGAAACACAAACAGAAGCTCAAACGACATCCACCCTGCTAGCCCAGGCTGCCGACCTGGAACCTATCCCCTGATCAAAGAAGAAGCAGAAGAAGAACTCCAAAACAAGTAACATCGCTCTCGCGTCATGATCATCGCAGAACCTGTACCTCCAACTGTTGTTGTAGTAATCTGTGAGCCACGAGGACTCAGCAATCCCATTACCATGGGTATCAAGACTAGCAAAGCTTAATGGGTATGAAAAGGATAAGTGGTGAGGTTGCAGCAGCGACTAAGCATGTATGCTGGCTAACTTACGAAACAAGAGCGAGAAGAGGAGCTTAACAAGCGGTCGTCAACTAGAAATGATCAAGAAGTGATCCTGAACTCCTACTTACGTCAAACATAACCCAAAAACCATTTCCTCCTCTCGAACAACCCCGAAAAGAGACAATCACGGTTACGCTCGCGGTTGGTGTATTTTAGAAGAGTTTACTTCAAGTTTACTACAACCGGATATTAACAAATTCCCATCTGCCACATAACCGCGGGCACGGCTCTCGAAAGTTTATACCCTGCAGGGGTGTCCCAACTTATCCCATTATAAGCTCTCACGGTCAACGAAGGATATTCCTTCTCCCGGGAAGACCCGATCAGTCTCGGAATCCCGGTTTACAAGACATTTTGACAATGGTAAAACAAGACCAGCAAAGCCGCCCGATGTGCCGACAGTCCCGATAGGAGCTGCACATATCTCGTTCTCAGGGCAACACCGGATGAGACATCCTACGAGTAAAACCAGACCTCGAGTTTCCACGAGGGGGGTCCGCAGTCTACTCTGTTCGGACCAACACTTAGAGAAGCACTGGCCCGGGGGGGTTAAAATAAAGATGACCCTCGGGAGCGCGACTCCCAAGGGAAAAGAAATAGGTGATAGGCAAATGGTAAGACCAAGGTTGGGCCTTGCTGGAGGAGTTTTATTCAAAGCGAACTGTCAAGGGGTCCCCATAACACCCAACCATGTTAGGAACGCAAAATCAAGGAACATAACATCGGTATGACGGAAACTAGGGCGGCAAGAGTGGAACAAAACACCAGGCATAAGGCCGAGCCTTCCACCCTTTACCAAGTATATAGATGCATTAATTAAATAAGAGATATTGTGATATCCCAAATAAACATGTTCCAACATGGAGCAATCTTCAACTTCACCTGCAACTAGCAACGCTATAAGAGGGGCTGAGCAAAGCGGTAACATAGCCAAGCAACGGTTTGCTAGGAAGGGTGAAAAGGTTAGAGGCTATCATGGCAATTTGGGAGGCTTGAAAAACAGGTGATAGGTAGCGCAGCATAGCGATAGAACGAAGCAACTAGCATAGCAATGATAGTAGTGAGATCCAGGGTAACGGTCATCTTGCCTGAAATCCCGCTAGGAAGAAGAATGAGTCCATGAAGAATATGAAGCCACGAAGACAAACCAAGCGTAGGCGAACGAATCCTCACGATCGCAACGAAACAGGAACTATCGAGAAGAAGCACAACCGGAAAGAAGCAAACAACATGGTAAACACACAACACGTAACAAGACATGATTCTCAACCAAGTATGATGCATAACAAAGGATATATGAAGCTACTCATGGCAAGAGATGATGCATACAAGAAGAACATATCAAAGCAAGTTTTGAGGCCGGAAACAACATATAACAAATCTGGTAAGTCCTCATATGCAAATTTTTGAAATTAGTCCAGATCTGAATAAACCTTATGTTCAAGTTGTTAAACAGCAAGTTAAAATGCACCAAGATGATCTACACTAAATTCTAGTCAAGTTTCATATAAAGTTCATTTAGTTCGGAGCTACAGCCTAGAAGATATGAGCAAAACAAGTTGAACATGGCATTGATGCAAAATACATTCAAACATCAAGCAAACACGCAAGCAAGTTTTGAAAAACATGCAGATGAAATGCAGGTGATGACATGGCAAAATGCAACACGCAAGCAAATGACATGGCAACGGTGGCAAATAACTGGGTGACACCTGGCGCATCGGATCCGGGGCGTTACAACTTCCCAGCGAGAGGGATTGATCCTCACCTGCCTCAAGCTCCGGGGCGTCCGTCCATTCCGCCATGAAGTCAGCGAGCATGGCTCCCTTGATGACCCTGGTTGTGCTGAACTCCAGCTGGAATGCCTGCAGCTTGATATTCCACTCGGCGACTCTTCCAGCAGCGTTGGGGCTCCTGAGTACCCTCTCCAGTGGGTAGGCCGGGACGACCTTGATTGGGTGACCTTGAAACTAGTGTCGTAGCTTGCGCGAGGCCACCAAGAGCGCGAGCAAGAGCTTCTGAGGCATGGGGTACCGTGCCCTTGCATCCCGCAGTACCGTGCTGACGAAATACACTGGGTGCTCGATGAGGGCGGGCGAGCCGACGGGGCCTACGTCTGTCGGAGGTTGAGGCGCCTCCTGAAGTGGTAGAACCCCGAGAGCCTGGTCGCTCATTGGGGCCTCTGCGGTCCCAAGGACGCTGTCTTGCTGAGCTGGGTCATCCATTGGTGTTGCTACAGCCCCCGCGGTGTCCTTCGGGTCTTGCATCACCCCGGCCGGGGGCGTGACTCGGCGCGACGTATCCTTGGCCTAGCGCTCTTCCTGAACCGCCACCAGAGCTGCACTGGCTGAGTATGGAGTGGCAGCGAGGTAGAGCACCAGTGGCTCGAGAGGGTGGGGCGCCACCATGACCGGAGGGCTGGTCAAGTATCTCTTGAGGTCCTGAAACGCTTGGTCAGCCTCCGGGGTCCACTCGAATGGGCCCTTCTTCTTCATCAGCTTGAAGAATGGCAGGGCGCGCTCTCCCAGCTTGGAGATGAAGCGCCCCAACGAAGTCACGCAGCCAGCAAGCTTCTGCATCTCCTTGAGGGTTTATGGTGGGCTCATGTATTCTATCGCCTTGACCTTCTTCGGGTTGGCCTCGATTCGCCTGTGGGACACGAGGAAACCCAGCAGCTTGCCGGAAGGGACTCCAAACATGCATTTCTCCGGGTTGAGCCGCAAGTCCACCTGGCGCAGGCTCTCGAAGGTCTCCTCCAGGTCCTAGATCAAAGTCCTCACCTCCCGAGACTTTACCACAATGTCGTCGACGTAGGCTTCAGCGTTCTTCCTGAGCTGCTGACCCAGGGCGATATGCAATAGCCGTTGAAAGGTCGCGCCTGTGTTACGCAGCCCGAACGACATGCAAGTGTAGCAATACACCCTGCACGGGGTCAGGAAGGCCGTCTTCTCCACATCCTCTACCACCATCTTGATCTGTTGGTAGCCTGAAAACGCATCCAGGAAGCACAGCAGGTCGCACTCGGCAGTGGAGTCGATGATCTGGTCGATGCGTGGAAGCGGGAACAGATCTTTGGGACAGGCCTTATTGAGGTTGGTGAAGTCGACACACATGCACTCCTTCCCTCCTTTCTTTGGCACAATGACGGGGTTCGCCAGCCACTCGGGGTACCGAACCTCGCGAATGACACCTGATGCCTCCAGCTCGCGGGTTTCCTGGATGATGAAGGACTGCTTCTCCGTGGACGGTCACCGCGCCTTCTGCTTCACAGGGTGCACATTGGGGCACACCCTTAAGTGATGCTCGATCACTCCTCTTGGGACCCCTACCGGCTGTTTGGGCTCCCAGGCGAATACTTCCTTGTTTGCACGCAAGAACTTCACCAATGCCTCCTCTTGATCTGGGTCGAGGTTGGCACCTATGGTGAAGGTGACTCCAGAGGACCCATCTTCCTCGACCGGCACCTGCTTGGTTTCTGCCCGATCTTGAGTGAACAACTGCTTCTTCTTGGCTGGCGCGGCCTCCTTAACCCTAGAGGTGGCCTTGTCAGCCGGTCGCACTGTCGCGGCGGTCTTGAGGGCAAGCTTGAGCGCCACCAGAGCGTCCTTGGTATCTCCAACTATGGTGAGGACGTCCCTGCTCCCGAGCATCTTCATGAGGTTGTAGGCCGGATGGATTGCCGCCATAAACTAAGCTAGAGCTGGGTACCCGAGGATGGCGTTGTATGGGAGGCTAATACGGGCGATGTCGAAGTCGATCAGCTCAGTGCGATAGTTGTCGCGGGTGCCGAAGGTCACGGGAAGGCGGATCTGCCCCAGGGGACTGGAGGAGCCGCCGCCGACCCTGGAGAAGGGCTTGCTGGGGCAGAGCTGCTCGAGCGGTACGTGAAGGAGGCTAAAATCCTCCACGAAGAGCACGTTGAGGCCGGCGCCGCCGTCGATGAGGGTCTTGGTGACGACCACGCTGTAGATGGTGGGCGTGCAAAGCATTGGGAGCACGCCCGAGCCGATGGTGGTGACAGGGTGATCCCCGAGTCGAAGGTTAGGTCGTCCTTGGGCGCCGCCCATCCCGGGGGAGCCCCCTGCCACGCGAAGGTGGCGCCGATCTGGCGAAAGAACGGCTTGGTGTGACGGTCCTAGGGCGGCGCTTGCGAGCCGCCGAGGAGGGCCGCGACATCAAGGGGCGCCGGTGCCGCGAAACGCGCCACGAAGAGGCTGCGCAGCTCCTCCCAAGATGCCACCATGGATCCTGGGAGGTTGAGCAGACAGGCGCGCGGCGCACCAGTGAGGGCCATGGGAAGCCAGTTGGCCATGACCTTGTCATCGCCCCCAGCCTTCAGGACAGCCTCTTCATACGCCTGCAGGAATGCTGACGGGTCCGCCGCACCATCGTAGCCTGGCGTCATCTCCGGCTTGAACTTGGGCGCCACTGCACCCACCGCAGGGCAGGGGCAAAGGCTCTGAGCCCCCTGGCCCTGCCATGGGCATCCGCTATTGTAGCCGGAAGAGCAACGTCGGCCATGGAGCAAGGCGCTGCGGTGGCGGAGCGTGGATCGATGGAAGGAAAGCTTCGGCGCACCCCTACCCGGCGCGCCAAATGTCGGATTTCGGGTTCCGGCAAAACCCTTGAGGTTCGAACACTGGGGTGCGCACGAAGATCTCTCTCTTCCTAGCTCGCTCTCGCAGCGATCGCAAGGCCTGGCTCGACAAACCCAAAGAACGAGAGACACAAGAGTTTATACTGGTTCGGGCCACCGATGTGGTGTAATACCCTACTCCAGTGTGGTGTGGTGGATTGCCTCTTGGGCTGAGGATGAACTAGTACAATGGGAAGAACAACCTCCTGAGGAGAGGTGTTCTTGTGCTTGGTGAGCTTATGTGGATGAGGATGATCCGAATGATCCATCCCTTGCTACGGTGGTGGCTAGCCCTATTTATAGAGGCCCTGGTCCTCTCCCCAAATATTGAGCGGGAAGGGATCCAACAACTGCCAAATTTGAAGGGAGACAACTAGTACAAGTTATCCTGACTAAAGGTGGTCTTCGCCTGCCAAAGGCTCTGGTGGTGACGCCGTCTTGGGCTCCACTGTGACCTCCGTCCTGCCGTCTTGCTGGTCTTGGTCTCGTTGCATCGATATGAAAACCTTTGCCTGATGCCTCGGGACTCCCCGCCTGCGCTTGCCTCTTTAGCACCAAAGAGGAAACAAGGACACTGCGCGTGCTGGCGCCCGCCTGGCCACGGTCGTCATGGCTTGCGTCACAGGAACCTCGCGAGGTGCCCATTGCCTTGATCTCTCCGCCCCTCGCGAGCCAGCCTGGTGAGGCTGTCCCCGTGGAGGTCTTGCGTCGTCCGCCTCGCAAGGCTTGGCCCCTCGCAAGGGTCTTGAGTGCTTGCTGGTGAAGATGGGTCGCAGGCAGGCAAGTCTGGGGACCCCCGTTCCCAGGACGCCGACAGTCGCCGTAGCGAGTTCACCACTGAGTTAGGGGTCAGCTTTCAGCTTTCAGCCATGTCAAACAACAGTGACAGCCAAAACAGGTCTGGGGAACAGGTTCACTTAAGTGAGGGCTCTAGTCCTGATAGCTATGATGATATGAGCAGAAGTACTCCTAGCAACCTGCCTAAGGCTGCTACTAGGCAAAGGAGGAAAAGGAATTCAGATTCAGAAGATGAAGACTATATTGCTGATGAAGAGGTCACTTCCAAGAAGAAGTTGATCAAGAAAGGGCAAGTTGCTGCTGTTGCTGCTGGCATCAAGCCAGGGATGAAGAAGAAGGCTCCTGCTCAGAGGAAGCCTATGTCAAAAGTTAGAGCATCTAGTCAAGAGAAGGCCCAGCCAGCAAGTGATGCTGGAAAGGAAAAGAAGGAAATAAAAGGTGGAAGATGGTGCAGACTTGTAGACCCTGTGGCTAAATTTGAGAAGCATTCATCAGATGTGGAAGAGGATGAAGAAGATGCTGCACCAGCTCCCAAAGCTCAGAAGTTGATGGGGGATGCCATCAATTCAGGGGCTGCTCCATCAAAGCCCAAGACTGCCCCCAAGGCTGTTGATGCTGCTCAAGCTTCTAAGCCTACAGCACCCAAGAGATCAACTAGGAACATACCAGCTGCTGAGAAGAACAAGGCCCCAGTGCCTGAAGTGGAAGAAGAAGAAGAAGAAGCCCAAGTGCTTAGAAAATAGAAGCCCAAGATCCCAGATCATGATGATACACATCCTGTGGCTAAGAATATGAAGCTAAGGAAGGATGCAGGTTTCAGGCTATGGAGGCAGATAGACCCATATGCCACCAGAAGGAGGAGTGCTGTAGACTAGAGGTTCCACACAAAGTAACAACAAGATTTCTATGAGACTGTGCTCCTGGACAAGAAGCCCATAGTCAGGGATATGAGATGGGTTGACTGGACTTACATTGACAACAATGCAGATCACTTCCCAAGAGTTCATGATAGCTTCAGACTGACTAGAGTTGACAAATTTGTTGGCCAGAAACCCACCAAGTGGAATGATGAGATGGTGATGCAGTTCTATTCCACAGCACAGTTTTACCCAGATGGTAAAATTGCTTGGATGACTGAGGGTACTAGGTACCAGTCTACAGTTGCTGAGTGGGCCAGCCTTATCAATTCCCGTGAAGAGCAAGAGGATGACACAGATGTGTATGCCAAGCCAATGAAAGGACACAACTCCATGGCACACATGTACAAGGAGATTCCTGATGCTGCCCTGGATACTCACAAGTTTGGCTCTGTGTACTATCTGCTGTCTGGACTGCCCACAATCAAGACTATCCTCAGGCACACATTGTTGCCCAAGTCTGGAGATGACAGGATGATAAGAGGACATTCCATCAATTTACTACACATGTTTGACATATCAGAGAAGTTCAAAGTGATGACATTGATTGTAGAGACAATCAAGAGGACTACAGCTGATCAAAAGAGATCATGTGGATATGCTCCACACATTCATATGCTCATCTACTCCAAGATGGGCAAAGGCACATATCTTTTGGACAAGGAGCACCTTCCCTTGTTGCCTGAATTTGAAGACAATGAAGTCGTCACAGATGCTACACATCCTACTTCAGTAGAGGCTCTGGAGAAGAGGGAGAAAGCTAAAGAAGAGAAGAAAGCACAATCTTCACAAGTTCTAGATGCTTCAACTGCTCACCTCAGGACCAAGTAGGATCAGCTGGGCTATCTGCTTGAGGCCACTGTCAGAGTTGAGAAAGGATTAACAACCCTGACTGAAAATCAAGAGAGTCTTGAGAGGATCATCAAGCCAAGTTTTATGATCTAGACTTGAAGGTCACAGAGATCCAGACTACAGTTGAGCAACTCCAGGATGAAGCTGAAGAGAGAAGAGGGAGAGCTACCAATGAAGCTTTTCAGAGAGTGCCTAGGGCACAAAGGTCAGTGTCGGATTTCGGGTTCCGGCAAAACCTTTGAGGTTCGAACTCTGGGGTGTGCACGAAGATCTCTCCTCCCCCTAGCTCACGCGCTCACCACGATCTCAAAGCTCAGCACGTCGAACTCGCAGAACAAGGGACACGGGGTTTATACTGGTTCGGGCCACCGATGTGGTGTAATACCCTACTCCAGTGTGGTGTGGTGGATTGCCTCTTGGGCTGATGATGAACAAGTACAAGGGAAGAACAGCGTCATGAGAGGAGAGGTGTTCTTGTGCTCGGTGAGCTTGTGTGGATGAGGATGATTTGAGTTTGGATCAGTTTGCCTCCTACTGTGGTGGCTAGTCCTATTTATAGAGGCCCTGGTCCTCTTCCCAAATATTGAGCGGGAAGGGATCCAACAACGGCCAAATTTGAAGGGAGACAACTAGTACAAGTTATCCTGACTAAAGCTGGTCTTCGCCTGCCAAAGGCTCTGGTGATGACGCCGTCCTGGGCTCCGTGGTGACCTTCGTCCTGCTGTCCTGCTGGTCTTGGTCTCGTTGCACCGATATGGAAACCTTTGCCTGATGCCTTGGGACTCCTCGCCTGCGCTTGCCTCTTTAGCACCAAAGAGGAAACGAGTACACTACGCGCGCTGGCGCCTGCCTGGTGCCCGCCTGGCCTTCGTCGTCATGGCTTGCGTCACAGGGACCTCGCGAGGTGCCCCTGCCTTGATCTCTCCGCCCCTCGCGAGCCAGCCTAGTGAGGCCGCCCCCGAGGAGGTCTTGCGTCGTCCACCTCGCGAGGCTGGGCCCCTCGCGGGGGTCTTGAGTGTTTGCTGGTGAGGATGGGCCGTACAGGGCCGCTGGTGGAGTCACGCCGTGGGCCGCAGGCAGTCAAGTCTGGGGACCCCCGTTCCCAGGACGCTGATAGTTAGTAGCTGTGCCAGTCAGTGACATAAGGGCTACTACATCAGCACCAGCAGCTACAACCTCTGTTGTCCCTCCAGTTGCTACTCCACCAGCTCCACAGACCTCTCCGGATGCATTCGTTGCAGGACTCCTCTCCACGCCACCTTCACACTCCGGAGCTCCCGGAGATCGTGCTTAGAGAGCCGCATAGCACTATGCATTTTCAAGCTTTTTGGTAACTTGTTGCCAAAGGGGAAGAAAGTGTATAGATCATAGGCTTCGAGAGAGTGTGTGTTTTGCTTATTTTGCCTCTCTTGCTACTTTATTTGTTTGCTCGTTTGATACTCTACTCTTGTGTGTGTGTGATACTTATATGATCATGTGCTTGATCATATCATACTTTATTGTTTATGCTTGAATGATGATATTCTATCTCTCATGTATGATCATTCATATCTTGTCTTGGTAATGAGTGCATATTTCATATTCTATCATTTTGAGCGCTCCACCAAGATGTATGTGGCATGGAAGAGTAACCCATGATCCTAATCAATTGTGCATTTGCATTCAAAAGAAAATTTTAAATAATGCTCAAATTTAGGGGGAGCTCGTGCTTATCACATACTTCTCAAAGTGATGATGTACTTCATGTTGGGGAACGTAGCATGCAATTTCAAAAAAAATCCTATGATCACGCAAGCTCTATCTTGGAGATGCATAGCAACGAGAGGGGGAGAGTGTGTCCACGTACCCTCAAAGACCAAAAGCGGAAGCGTTAGTTTAACGCGGTTGATGTAGTTGAACGTCTTCGCGATCCAACCGATCAAGTAACGAACGTACGGCACCTCCGAGTTCAGCACACGTTCAGCTCGATGACGTCCCTCGAACTCTTGATCCAGCAGAGGGTCGAGGGAGAGTTTCGTTAGCACAACGGCATGGTGACAGTGATGGTGATGTGATCCGCGCAGGGCTTCTCCTAAGCACTATGAGAATATGACCGGAGGAGTAAACCATGGGGAGAGACGCCGCACACGGCTTGGAACAAATGGTGTGCTTCCAAGGGGTGCCCTTCCCACGTATATAAAGGAGGGAGAGGGAGAAGGCTGGCCCTGGGGGGCGCGCCAAGAGGGGGGAGTCCTATTAGGACTCCTAGTCCTAGTAGGATTCGCCCCCCCCTCTTTCCCTTCTCATGGAGGGGGAAAGGGGAAGGAGATGGGAAAAGGAAAGGGGGGCCGCGCCCCCTTCCCCTTGTCCAATTTAGACAGCCCATGGGGGGGGCGCCACCCCTTGTGGGCTCCCATCTCTCTCCCCTATGGCCCATGAGGACCAATACCTTTCCCGAGGGGTTCCGGTAACCTCCCGGTACTCCAAAAATACCCAAAATGATCCGGAACCATTCCGGTGTCCGAATATCATCGTCTAATATATCAATCTTTACCTTCGACTATTTAGAGACTCCTCGTCATGTCCGTGATCTCATCCGGGACTCCAAACAATCTTCGGTCACCAAAACACATAACTCATAATACAAATCGTCATCGAACGTTAAGCGTGCGGACCCTACGGGTTCAAGAACTATGCAGACATGACCGAGACACATCTCCGATCAATAACCAATAGCATAACCTGGATGCTCATATTGGTTCCTACATATTCTACCAAGATCTTTATCGGTCAAACCGCAATGACAACATATGTTATTCCCTTTGTCATCGGTATGTTACTTGCCCGAGATTCGATCGTCGATATCTTCATACCTAGTTCAATCTTGTTACCTTACTCGTTCCGTAATGCATCATCTCGTAACTAACTCATTAGTTACATTGCTTGCAAGGCTTATTATGATGCGCATTACTGAGAGGGCCGAGAGATATCTCTCCGATACTCGGAGTGACAAATCCTAATCTCGATCTATGCCAACCCAACAATAACCTTCGGAGATACCTATAGAGCATCTTTATAATCACCCAGTTACGTTGTGACGTTTGATAGCACACAAGGTATTCCTCTGGTATCTGGGAGTTGCATAATCTCATAGTCAAAGGAATATGTATAAGTCATGAAGAAAGCAATAGCAATAAAACTTAACGATCATTATTCTAAGCTAACGGATGGGTCTTGTCCATCACATCATTCTCCTAATGATGTGATCCCGTTCATCAAATGACAACACATGTCTATGGTTAGGAAAATTAACCATCTTTGATTAACGAACTAGTCTAGTAGAGGCTTACTAGGGACACTGTGTTTTGTCTGTGTATCCACACACGTATCAAGTTTTCGGTTAATACAATTCTAGCATGAATAATAAACATTTATAATGATATAAGGAAATATAAAATAACAACTTTATTATTGCCTCTAGGGCATATTTCCTTCAGTCTCCCACTTGCACTAGAGTCAATAATCTAGTTCACATCGCCATGTGATTTAACACTAATAGTTCACATCTTTATGTGATTAACACCCATAGTTCACATCGCCATGTGATCAACACCCAAAGGGTTTACTAGAGTCAATAATCTAGTTCACATCGCTATGTGATTAACACCCAAAGAGTACTAAGGTGTGATCATGTTTTGCTTGTGAGAGAAGTTTAGTCAACGGGTCTGCCACATTCAGATCCGTATGTGTTTTGCAAATTTCTATGTCTACAATGCTCTGCACAAAGCAACTCTAGCTAATTGCTCCCACTTTCAATATGTATCCAGATTGAGACTCAGAGTCATCCAGATCGGTGTCAGAGCTTGCATCGACGTAATTATTTACGACGAACTCTTTATCACCTCCATAACCGAGAAATATCTCCTTAGTCTTCTAAGGATAATTTTGACCGCTGTCTAGTGATCTACTCCCGGATCACTATTGTACCCCTTTGCCAAACTCATGGCAAGGTACACAATAGGTCTGGTATATAGCATGGCATACTTTATAGAACTTATGGCTGAGGCATAGGGAATGACTTTCATTCTCTCTCTATCTTCTGTCGTGGTCGGGTTTTGAGTCTTACTCAACTTCATACCTTACAACTCAGGCAAGAACTCCTTTGACTGATCCATTTTGAACTCCTTCAAAATCTTATCAAGGTATGTACTCATCGAAAGTCTTATCAAGCGTCTTGATCTATCTCTATAGATCTTGATGCCCAATATGTAAGCAGCTTCACCGGGGTCTTTCTTTGAAAAACTCCTTTCAAACAATCCTTTATGCTTTCCAGAAAATTCTACATCATTTCTGATCAACAATATGTCATTCACATATACTTATCAGAAAAGCTGTAGTGCTCCCACTCACTTTCTTGTAAATACATGCTTCACCACAAGTTTGTATAAAACCATATGCTTTGATCACCTTATCAAAGTGTATATTCCAACTCCGAGATGCTTGCACCAGTCCATAGATGGATCGCTGGAGTTTGCACACTTTGTTAGCACCTTTAGGATCGACAAAACCTTCTAGTTGCATCATATACAACTCTTCTTTAAGAAATCCATTAAGGAATGCAATTTTGACATCCATTTGCCAGATTTCATAAAATGTGGCAATTGCTAACATGATTCGGACAGACTTAAGCATCGCTACGAGTGAGAAAATCTCATCGTAGTCAACACCTTGAACTTGTCAAAAACCTTTTTCGACAAGTCTATCTTTGTAGATAGTAACACTACTATCAGCGTTTGTCTTCCTCTTGAAGATCAATTTATTCTCTATGGCTTGCCGATCATCGGGCAAGTCAACCAAAGTCCATACTTTGTTCTCATACATGGATCCTATCTCAGATTTCATGGACTCAAGCAATTTTGCGGAATCTGGGCTCATCATCGCTTCCTCATAGTTCGTAGGTTCATCATGCTCTAGTAACATGACTTCCAGAATAGGATTGCCGTACCACTCTAGTGCGGAACATGCTCTGGTTGACCTACTGAAAGGATCGAGATGGACCTAGAGGGGGGTGAATAGGTACAATTACAAATTTTAGTTATTACTTAGCAATTTTAGGCAATAATGCGGAATATGAAAGTGAGCCTAACAATTGCAAGTGTGCTGCTAAGAGCTAAGAAAGATAAACAAGTAACACAAGTATGTAAGTAAGCAAGCACAATATGATATAAGTAAGTGCTAAGAGACAAGTAACCACAAGTAGAGAGTTAGGGTTAGGAATAACCGCAACTCAGGGAGACGAGGATGTATGCTGATGTTCACTTCCTTGGAGGGAAGCTACGTCACCATTAGAGAGGTGGATGTTACCACGAAGGCACACCAACGCCACGAAGGCTCACCCTATTCTCCCTTTGTGTGACACCCCAAAATTTTGGCCTTGTTTTATTTATTAAAATGTTGACAGGAAATAAAACTTTTCCATTATTGTCAAGTTTTACCTTTTGTGACCCTGGATTTTTACCTCAAGTAGGAAAAACCTTCAAAGGTATTGTTGGATTTGTCTACTCTTTTTTATAAAACAATTCCTCATCAGTGGATCCAAATTTGCAAGGCTTATTTTACTCAAAGCTTTATTCCTTTAAAATGATTTCTTTTGCATTTGGAGCCTGCTTTGCACTGAAACCATTTGATAAATGCTTTCAAAATTTCCACCAAAATTTGGAGATGTCATGTGATGTTTCCACATCACTTTCATGCAAAAATACCTCTTGGCCATTGGAGATTTTGAGCTCTACACCAACTTTTCCAATATGGTCCAGTAGGCACTTTTTCACTGCAACCCATTTAAATATTCTTCTGAAAATTCTTCCAAGTGTTTGGAGATGTCAGTGGATGCATACCATTCATCTTCAAGCAAAAACCCAGTGATGTCCCTTGGAAAATTTGAGTGGATCAGCCTCTTTTGCATTCTGGTCCAATTTGGTGATTTGTACTGCAACCATGTTTTTCTTTGCCCTAATAACCCTGAGCTTTCTCCTACTTGTAGCCCTCCCTACCAAACTCTTAAGTCCAGGAGATTGGGCTCATTGGAGGTTTTGAAGTGCATGTTCTAAACCCTTTTTCTTTCTGTCCAAAACTGGTGTTTTGCAAAACTTGCACTATCAACTTTCTGTCTTTGCCAAACTAACCTTGCCATCATCTCCTGCATCTAAAGAGACACTGATCTGGAGATTTTGGCCACTCCAAGAGTTATCTAAGTGCACTTGGCTTTCTGTCGAACACCTGGTGTGCACAGCCACTTTTGGCAAGCTCTCTGGTTGGCACTGTGGACTTGAACCCCTGACCTATCCACCTTGTCCACTAAGTGTCTTGCTTCCCCTACCTTCATCCTGTGCAGTGCCAGCTCCACCCTCGAGCTCTAGAGCGCGCTGGCATTGCGTCGAGCAGGTGCCGTGCGTGCTCTGGGCGCGCCCAGAGCGCACGTTTTGCACGCGCGCGCACTACGCTGACACGCCGCACTGCCGCGCTTGACGCGACCCGACCCTGGCTCCCTCTGCATCGCTGAGCCGCGCACTAGCCGCCCCCTGCTCCACGATCCCTCTGGCGTCCTGCTGCACCGCTGGCCGCGCCCTTGGCGGCACGCGGGCGTCGGCAGCGGATTCCACCGCGGACGGCGCCGCCCAAGCCACCAGCGCACGACAGCTGCCTCAGAGCACAGGCCGTGCTTACCCTCCCACTCGTCGGAACGCGTTCGTCGCCGCCAAGATGCCCTGCAACTACAGCAACGGCTGTCGCCGGCGATCCTATCTTCTACCGCCACGGTCCAGCCTCGCCACGCTATATAAAGGCTCCCCGAGCCCCTCCGAGCACTCACGCGACCTCAGAACCACCCCGTAGAGCTCCCCTAGCAGTAGATTGACCGGAGAGGACCGCCCTCCCCAACTCCGGCCAGCTCGGCCGCCGCTAAGCCCTGGCGCGATTCGTCGCAACCGGCCACCCATTCGCCAATCCAGCACCACCAAGATCCTCCCCGTAGCCTTGCGGAGCTGCCCAGCTGCCCAAGCTCGATCGGAGACCACCAGAGCACGAAAGTCACTTCACCACCATAGCTTTCCTCCGCCGCGGAGCTCGCCGCCGGTGATTCCTTCCACCTCCGCCGACCCAACGACCACCCAGAGGACCGCCTCGGCCTTGCCGTTCCATCCCCGCCCTTGGATGCCCTCGAGGAGCCGCCGTTCGTCGCCGGCGATCGCCGGAGCCTCGCCACCGTTCGGGCACAGAGAAAGGAGGGAGAGGGAGACCAGTCAAACCTGACTAGTGGGCCCTCTGGACCCACTGTCAGTGACCCGCACGTCCGCCCTCTCTTTGGTTAAGTGAAGGCGCAAAACCCCGAATGTGTTTTCCCTGCTGCGTAAGCGTATTTCCCTCGAAGCGTTTTCCTTTTTCTGGTTTTATTTTAAAAACAGAGTTGACCAAACTTTGACTGGCTATAACTTTTAAAATAATACTCCAAATGAGTTGATTCTTTTTCCTACCTCTCTCAAATTTCATCTAGTTTATTTTAAGATTTATTTCAAAAATATTTGAGACAGTTTTTGGTACTGTGTTTGAAATATTTGTATTTGTGTATTTTGCAAAATAGGATTTTTGGAGGAAAAGGAAAGCTTCCAATAAGTGCACCCTTTGCATACTTTTGAAGGCAAGCATTTCTGAACTCTGGCATAATATTCTGTTGTGGTGTTTGGATGTGATCACAACACCTTTTGACTTGGAGTGTGTGATAGTTTATGTACCGATATAGTCTCGTGCATAAGTGCACTTTGGAGTTGTTTTGTGGTCAGCAGGTGGATACACTAGTGATTTGGGTCATCCTCGTGAGTTTCTCTTGCACACCGGTAGGAAGCCGGGAGAGTCGTGGTCTTGGGTAGACACGAGCTCGTCCCTAATCCCTCGTCGAGACGAGTATGCCCGGCATAGCTTGGTGAGGCTCGAGGAGTGATGATTTATTTCACTAGTGGTGATATGTTTGGTGGGTTCCTGGACCACCTGAGTCGGTTGTAGACCAAGTCTTGATCAATAGCTTCCTTCTTTGTCGGTACCACCACTTGACCCTGCAGGGACAGGGTATGGTTCAGTAGGTTGTCAACCCCTGTCCAAAGCACACACCGTACAGAGAGGGCGTGATGAAGGTCCCGTGGCCACGGATTAAAGCCTGTCATTCGGTCCGGGGGCATGGGTGTTGCGGTTGTAGCCGAAGGGGATAGCTTCCCCTAGTTTGCGCGCGATATAAATTTTGTGATCCCATGCTACGTCGAGGTTGTAGCCTCCCCACTTAGAGTTTTGCTTGGCAGGTGTCGTGGGTGATTCCAGGCACTGGTGAGTTAAGCTGGTGTGTGCAGGTCGGGCGTGTTTTCAATCAAAAGACCGTAGACGGAATTAGTCCAGAGGGACTAAGTAAACCCGTTACTCGTGGAAAATGGTACTCCCTCTGCAGAGCATACATCCTGTCAGATAGTCATGTTCTTGAGTAGAAACCACAGTCTGAGTTGAGTCTTGTAACGGTGTTCGGATGGAGAACGATTCATCTAGAACTCTGTAACGGTATTCGGATGGAGAACGATTCATCTAGAACTCTGTAATGGTATTCGGATGGAGATACGGCCTGACTAAATTATCGTTTTTTCGGATGGAGAAACGACTGTACTAAATTTTGTTTATGACTATGACACGTATGGATTGTGTTCTTTATTATATTTTGGACTAACCATTTATATTATGTATATTATTGAGTATCCCTGGGATGGTCCTACCTCCTGGATGTTCACTGTAATTATTTTTCTTATAAGCCCTTTATGCGGTGTCGCTCAGATGCCCGACTGCGGCATGCGTGTTATTCATTTATCTTTTATAAGCCCTTTATGTGGTGTCGCTCAGACGCCCGACTGCGGCATTTTTTTTCTGCATTTTCCGCTCGAGGAGTCATTCAGACACTCGTTTGGCACCAGTATTATTATTTCTGCATTTTCCGCTCGAGGAGTCATTCAGACACTCGTTTGGCACCAGTATTATTATTTCTGCATTTTCCGCTCGAGGAGTCATTCAGACACTCGCTTGGCACCCAGTATTTTATTTTGGTATATTTTAACCATATGTGTGCATCATGACCTTTCATATATTTCGTGGCAGATGTGTGTTTTATCTAGTTTAACTCGGAGCATGTTTGATATATTATACCCGTGTCCCTAGTGTTTGCGAGTACATTCAAACGTACTCACTGGCTTGTCCCTGGCTATTGTCTTGGCCAGATTTCTTGCTCGGAGACGAGCCACGCGGCGACAACCTCGGAGCCTACGTGTTGACGTTTGCAGCCTCGCGAAGATAGGCATTATCCTGGTCAGCTGTTCTTGTGGGAAATGGAGTCCCATAGACGCAGATGTACCCAATCGCTTCCGCCCTCAACCATTAGAAACCAATTGTTGTACTCCTAGGCCTAAATGGTCTTGTACTACATATTTTTGTGCTTGCTTGGATATCCTTGTATCAAGTTGGTGCCTCATCAGCTAACAGTAATCCTGGGGCTGGTGAGCACACCGGCCGTTTTTCTGGGAATTTATATCCCAAAATCCGGTCGTGACACTTTGAGACAACACCAAGGAGGCATTTCTCAACCACTAGTGGTAGACCTTGGGGTGATCTCCAAACCCTCACAAAAATTTCCGGGGGTAATCACAATGGTCGATTCCTCTTCGAAAGACTACAAACGCCTAGGAGTCTCCAACCTCCAAGAGTAATAAGAACGATGGGGAAAAGCTCAAGACTTGCTCAAATCACATATTCCTTTGGTGCAAAGAAGGGAAAGGAGTGGATCTATCACTTGATCGGACAACTTCTCTCAAATGCTCTCAAATCCCTTGGGGATATGAGATTTGGTGTGGAGGACTGAGAGAGAGAGAGAGTGAAATGTGTTCTAGGGTTTGTTCAAAGTGAATGGTCAACCCTCTCCCAAGGGGGAAGAGGGCTATATATAGTGTGGGAGCAAATATGGTCGTTGTAGTGCAAGTGACCAGGCAGGTCGGACGTCCGGGCTAGGGGCCGAACATCCGGCCTGGCAAGTCACTCGAAGAATAGGGCAGAAATAGGGGATAGAACAGAGGGGCCGGACATCCGGAGTCAAGCCCGGACATCCGGCACATCAGTAAAGTCCGCACATCCGGTAGTTGGTTGGACATCTGGAGAGCTCACAATTTGTTTATAGAACCATAGCAGTTCCACGGGCAACAAGGGCCGGACCTCCGGGATAGGGCCCGGACATCCGACGTGACAGGAGGGCCCGGACACCCGGTAAATACCCGGACATCCGGCATGGAACCTAAAACCTACTGGACGTGTGGAGAGCAGAAGACGGATATCTGGGGTCCAAGCCCGGACATCCGGGGAGCAGCCCAGACATCCGGCATTCCCAGGGGCAAAAACAAAGATGAAGTGTATTTGATAGATCCAAATGTTTCGAGGAAGGAATTGAGTGGCACGAGCAAGTCTTTTACTGACCCTATCGATCCCCTCTTAATAGTGCGGGATCCTATACTCAAGAAAACAAACATGCAATCCTTTTGATACTTCTTCCTTGAGTAGAATTAACTCCGTTTGTTCATGATCCACACACCTTTAGATGAACTGGGGACTAACACCTGAGATTCACTTGACAAACAAAGTTAGTCCCCTACATGTATATTGTCATCAACATCAAAACATGATGTAAGGGCATGATTGCACTTTCAATCTCCCCCTTATTATTTGTTGATGACAATCATACATGTAGTATCATGGATGCAATAAATAAATTTAGCATTGACAATCATGTGAGCATAATACAAAATATGTTTCTATTTGCTTTAGCTCCCCCTCATTGTGTGCATGAGATAAATATGTTAGGATGTGCAGCACAAAACTCTCATGGTAGCATATGTAGCTCAAAAAGATATAAATGTGAGACACGCACATATAAGCCAACCATAACACACAGTCTCAAACATTTCATAGACACCAAGATAACACCATAGTCTCATCATAGTCTCAAACGATCAAGTGTCATAAGTAGCAACATAACAAGTTGAATAATAGCTAACACAAATAGCCAACATATAGCATGACCATATTAAGATACTATTTCTCCCCCTTTGACAACAACATGCAAAAAGGGGTGAAGAACTAGAAGAACACCAACGAAATCACTCCTGGCGGATGTCATCATCATCATCAAAGAACTCGGGGTATTCGACACGAGATGGGAATCCGAAGGTGGAAGAGGACGGAGCCGCGGGAAGAGGATCATCATCACTCACGGGACTCCCACGGTCGCGAAGGCGCTGCTTGAGCTGGTTCTTGGAGAGGATGCGACGCTTCTGAACATCATGGTTTTGCTGATAGTTGAACGTGATCACCTTCATAATGGCAGACTGAGCCTTGCTCAAGAACGAGGCAAGACGGCCACGAGGAGCGGTCGAGGAAGATGGAACCGAGGAACCAGTGGGCTGAGTCCCACCAACAGACCTCCTAGGCCGAGTAGGAGCAGCAGTGTGAGCATTAGCCACCCCACGCATATGAGCAGGAGGCTTCCAAATGGAGTGCACAATAGTCTTAACCACCTCAAAGGGAGCAGTGTGATCAATCAGAGCCTGAATGAATGGAGCATGAGAGAACTGGCGCGTCTGAATGAAGCTGCAAAGACGGATCTCATGCCAAATAAAATGGGCTGTGTCCAGAGGTTCAGTGGGTTCGTCATGCATATGAACCATCAAGTCAATACAATAGTTGCGAGTCCTTGAGCGATCTCCCTTCTTAGGATAGAGGGTGCGAAGCACACACTGGTAGAGAATGTAGTAAGGAGCACGGAAGATGGATACCTCATTGAGTGGATATCCACGTTCCTCTTGAGTGAGCTGAGAGGTAGGCTTCACAAGAGGCAAGCAAGCATCAATCCCTTTGGGCTTATACTCTGGATCCATACTGTGGATGCAATTTCCAACACCGGAGAGGCAAAAAATCTGTACAAATCGGTCATAGGTGATGCTCAGCGTAGTGTCATCGGTCATCCATGTGAGAGTGTTGTCCGGACCAAAGAAACAGGTGGCATAGATATGAAGAATGGCAGCTTCATTCCAATCACACCTGAAGGTCATTGCTGGACCAAGAGTCGTATCATCAATGGTCTTGACCGGGTCATTAGGAAACATGGCAGGATGATCACGCATGAATTTCAGATCCAAGTATTTGTGAGTAGCAAGTCCACGCCCATGGACGAAATTGGAATAGAGATCCTGTTGCATGCGAGTACGGAAACGAGGATCCTTGGCATCAGCCACCATCTTATATTGATTGACATCCCGACGGAACTCAAGATATGGACCCGCCCCCACAGTTGTGAAGTCGTGAGTGGGGCGATCCCCGCTGGCAGGAAGCTCCATGGAGATGTGACGACCATGGACAACGGGCATTGCAGCACCACGGACCTGAGGCATGGGAACCCTTCGAGTGCCTGGTTTTGACTGGCCAAAAGAGTGTCTTGGAGCAGCTATCTCTGCTTCTTCCTCTTCCTCCTCAACATAGTCCTCATCATCCGGATCAGAGGCGGATGGACTCGGTGATGGTTCCCGACGCTTATTCTTAGGCTCGATGGCCGTCTTCTTCTTCTTAGGTCCGGTGGTGGTCGTCTTCTTCTTAGGTCGAGCAAGCTCCTTGGAGTCAGAGGAACCTTGCTGGCGATCGACTGCAACGGATACACGATAGTGATACCGATGAGAAGGAGTCAAGAAGAATAATGAACAAGGATAAAGCAATTAATCAAGGGAATGTGAACATTTTTGAACATGACCATAGGAAAAATCCAAGTGGTAGATCAACAATATCGACGTTCCCAAGGTTGAGTTGTTTAGCCAAGAATATGGAGAGGAATTGAGACTAGGTAAATGTCATCAAATCACTAGATAGAGATGTATAGCAAGATGAACTTGACATAATACCTAAAACCTAGAATGGTTGAGCCAAACAAGGGAGTAGGCAAGACAGAATATAGACATACGCCGGGAAGAAGGAGGAGGACCACAGTTCTTGGTACGCGCCATGAAGAACTCCGGCGGACGATCCACAAGTCAACACCCGAACCGGTCCTTCCCGAGTGAATCACACCGCAACCCAAGGAATGTATTGGATGGAAACATAGATCGGGAGGAGTAGAAGGCGTGAGCAGGAGATCGGGGCCGGAGGACGGAAGAGATGGCCGGGGCAGCATCAGAGCACAGCCCGGCGGCGGAGGCGGCTGTTGGAATAGATGGGGAGAGAAAGGGAGAGGATGGGGAAGTGCCCCCAAATCCCGATCCCTCCCCCGTTATGTGTGGCTACGGGCGACGGTCTGGACATCCAGGGCATAGCCCGGATATCCGGCGATTTGGGGTCAGTGAGTAAACTCCCAGGGCCCGGATGTCCGGCAAAAGGCCCGGATGTCCAGCCGCTGGAAGGTGCTCGATGGAAGTTTGAGCAGCAGAAGAATTTGCCCCAGGGCCCGGATGTCCGGTTGTGGAGCCGGATGTCCGGCCACTAGACAGAAAGACCAGGCAAAGGGGAAGATTTGTAAGGGGCCAACTAATATAATTTGATATAGACTCCGCCAAGGAGTTTTTAGAGATTCATAAGGGTGAAAACCTGAGTAATCTAAGGCCATGCTAAGATGTAATAACAACCCAACAATATTAAGTAAAGAAAGGTCCATATAAGCAACTCACAAGCAGTGACCGAGGTCACCATGTTTGAGCATATGGAACATAGTACCGCAAAGATGTCGACTTTGGGCACATAGTCACGACTCCATCATGTTAAAGCACCATAGTTCGAGAACCATGATAACTTTGAGAGTGTTTGTTCTATTTATGCATTATGTAGGGTGAGAGTACTCATGAATTGAATGTCTCCCCCTAAATATATGCCTACATCAAGACAAGACATTAAGTTCATGCATGAATGGGTACTAGATTTCACATAATATTGTCAAGCTCCAGGATACCAAGTTCACGCCTAAGTTGACAAAACCTTGCTTCATCCAATGGCTTGGTGAAAATATCTGCAAGTTGCATATCTGTGCCAACATGAGCAATGTCAATATCACCCTTCTCCACATGATCTCTCAAGAAGTGATACCTAATATCAATGTGCTTGGTGCGGGTATGATCTTTGGGATTCTTAGCAATATTGATGGCACTTTCATTGTCACATAGAAGAGGTACATGTCTATAGGTGATATCGTAATCCTTCAAAGTTTGCCTCATCCATGTAATTGAGTTGTACAACTGGCAGTTGCAATGTATTCAGCTTCGGCGGTGGAGAGGGCAACACAATTTTGTTTCTCCGAGGACCAACTTACCAAGGAGCATCCAAGAAATTGACATGCACCGGAGGTGGACTTACGGTCCACTTTGTCTCCAGCCCAATCCGCATCCATGTACCCAATGAGATCAAACTTAGCATCCTTGGGTTACCATAGACCCAACTTTGGGGTGTGAACAAGGTATCTAAGAATATGCTTAACCGCCTTATGATGACTTTCCCTAGGGGAAGCTTGAAATCTAGCACACATGCATACGCTGAACATGATGTCTGGTCTAGATGCACAAAGATAAAGCAATGAACCAATCATAGAGCGGTATTTAGATGGGTCGAAAGGGATACCATTTGTGTCTTCGGTGAGTACAATTTTGGTTGGCATGGGTGTCTTACATGGACTAGCATCAGTCATGCCAAACTTCTCTAGAATATCCTTGAGGTACTTTTCTTGAGATAAGAATAGTCCTTCTTGAAATTGTTGAATTTGGAATCCAAGAAAGAATTTCAAATCCGCATTGAGTGACATCTCAAAGTTCTTGGTCATGGAAGCCGCAAACTTCTTGCACAAATGAATGTTAGGAGAACCAAAAATGATATCATCTACATAGATTTGGCATAAGATCAAATCACCCTTGTCCCTCTTACTAAAAAGAGTGGGATCGATCACCCCTCTCACAAAACCATCATCGAGTAAAAACTTCTTAAGATGATCATACCAAGCACGAGGTGCTTGTTTGAGGCCATACAAAGCCTTATGAACTTTATACACATAGTATTTGTGATCGGGATCAACGAACCCAGGTGGTTTTGATACATATACTTCTTCTTGTAGAGGACCGTTAAGGAAAGCACTCTTCACATCCATTTGATGTAATGCAAAACCATTGAAAGCAGCATAAGCAAGTAAGATGCGAATGGATTCAAGACGGGCAACGGGGGCAAAGGTCTCACCAAAGTCCGAACCTTCAACTTGTGAGTACCCTTGTGCCACTAACATTGCCTTGTTATGGATGATTACACCATTCTCATATTACTTGTTCTTGAAAATCCATTTTGTTCCAATGACATTGTGCTCAGTAGTTAGCCTCTTGACTAATGACCACACTTGGTTGCGTTCAAAACTATTCAACTCTTCTTGCATAGCAACGAGCCAATCTTTGTCCATCAATGCATCTTGTACCGCTAAAAAAAGACACTTCCGTGATGATACGTGTTTGTCACAGTAGGTCACGTTTTCTGTCATGCATGTACATCCATGACAATTTTATGACAGAATCAAGATAGTCATACCTGTGTTGTCGTAGAAGTGTTCCATTACATTACCAAAATTATCATCATGGAAGTGTCCACTTCCTATCATAGAAGTGATTTCGTCAAGGGTGACTGACACGTGGCATCGACCGTAACGGGTCGCCGTTAAGCTATCGGGTCCCGTTTTGGATCCGATAACCCGTTAACAGCCCGGACCAATGGGGATTTTCCACATGTAAAATTCTCACTGGCCAAAGGAAACACGTGTTGGCTTAACGTTCGGACAGATGTCATCCACTCATTGGACAGGAGGCACCTATGATACGTCGACACGTGGCACGGCCCAACAGAGGCCCATTCCGGTGAAAAGGCCAGCCCAGCTAAAGGCCCACCATGTTTTTTCAGACACTAGTGGGTTGGCCCGTTAACAGCCTGCCATGTTTTGGGTCAAATTGAGGCCCATACCAGATCAGGCCCGTTCACAGCCTGCCGTGTTTTGGGCCAAATTACGGCCCATATCGGATCCGGCCCGTTAATAGGCCACTGTTCTTTTGGGCCCATACTAAGACAGGTTTGTATTTC
The DNA here is from genome assembly GCF_018294505.1 of Triticum aestivum. Classification (NCBI taxonomy): domain Eukaryota; kingdom Viridiplantae; phylum Streptophyta; class Magnoliopsida; order Poales; family Poaceae; genus Triticum; species Triticum aestivum. The sequence continues at coordinate 401,411,057 of NC_057799.1, forward strand.
AGCCTGTTAAATGCCCGTTTACCAGTTCGGCCCGATAATAGTTTCGGCCTGTTAGCGGCCCATGGTGCATCTTGGACGTTGTCGGCCCGGTTTAACTTTAGGCCATTTAACGGCCCATGCAGAAACTGGGCTATTTCTTGTCCGAAGTAACTTTAGGCCTCTTAACGCCCCGTAGTCTTCGTGGATAAATTTCAGCCCAACTGGCCTATCGGCCTGTTAATGGCCCGTGTAACAGTTGGGCCCAATTACAGCCCGCGTTGAATCCGGCCTGCTTACAGCCCATCTGATAATGGCTAGTGACACTTTTAGGCCTATGGCCCGCGTAGATACCGGCCTGCTTAAAGCCCATACTTTTATTGGGCCAAACAGGCCCAAGATATATTTTGGCCTGTTAACTGCTCGTCCTATTTGGGCCAAACATGGGCCTTAGGCAATTTCGGCCTGTATTGGCTCGTGATTTTTTCGGCTCAACGCTAGCCCAATCTAGGTTTTAGCCTGTTAAAAGCCCATGCTATTCTCTAGCCCAGCTGGATAGAACTTTACTTGGCCTGTTAAAGGCGGGAAACAACTATAGGTTTTGACCTGCTAATGGCCCAAGATGATTATAGGCCCAGGCTTTGGCCCATATGAGTAACGGGCCGGCATGAAGACCGACAACACTGAGATCCACTGAACCTTCCGGCCTAAATTACAGCATACCGAACAAGAATAAACCTAGACTATACAACAAAGAAATTACATCATATTACATCCCCTCGGCATCAAAGTTTGGCGCCAGTGATAATAAAGGGCAACCAGACAGCACATACATAAACTAGGCAGGTCGCCACCAGTGGAAGTTAACGGGTAGACAAAATAATAGACAGAACCGACAGCACTTCAACACTGTACAAGAAAGGTTAGCCCAGCCCAGGAGCTGCAGCGCAAGCAGCTTAGCAACATGATGAGACTGTGCTTCTTTGGCGCTCATATCCACCAACTTAAGCTTCATAGCATCAATAAACGTCATGTACTTACGGTTAATCTTGCATAGATATTGGAGTTCCAGTCATATTTGAGCGGAAGCATGTAGTTCTACTTGAATTTCAGAATGAAGAAGTCGAACAGATTCAGGCAGCGACTTCATCGAGCTTGTGTCACTAAGTAAGTTTGACACTACATCAAGATGTGACTTTGTGGTTGTGTCCCTACCCTCAATATGTGTTGCCTTCTCCTCTGGAATATGTGTTAGAGGGGCAAACAACCGTTTCGTCTCACTATCATTGTGGCAGTTCTTCCTAGCAGCAGTGTTGTCCCCCTAAAAGAGAAACAAGTAGGTAGATAACAGGTTTTGCAAGTATAAGCATCAGCACTGTCAATTCATCTAATTTCTTTGTCAGAAATAAAGAGACACGGTTTAAAATAGCATTAACATAATAGGCATTGTTCATAGTTAAGACGGCAGGAAATGGCAGTGTGCAGGAGCGGCCAGCTTCACCAGACCACTAGATTATAGATCAAGAACACAAGCATAGACGTAGTTCTAAACAACGTATAAGCATGAATGGTGAGTGCACTGTCAATTTATACCATTTCAGATTGGTAAATAAAGAGACACAATTTAAATAACATTAATATAATATGGCATTGTTCATAGTTGAGACATAGCAGGATATGACATTGTGCTGTTGCTGGTAGTCTCACCAGACCACTGGATTACAGATCAAGAACACAAGCATACACATAGTGCTAAAGAAGATAACTTGCTATGTTTAGTTTAATTTACATGGTACGAATAAAGAACTAGATTGTACAACTAAAGACTGAAATTGAGAAGGACAAACTTATGTTTATGTACTTCTACTTTATAAACTTTGAACAAGCAATTTGATGCAGACGACAAAAATAAACAGCATTTGCACTCATAGCTATCCAAATATAAACAACAAAGTTTGAAGGCTCGAGGAGGACAAACTTACATTAGTAGTGAAGACAGGCTCTATAAAGGCCTTGTCCATATTGATGGGGGGAATTCAAGAAGTTTACCGCACACTCTTCTTCAATAGTATTGCCTTTATTCTACATTTTGTTAAGAGTAAATATAGATGTGAAAATATAGGAACAAATGGAGATTATTTAACTTAAGATGTAGAGTACAAATGTAAATACAGCATACAGGCAGAAGGCACTGACAAGAGCAATGTACTCAACTTCTTCAGTAACATTGGTTTTATTCAATATTTTGGCAAGAGTAAATGTAGATCTGATGTGTAGAAAAATGGAGGACAAGGGAAAATAAGCTGCAAAGTGTACATGAAGAACTAGCTGACAAATATAAGTATAGTGATGAAGGACAACAGATACTTACAAGAACAATGCAGAACTAAATTTCTTCATAGGCATTGGGTTTATTCTACATTAATTTAAGCATTAATATAGATCCGATAGTTTTGAGCGAACAGTGGATAAGAAAGCTATAATGCACAATGATGTCACATAATCTACCAGGTATGAATGTAAGGACAGCGATAGGACAATAGGTACTCACAAGATCAAAGCAGCGACCAGCATAGTTGCGATATCCTAGGTTTTGCGGCGCTGGTTCGATCGCCAATATACGTCGGGTGCTATGTGATTTATCCGGTAGCACCACCTTTTTCAAGGACTTTGCTTATACTCCTTCAGGTTCTGCAATCACCCTCTTCCTTTTGGATGTCTGAAACACAAGAATGGCATTTGAATGAAAAAACATGGTATGACGACAAATGGAATAGGTGTTGATAATGGATGGCCATGGCATCTTCACATATATCATGAGTAAACTAAGCAGATGGCGGTGCAACGAAGCAAAATAAATGCAAGACACCTTATGCAAGATATGTGCAACCAATAAAACCTTGCCAAATTAGAACAGGCACCTTATTGGGTGAACAGGATAGGCCATCTGCCTTTGACTCCTAGAGCTCAGAATAGTCATTAGGATCATATTCTGAATACGAATCTATAGGTCGGGAGCATGTGGGTTTCATTGCATCCACAATGGACCTCAATCCCTTGATGCCAAGTTTGTTACCCATTGAACTGTTCTGCAATATTCTTCTGATGTGCGCATTCTAATATTCATTGTGATTATGTACAATATCTGTAAAGCATGAAAACACAAATAGTAGTGAGATTATCTTTGTAATGCAGAGGATATTGTATAATAGAGGCTCCCTATAAACCCTTGTGTGCTATCACTCGATTCTGATGAGAGAGCCCATGTGTGTTGTAATATGGTGTGTAGATTAATATAATTTGGCACAACTACACAAAAAAATAAGCTCCCTGTTGGGGGCCCCAGATGTAAGGATAGTTGGCAGACGATAGGTTCATAATATACCGTATAGAAAGTTTATTGCCAAACCATGATAGCGAGAGCGCAGAGCCAGTAGGCAGATTGTAGTGTAGATAATAGGGGTACACCATAACCACCATAAATAAATCGGGAAAGCGGAACTGGCTGGAAAACATAGGGTTTTGCCGCTACTAATATGCAGCCTATTGATCACCTACAGGCCAACTCTATTCATCTGAAGGCGCACAGCTGTTACTATCAGTTTAGTCTATCAAAGACCACGCGGCTCCCACCATTTCCGAGGTATTATGGCAGACCAACTCGAAGTGCGAAATCATTTAGCAGAACCGGCCCAATAGAGGTGTCGACTACAGATGTCCCTACTCCCCTTCTTGACAAGGAACATACTGTGCTTACTAAAGAAGAACGGAAGAGGGACATGTTAAAGAACAGAAGAGGAAGCATATTCTGCATGTCTGCATGCAAGTCGCGTGACTTTTGTCATTTGGGTCAGTCGACCATTTTAGGCGGTTGGTTGAAGATCGTATGTCTCCTAACCCTTCTTCTTCCTTGTCTCTGATTCTTCCCATACAGAACACTGCACAGGCCGCCGGCCGAAGGACCAGCCCCCACCGCCTGTGTTCCTCCACCACCCCCACCCTCCACCCCCGCCCCCACCCGCGTCGAGTTTTCTTTGTTCGGCGAGGCCCCACCACCGCCCCCCACAACCACCGTCCCCACCCGAGCCCCTTCCTTCGCACCGGCGAACTCTGGTGAGCTCTCAAAAATCGACTGACCCAATTTTGAAATTTAGTCTACTATCATTTAACTAGTGTGGAATATAAAAAGGGAAAACCATAAGCATTGCGAGTATAGTGTTGAGCGTGCCATGGCGGATCTGAAGGTGCAAACCGGACAAAGGCAACTTCGCAACCAATGTTTGCTTTCAACTAGCAAGTAAGAGATGGACAAGAAATCAAAGTAAAGCAATGGCGATCTATTTTCTTGCTACGATAAATAAGTTGAGCAGATACGAAAGAGTACCGCCTCTGGTGTGGCGCCGTGTATGCATCTGCTGAGAATTTGACGGTGCTGTGGTAGCGATGGCAGTCGGCGGTGTGGAAGCAAATCTAGGAGGGTAGACGGTGACGGTGGGGCGCGGTGGACGAGGTGGTCATAGGAGCGGCGTCGGCAAGGTGGACGATGGCGGGGATGAAGCGAGAGGACGGGATGCAAGGATCCCGGTCCGAAGCCGTGGATGAGAGAGGTCGATCTCTTGTAATGGTCGACGACGTCGGGGTATCAGCTCCGGCATGGTGGAGGAGGACGGCGGTGGATGGGGTGGCGGACGGAGCAGGCTGGGGTGGAGAGGGTGTTTTGGCGCCCACAGAGTACGAATGGGGAAATGGAGGGAGAGAGGAAGGGGGAACCATGTCTTCAGGGCACGCTTGTCTCAAATGCGAGGAAATTTACAAGCTTAGCCCCTGTTTAAAATTTCCTACATCACAGCAATATTAGTCGGTTGGGGATAGGACGGTAATCTCGCATACACCAAATATTTGCCGACGAGAGTTTATTTTTGGCGCCCACCGTGTATGAATCGGGGAGGGAGTCGATTTCGGCCGAGGAGACACTGTGTTTTGGCTCCCACCGTGTATGAATCCGGGTGAGAGGCGGTTATGTCACGTTTGAGTGAAATTACAAACCTACTGAAAGGAACACGATGTCACCTAGAGGGGGTGAATAGGCGTTTTAAAATATTTTACGGATTTGGCTATATTCTAATGCGGAAATAAATCAAGTGGATACTTTTCAAGCACAAATCCTAAATATACTAGGCTCACTAAGTGCACCAACAACTTAGGATAAACAAGATGAGAACAACGAGGATATGAGTAAGCACAAGTAAGTCACACACACTTACTCAATGTATATCATGAGATATGGAAATGAATAATACACACAACCACAAGTAAGCAATACAATCTTACACAAATTGTATCACAATATATGGAATTGAATGATACACGCAAACTCAAGTAAGCACTACAAGCTTACACAAGTTATGTCACAAGATATGGAAATGAATGTTACAAGCTAGCAATTCACACTAAGCATAAGATAGAACAATAGTAGAAAGTATGAATTGCGAATATAAAGTGTAGGCCTAAATAATCTCTTCAAGGGAATGGCCAACACAATATAATGAGGACAACAAGATATAGTGAATGCACGGTTAAGTGAACAAAGTAAACCACAAGTAAGGTGTTAGGGTTAGGGATAACCAAAGTCACGAAGACGAGGATGTATCCCGATGTTCACTTCCTTGGAGGGAAGCTAGTCACCGTTAGAGAGGTGGATGTTACCACGAAGGCACACCAACGCCACGAAGGCTCACCCTATTCTCCTTGAGATATCACCATAAAGGTGATTCTCAACCACTAGTGGTAGACCTTGAGGCGGCCTCCAAACCTTCACAAACTTTCCGGGGGACAAATCACAAGTTGATTCCTCACCGGAGCACTCCTACCGCCTAGGAGTCTCCAACCTCCAAGAGTAACAAGAACAAAGGGGAAATGCTCAAGACTTGCTCAAATCACGAATTCCTTTGGTCAAGAGAGGGAGAGGGAGTGGATCTATCACTTGATTGGAAAAACTCTCAAGAACTCTCATGAATCACTCCGGGATCTAGGATTTGGTGTAGGAGAAGTGAGAGGGAGCCACTTGTGTTCTTGGGGCGATTTTGGATGAAGTGGTCAACTCTCTACCGGATGGGTAGAGGGATATATATAGTGGTAGTGCAAATATGGCCATTGGAGTGTAAGTGGCTGTGCCGGGCCGGACATCCGGGCCTGGGGCCGGATATCCGGCTGCTGTGAAGTGTGCACACACGTACGCAGAAAAACAGGTTACAGTGCCCGGACATCTGGCCAAACTTGGGGCCCCGGACATCCGGCCAAGTGCCGGACATTCGGCGTATACAAACAACATTTCGGTAAGGTTTCTGGACATCTACGGCCGAAAATCCGGGCCAGGGGTCGGACATCCGGCGATTTCACAAAAATCAGACGCCCTCTGGATAGCAGTGGCCGGACATCCGGGGAAAAGCCCGGACATCCAGCAAACACAAAAACTGCAGCCGCCCCAAAAGTAAAACATGCATAACTTTCTCATCCGGACTCCGATTTTGATGATCTTGGGCTCGTTTTGAAGCTATGGAAAAGCTCCAGGTCCTCACACAGAGAACCACCGAAGATAAACGAAAATGGAGGGTGCAAGGTATGGAAAGGTAAGATCATATACTTTGGGGAACCTATTTGGCTATGGATTTACTTTGGTAGATGTATAGGCATATTGTATTTGTATTGGATATGAGTGAAATATGCCTATGTTGGAATATGATGTGAGGAAGTAGAAAATAGAAGATGTTGACTTGAGACAATCTATCACTAATCCCTTTGATCCCCTCTTAATAGTGTGGGATCCCTATAACTCAAGAAACATAAAAGAGCTATACTACATACCTATCAAGAATCCATTCTTGAGTGTATATGTTTCTTCGGTGGTCATCTCTCCACAACACTAACGCCAAAGGAACTAATACCTTTGACTCAATCCTTTCACTTGAGCTTGATGTTGATGTTTCTTCTTGGCTCAAGTTGAAGGCAAGACATTGGTGAAGTCTTGAAGTAGCTCCCCCATACACAATATGGAAGCTTTGCTTTGTATTCATCTTCACTTGTCCATCATGTGATCATCCACAAGCTTCAAGCATGTAATCCCTCGGGATGGTTATCTTGAACTTGCCCTTATCAACCATGATCACCAACACTTGATATGTCATCCTCTCATAGACACTTGAAATCTCTCTCTCGATGCGAGCCCATGAGAATCACCTAACCCTCAAAAACATAGACAACACATAGTATGGGTTAGTACACAGAGTGCAATTGATAATTTCTTATCATACCACAAGATCTTATGTGGTGCATCATTTGCGCTTGTGTGTTGACCATTTAGAGTTTGAGCTTCATCTTGGTCAACCGATATCTCTACTCCATGTTCAATCTTGACATCTTGAAGGGTATATTGAATTCTTCACTTGAATAGCTTGCTTGAATACTTGATCAATCATGACTCAACACATGGGTCCATTATGATCATATCTTTAAGCCACTCCTAGAATTCATCATTCAAATCATCCTTTTAAGATCTTGATCCATTATGGCTCAAACCATAGCCCTAAGCATGGCAACCCTTAAGATACTCCAATGAACTTCATTTTGATCTTCTCGATGTAATTGTTGGTTCAAAGGAGTTGTCTTCCATTATTCTTCAATCATTTTTCCAATGGACTAACCTTCAAATGCATATCTCAATGCAAACATTAGTCCATAAGGATTGTCATTAGTTAATTACAAAAACCACACATGGGGACTACATGTACTTTCACCTACCCCTATCAAAACCTATAGAAATAGAGCCGATAGGCTTTGCATGTCAGGGATAGGCAGTAATTTCCATCTCGCGGATTTTGGTTTTGGGCGGTTACTGCGACTTTCCCCGCTTCATTCAAATTTTTGTAGAGCAAGAGTGCAGTTTACCGTGCCACCTCAATTCGAATCCAGTTTGTATTCTATTTTTGTTCAGGCAGGATCCATTTGCGATTGGAATAAAATTCTATATACATCATTTTTTATATATACTTTCAAAAGCACAACACCCGTTATACATAAATATGGTTTACAAATGGCATGATCTCAGATTCATAAGGTTGTATCCATCTTAATTTGGATTTCCAAATATTTGAAACCACTTTATGTTGAAATCCAATGTATGCATTCCTCGCTAACTGTCTCCAATTAATGTGTGTTTCATGCGGGTTTTTTTTACATCTCAAACATGTATAATGTGTTTCACACACGCAACATATAGTGTAATCCTGTTTAGACATTAATTGCATATAAATCATGCATTGTCTCCAATTAAAGAATCTATGGATCACTAATATTGATAAACTATATAACATTACACGTGTCCCCAAATTCAAATGAATATGCATGTTTCATACACCAATTTGCGTTATGATATTATCGACGTCGTGATCTCCAGTTTAATTATTTGAATCCCCTTTAATCCAGATATTCGTCTCATATAGCTATCACTCATGCTTATATAGGAGTATCTCTCTAGACCTATACGTGTTCATCGTCTCTCGGGTATCTCTCGTGCTACCTGTATGTCGATAATGATCTTTTATCTTCGCAACACACTGACGGTACTCTCTCCCTTGACCTTCATCACTCTATGTCTCTCTCTAAGTATATCTCGCTCCCTACTATGTGTCTCTAACTATGATTCTCCATGTGAAATCTCTTTCTCTCACACAAACATAAACTTCGTCTCCCGGGGTCTCATTTCTCTCTACTATTCCCCTGTGTGCCACTCGCACACCCCCTCTCACACAGAGATGCCTTTCACTCCTTAGATATGAGAAGCTACAACTCTTCCTCTTAAATATCTCTTTGTCACACACAAACACAAACTCTGTCTCCCAGGGTCTCATATCTCCCCACCATTCTCTTGTATGTCGCTCACACACACTCTCTCTCCCTAGAGATATCTTGTGTTCCCTCATATGTCTCTCTAGCTATCACTCTCGTGAAATATCTTTCTCTCTCGGAGACACAAAACTCCGTCTCTCGGGATCTCATTTCTCTCTTATATTTGTTTGTATGTGACTCACATGCACACTCTCTCTATCTCTCTCACACCCACACACATAACTCGGCCTTCTGATCCACTCGACTCCTATATCTAACACACACTAGCTAGCTAGCATCTTTATCTTTCTATTTATCTGTTTCTCCATCAACCTTCTTTCTCGCCCTCACTCTTGCTTCCTATCACGCACACTATATATGTTTCTCTCTACATGCAGTCAAGTGCCCTCTTTTTATCTTTCTCTCACACACACATAACTTCACCCTCTGAACCACCCGGCGGTCATCTCCAACACTCAAACTAGCTGATGTCCCTCTATCTATGTAACACCCCAAAAATTTAACCATGTTTTGTTTATTAAAATTTTGCTAAGAAATTAAATTTTCTTTTTTCTGGATTTATTTTTGATCTCAGAACCTCTCTTTTCTCCTAGTTGTGGAGTTTTCACCCCAAGTGAAAACTTTCCAATTATTATTGGACTTGTTTACCCTCTCTAATAAAACAATTCTTTTATCAGTGAGATTATTTATAATTATTTTTCCCTGAGCCGTATTTCTCTAAAATGGGTTTTCATAAGTTTTCGGGTCCCATTTGCACTGCAACCCTTTGATAAATTCATTTAAAAATCCCACCAAAATTTGGGGATGACATGTGATGTTCCTAGATCACTTTTGTGCAAAAATACCCTTTAGTCATTTGGAGATTTTGAGCTGTTCCCCAAGTTTTCAAATCTGGTCCAGTTTGCACTTTTGCACTACAACCTATTTAAATATTTCTTTAAAACTTCCACCAAAATTAGGGGATGTTAGTAGGAGTATATTATTCAACTTTGTGCAAAAACCCACTGGTGTTCTAAGGAAAATTTGAGCAAAACATCCTCTTTTGCTCTCTGGTCCAGTTTGGCTTTTTCTACAGCAACTCTGATTTTTGTTGCTCTAATGCCCATAATCTTTCTCCTGCTTATCAACCACCCTGCAAAACCCTTGAGTCCAGGAGAATGGACCTATTGGAGTATTTTTGGTCCATGAAACTATGCCTTTTATTTTCTGTCTAGAAATGGTTTTCCCAAAAACTTGCACTATCAAGTTTCTAGTCTTGACCAACTGTCCCTGCCACCATCACCTACACCTAAAGAGACTCTGATCTGGAGATTTTGGCCACCAGAAGAGATGCCCAGATGCCCATGGCATTCTGTCGAGCACCTTATGTGCATGGCCAGTTTTGGGCATGGTCTTTAGTTTACATTGTGGACTTGATCCCCTGACCCAGCAGCCATGTCCACTAATCTCCTAGCCACCTTTAACCTATACCTGTTAATCCCCAGCCTCATCCAAGCCTCCGGGCATGCCTTGGCATTTTGCCGAACGCCTGGCATGCGTGCTCTGGGCGCGCGCACCCGAGCCACCGCGTCCCGCCCCTGGCCCTTGCTCGCCTGCAGAGCCACGCCCGTCCCCGTCCACACATCACAGCGCTCCAAGCTTCCTCCTGGCGCCCTACAACGCCGCCGTTCGGGCTCCCTTGGTGGCACACCGGCGTCCGCAGCAGGCTCCTGCCATGGACGGTGCCGCCCGAGCCACTCCAGCGCGCCAACTCACCCCTGAATAGCCCGAGCTTATCCGCGAGCTCGTCCACTAGTGCCCGTCGCCGCCACGACGTCCTGCAGGCTATAGAACGGCGGTTCGCCGTTCTTATCCACGGCCGCCGTTGGAACCGACTCCGGCCGCCTATATAAGGAGCCCCCGAGTCCGTCCAGTCCCTCAGGCGACCTCAAGCCACCCCACCTAGCACCCCATAGCAGGCAATCGACCAGGGAGGGTCTTCTTCCCCATCTCCGGCCAGTACAGCCGCCGCCGCCCTCCGGTCCATTCAGTCGCAAACAGAGCCCCCCCCCATCCGTATAGCACCACCATCCTCCTCCCCTCGACTGTGCGGAGCCGCCCAAACCCTCAGCTGCGTCGGGGAACCACCGTAGCCCAAAGCCCCAAACCTCCCGAAGCTGCCGTCCGCCGCGGAGCTCGCCGCCGGCGACTCCCTCCATCCCCGCCACCTCCTCGACCACCGGGAGGACCGCCCCGGCCTGGCGGATCCATCCCCGCCCACAGGACCCCGCGAGGAGCCTCCGTTCGCCGGCATTGATCGCCGGAGCCCCGCCTCTGTTCGGCCAGAGGAGGAAGGAGGCGGGGGCGACTGGTCAAACCTGACCAGTGGGCCCAAGGGACCCACTGTCAGTGACCCACGAGCCGGTCCACGCGGGTTAAGTGGAGGCGTAAAGCCCGAAGTACGTGTCCCCCTCTCGAAAGCGTATTTCGTCTGAAACATTTTCTTTTCTGTTTTATTTTAAAAACAGGATTTTGACTAAACTTTGACTGGCTATAACTTTTTAAATATAAGCCCAAATGACTTGATTCTTTTGTTGTTGTTTCTCAAATTCTGTCTAGTTTATTTTAGTATTTATTTGAAAATTTTCCAAACAACTTTTTTGTACTGTTTTGAAACTATGTGTTAATTTGAATATTTTCAAAAATAGGATTTTTGGAGAGAGGAGAAAACTTTCAAAAGTTCTGGAATGCACCCTGCCTCTCCACAACTTGAAGGCAAGCATTCTGAACCCTGGCATAATATTTTTGTGTGTTGTTTGATACGGTTACAACACCACCTTGACATGGAGCATTCGTTATTTTATGTGATGATACAATCATACGCATGAGTGCATAATGAAGATTCTCTGCTGTTAGAGATGGATATGCTTGTGATAGTAATCATCTTCGTATGCCTTTCATGCCTACCGGAAGGAAGCCGGGAAAGTCTCTGTCTTGGGTAGACACGAGCTTGTCCCTAGTTCCTCGTCGAGACGAGTGTGTCCGGTATGGCATGAAGAGGTATGATGAGTGGTGATTCTATCTATTAATTGAAATATATTTGTTATGCTAATCATACAGGGAATGCTTGAACCTCCTGAGTCGGCCGTAGATCAAGTCTTGTTCCAGTAACCCCCATACTTGTTTTGTACTACCACTTGTCCCTGCCGCAGGTAGGGTACGGTTCAGTAAGTTGACAACCCCTTCCTAGCACACACCGTACAGAGAGGCCATGGTGGAAGATACCGGATGCATCCGGTAGGCATGCCACCTGGTCCGGGGGCATGGGTGTTTCCGGTTGGGACCGAGAGGGGGGCACCCCTTAGTAGCGCGCGTTATAAATTTTGTGATCCCATGCTAAGTCGAGGTTGTAGCCTCCCCACTTAGAGTTTTGCTTGACAGGTGTCGTGGGTGATTCCAGACACCGGTAAGTTAAGCTGGTGTGTGCGGGTCAGGTGTGTTTTCAATTAAAAGACCGTAAATGGAATTAGTCCCGATGGACTAAAGGAATCCGTTACTCGTGGGTAAAGAGTACACCCTCTGCAGAGGTTAAATCTATTCGAATAGCCGTGTCCATGGGAAAGGACTACAGTCTGGGATGGGTCAAGTGTCGGTCTTCGGAGGAAAAACTGCTAAACCAGAACATTGATTATGGCCTGTGACATATGATGATGATGATTATTGTGGACTAACCATTTACATTATTTGAATTATTGAGTATCCCTGGGACGGTTCTACCTCCTGGATATTCACCGTGATTATTCTTATATAAGCCCTTTATGTGGTGTCGCTCAGACGCCCGACTGTGGCATGCTTGTTATTTATCTACTCTATAAGCCCTTTATGCGGTGTCGCTCAGACGCCCGACTGCGGCATGCTTGTTATTTATTTACTCTATAAGCAGTTTATGTGGTGTCGCTCAGACGCCCGACTGTGGCATGCTTGTTATTTATTTACTTTATAAGCCCTTTATGTGGTGTCGCTCAGACGCCCGACTGTGGCATGCTTGTTATTTGTTTACTTTATAAGCCCTTTATGTGGTGTCGCTCAGACGCCCGACTGTGGCATGTTTGGTACTTATTTTACCTATAAGCCCTTTATGTGGTGTCGCTCAGACGCCCGACTGTGGCATGTTTGTTACTTATTTTACCTATAAGCCCTTTATGTGGTGTCGCTCAGACGCCCGACTGAGGCATGCTTTATACTATTATCCTTTCGAGGCGTCGCTTCAGACACCCGATCGGTGCATTTTTTATCTCTATTCTCGGATTGCATATTCATGTTTTATATGAACAACCTGCATGTGTGCATCATGGATTTTTTATTTCGTGACTGACATTGTGATCATAGAATTTTTCAGAGCATGATTATCATTCGTTGTATTATACCCGCGTTCATAATGTTTGCGAGTACATTCAAAAGTACTCACTGGCTTGTCCCTGGCTATTGTCTTGGCCAGATTACCTGCTTGGAGAGGAGCGTTGCGATGACAGCCCCGGAACCTAAGCAACGGTGATAGCAGCCTTGCGAAGATAGGAGTTATCTAGGTCAGCTGTTCCTGTGGGAAATGGAGTCCCATAGACGCTGATGAACCACAAACCGCTTCCGCCATCAACCACTAGAAACCATTTGTTGTACTCTTAGGCCACAATGGTCCTGTACTACATATTTTGTACTTTGCTTGGAATTTCTGTATCAAGTTGGTGCCTCATCAGCTAACAGTAATCCTGGGGCTGGTGAGCACAAGGGCCATTTTCTGGGAAATTAATATCCCGAAAACCGGTCCTGACAATCTAGCATCTATATCTTTGTATCTATCTGTAGTTTCTCCGTCCACATTTCTTTCTCGCACGCACTCTTGCTTCCTATCACCCACACTATATATGTCTCTCCATACATGCATTTATAGGTTGATCTCTTTTGCACAATCGTTGTGTCTCGCTCCCTCTGCTCGCCATAGATGCATGCTCCAGCCCACACCACTATCTCTTAAAGACAAAAACACATGCTCAATTATCGAGCCTTCTTCCCTACACTCTCACATGCATGCATATTGTCATACCGATCTCTCCCATATTGTTGATCTTATGACTTATGTCTTCTTTCTTTTATCTCGATCATGCTCGCGCGCACACACACACACACATCACACGTATACATGTATACCTCTCGCACATGCACATTCAAGGTCTCCTATGTCTCCATATATAGTTAATTAGCCTCAACCCTAACGCCACATCGAATCGTTCTCTTCTTGTGTGCACATAACTTCCGCCTGGATGGGTAAACCACACACTCACACTTAGCAATCTCCTTCTAGCTACCCCCCCCCTCTCTCTCACTCTTCCCCTATATCCCCGAAACCAATAAGACCATCCCTTTGTTTAATTCCCGCCTACATGCACCATCGATATATAGTAGTCTTCCTCGGTGTCTCTCGAACAAACACGTTCTCTCGATGTCGACTCCTCTCACGCGCACAAGCCTTCTCTTCCCTCTCTACGGGCCTTTTCTCTCTCGCACCCCCTCGTTGGTGGCCCCTGTCATACACTATGATGAAGCCACGCACACTTAAATTACAACCGCCACCGAGGACCCCGCATCACACACACACACGCACCCACCCCCCACCCCTCCCCCACACACACACTAAGACTCCATCTCACACACACATGCTCTAGGCAGAGCATTTGTTCCTACCACCCTTCGTCTAACCTTACCCGTATGATAAGCAATCACCTTAATTTACTTGTATAACATGGACAAATTCCACTTTACTTTAGTAGTTAGCAAACTGATCATCTCTACTCTTATAAAAAATGAGTTGGTGATGATGGTGTGCCTGCCATCTTGTAATATAGACTGTCCGATCTATATCTGACGAATAGAAAGCAAACTATGACAATTTTACAAAAGATACCCGCACCTCTCTCCACATTTACAGACAAGGCCTTGCCTCGTTCATCGTCCTTATCTCCCACAACCTCATTGCTGAGCAATTAAAAAAGGAAGTCTCTGGAACAATCTAGCGTGGTGGCCACTGTTGCCTGCCGGCGCCGTCCATCCCCATGCCTCCGCCCAGTCCGACCACCAGTCACCACCACGCTCCACTCCTCCTCACGTTATCTCTCATCTTTCATTTTTTCGATGAAATTGTCAACATACCAGTTTTCCGATAAAATTATTGAGATATCATTAGTTTTTACACATGGGATTACTCCTGCATGGGTCAATCACAATAGGTGTTTTGTAAAAAAAATGCATATTGATGTTCCGTGCAATGCACGAGCATCTTGCAAGTAATTATATAACGCAAATCATGAGCAGGAAGTGACTTTTTTTTACACAACCACGTTAACATGGCCACGTAAATCACTAGCTAAAGTGTAATACCATTATACTTATATCCCGATGCAAAAGGTTGAGTACATGTCTGAAGAGTAGAGTCGCACACACGCACTCTATCTCTCAGAATCTCTCACACACACCAGTTACGTGACGCCCACTTAAGCAGACACATATGTTACAATTTGTGCACCCGCGGGTACACGTGATGGTGCGCATTTATTTAAGCCGGACGGCGAACCCAAACAGTAGCTGCATTAATTCCCCTCCCGCCGCCTCTTCTCTGGTCGCCATAGCCCGGTAGCCATGGCCCAGCTGAAGGTAACGACATACGCCATACTCCCACCGGAGCGGCGCTTTAATCTCGAAATTTTAGTGGTCATGCATGCATCTTTTTGTGCTAGAACTCCTATATAAGGGTTGACCAGTCGCTTCCCCCGGACATGCGCGGGCGGTGGAAGAGGAAGGAGAAGGGAAGCGGGTTGTGGAGTAACGTTTTTACCACATTTTCTTAGGAAACTGAGTGCAATAATTGAGTAGTTTTGCAAACTACCAGTACTACACCTGAAACGGTTCAAAACCAATACCACCACCACGCCCGCGTCTGACCGGGTTATCAAGACCATGTATTTCTTCGATATGTGGTAAATTAAGACCATGTATTTCTTCAACAGGAGGTAAATTCTTAACATCTTCAGCTTCAATACCTTTTTCCTTCATATATTTCTTTGCCTCTTGCATATCTTCAGGACTGAGAAATAGAACACCCCTCTTCTTCGGAGTTGGCTTAGGAGTTGGTTCAGGAAGTGTCCAATTATTTTCATTGGTCAACATATTATTCAATAGAATTTTAGCTTGATCAACATTTCTTTCCATGAAAACACAACCAGCACAACTATCCAGGTGGTCTCTGGAAGCATCGGTTAGTCCATTATAAAAGATATCAAGTATTTCATTTTTCTTGAGAGGATGATCAGGCAAAGAATTAAGTAATTGGAGAAGCCTCCCCCGAGCTTGTGGGAGACTCTCTTCTTCAATTTGCACAAAATTATATATTTCCCTTAGAGCAGCTTGTTTCTTATGAGCAGGGAAATATTTAGCAGAGAAGTAATAAATCATATCCTGGGGACTACGCACACAACCAGGATCAAGAGAATTAAACCATGTTTTAGCATTACCCTTTAATGAGAATGGAAATAACTTAAGGATATAATAGTAGCGAGTTTTCTCATCATTAGTGAACAGGGTGGCTATATCATTTAATTTAGTAAAATGTGCCACAACAGTTTCAGATTCATAGCCATAAAAAGGATCAGATTCAACCAAAGTAATTATCTTAGGATCGATAGAGAAATCATAATCCTTATCAGTAACAAAGATAGGTGAAGTAGCATAAGCAGGATCATATTTCATTCTAGCATTCCGAGATTTTTCTTTAAGCTTAGCTAATAATTTCTTAAGATCATTCCTATCATTGCAAGCAAGAAAGTCTCTAGCAGTTTCTTCACCCATAACATAACCCTCAGGAACAACAGGTAATTCATATCTAGGGGGAGAATCTTCATCATCACTTTCATCAATATTATCAGTTTCTATAATTTCATTCTCTCTAGCCCTAGCAAGTTGTTCATCAAGAAATTCACCAAGTGGCACAGTAGTATCAAGAATAGAAGTAGTTTCATCATAAGTATCATGCATAGCAGAAGTGGCATCATCAATAACATGCAACATATCAGAATTAATAGCAGGAGCAGGTTTAGGTGTCTCAAGCTTACTCAAAACAGAAGGTGAATCAAGTGCAGAGCTAGATGGCAGTTCCTTACCTCCCCTCGTAGTTGAGGGATAAATTTTGGTTTTCTCGTCTTTCAAGTTGCTCATAGTGACCAGCAGATATAAATCCCAAGTGACTCAAAGAATAGAGCTATGCTCCCCGGCAACGGCGCCAAAAAATAGTCTTGATAACCCACAAGTATAGGCGATCGCAATAGTTTTCGAGGGTAGAGTATTCAACCCAAATTTATTGATTCGACACAAGGGGAGCCAAAGAATATTCTCAAGTATTAGCAGTTGAGTTGTCAATTCAACCACACCTGGATAACTTAATATCTGCAGCAAAGTATTTAGTAGCAAAGTAGTATGGAAGTAACGGTAACGGTAGCAAAAGTAATATTTTTGGGTTTTGTAGTGATTGTAATAGTAGCAGCGGAAAAGTAAATAAGCGAAGAACAATATGTGAAAAGCTCGTAGGCATTGGATCGGTGATGGAGAATTATGCCGGATGTGATTATTCATGCAACAGTTATAACATAGGGTGACACAGAACTAGCTCCAATTCATCAATGTAATGTAGGCATGTATTCCGAATATAGTCATACGTGCTTATGGAAAAGAACTTGCATGACATCTTTTGTCCTACCCTCCCGTGGTAGCGGGGTCCTATTGGAAACTAAGGGATATTAAGGCCTCCTTTTAATAGAGTACCGGACCAAAGCATTAACACATAGTGAATACATGAACTCCTCAAACCATGGTCATCACCAGGAGTGGTCCCGATTATTGTCACTTCGGGGTTGCCGAATCATAACACATAGTAGGTGACTATAGACTTGCAAGATAGGATCAAGAACTCACATATATTCATGAAAACATAATAAGTTCAGATCTTAAATCATGGCACTCGGGCCCTAGTGACAAGCATTAAGCATAGCAAGTCATAGCAACATCAATCTCAGAACATAGTGGATACTAGGGATCAAACCCTAAGAAAACTAACTCGATTACATGATAAATCTCATCCAACCCATCACTGTCCAGCAAGCCTACGATGGAATTACTCACGCACGGCGGTGAGCATCATGAAATTGGTGATGGAGGAAGGTTGATGATGACGATGGCGATGGATTCCCCTCTCCGGAGCCCCGAACGGACTCCAGATCAGCCCTCCCGAGAGAGATTAGGGCTTGGTGGCGGCTCCGTATCGTAAAACGCGATGAATCCTTCTCTCTGATTTTTTTCTCCCCGAACGTGAATATATAGAGTTGGAGTTGAGGTCGGTGGAGCACCAGGGGGCCCACGAGGCAGGGGGGCGCGCCCAGGGGGGCAGGCGTGTCTCCCACCCTCGTGGACAGGGTGTGGGCCCCCTGGCCTTGATTCTTTCACCAGTATTTTTTATTATTTCCAAAAATAATCTCCGTGAAGTTTCAGGTCATTCCGAGAACTTTTGTTTCTGCACAAAAATAACACCATGGCAATTGTGCTGAAAACAGCATCAGTCCGGGTTAGTTCCATTCAAATCATGCAAGTTAGAGTCCAAAACAAGGGCAAAAGTGTTTGGAAAAGCATACACGACGGAGACGTATCAGACATGTACCCAGGGGTGGACGTATGAACCTGAGTAATGTAGCGCAGTAAGTGAAGTAGAAAGGCACAAATAGTATGAACATGCGTGGCATATAGGCATTTGTCTCTTACTACCACTAAAAGTTGTACGTGCAATGCCCGATGATGTTATGGAGTACGTGTCTAAGTACTCTACTACTACTATATTAATTGGAGGCACATATTAAGTTTTATATTTGTTTACGTGTATGCCCCGAGACCTTCCAACTAGACGTGTCTTTCTCTCCAGGTCGCACTTTGTATCGTTCATACCACTAGTACTACTACGTGCGGTCTCCGACCCAGAAGTGGAGACGCTTTACCACGTTGTTCATGTCCCACTCCTTTCACTGACGTGTGGGACATCCAGCACGTGCCGTGTTTGGCACTCCTTCGTCGTAAGAGTTGAAACGCTAGCATTCATCAGAAATAAAAAATAAATATAAATCAGCAGTGATACTATACCACACGGTTTCCTTGCTCCTCGATATTGGAAAGAATACTTCCGCTCACCGACATGTGGGACGTCGACCATCCTGGTCCACTTGCCATGCCCGCAGAACTCCAAGGGAGAGTCACCCCGGTCGTCGCGCCACAGTAATTCTAATGAGCCATCAAATCACAGGCCCAACCTTTCCCACTGTGAAGTTGCTCGGACGAGAAACCATCATGACTTCATTGAATTCCGCTTCTTGAAGAAAACTACTGTACCAGTAGTACTGCTAGCTACAGGAGTTACTCCAGCAGAGGCCTCCTTTGGTTCATAGGATAGGAATTTTATAGGAATATGAAAATCATAGGAAGTGAGATGACATGCATCTCAATTCCTATAGAGAAAGAGATGCCATTTGATGCATAGGATAGGAATTTTTTCATTGAGTCTAGGCTAATGTACTAGTAATTTGCTCTAAAAACTACAGTAGTAACTAGTAGTACTGGTACATGCTCGTAATTAATTAAAAAAACGTACGGGCGACACAGACACACACACTAACTACTAGTACTACTACTTCTCACATGCTGGCCAGACGCCGTCGTTCTCCTTCCCGGCTTTGTCGGCGACACCCCACCGTGCTTGGATCTCCGCCGACCTCGCCGCAGCAGCGCATGCGTCCTCTTATTTCTTGTGGCGGCGAGCCTCTCTTTTCTTGAGTGCTTTCTGACTTTTCCGCTCTCTCTATGTGGCTTTGGCCGCCTCTTGCTCTACCGCCATTCGGCCTTGGCAGCTTCAAATTCCGCCCACATAGGTGTGAGGTCGCGAGCGGCGATGAACTCGGCACGGCGGGATGTCATCGCTTCCCTACCATTCTGTGTGCGGTCGTGGGCGCTGAGGAACTCGGCGCGGCGGGATGCCATCGATTCCTTATCGGTTAGTGTGCGGCGCGGTGGCATGAACGACGCTTGGTGAAAGCTCTGGGGTGGAGTGGCCGGACAACCGTAAAGTGCATTGGTTTGTCAAGAGCTCAAGGACATAAGACAAAGGAAATTTGGATTCCCCTTCAATCCTGGTCATTTATTACTGAGTAAAATGCATTTGCGGTCATCGAACTTGTCTTCATAGCTCACTTTGATCATTGTATACGAGATATGGTAATTATACGATCACTGGCTCAGTGTATAGCTCCGTATTTGTCTGGTTGACCAGTCAAGCAGTCGCATGCGCCTCATTAGCTCGTGTTCTTTATCTATCTATCTATGCGGGCCTACCTGTCAGTGGAGAAAGAAATAAAAACCAAAATTATGCGTATGTGAGGAATCAAACCACGGACTCGTCACTGCAACGCACACCCGTCAGCCAAATGAAAATGAAATACTTTGCGTTAAATGCACAAATGGATTTTTTATATGATACGTGATGCACACATTAGCGCACACCGTCCATAGAGGCAAGTAGCATGTACGCGTGCAGACAGCCAGACACTTACGCTCACGCTGTCAAACCATGCTAATGCATGCACGTCGCCCTCTCAATCAAAGAGCTCATGGCGCAATGCAAATGGCGAGCCCGTCACCCGCGCGCCCCGGCAGTGCGTGACATTACTGTTTAGAAGTTTGCTGGAGGCCTTCGCGAACACCAAGCATGTATTCACCTGGCTCAACACCAACGGTCATACTCGTGACTCGGCGCCTTGCTCACGTATATCGTCCATCACAATGACAATCTATAAAACAGCCTAGCTAGAGAGGGTACTATGATACGGAGCATGTACTATCGTGAGCAACCGATCATAGTGCCACCGCACACGACTGTGTGTCTGATCGATTCATCCATTATTCGTAAGTTATGCATGGTTGTGTGGTGTCTAATGGTGGTCGTCGAAGGCTAGCTGGCGACAAGAGCGGTTGCATGGACGCCTGATTGTCAATACGTGCCGCATATGCTTCAAAGGCTCGTCATCCATGAGTTCACATTTTACCACCACGCTAGTGTCTGACCGCCCTGGCCTACCGAAACCCCTTCCATCGCTAGCGTGCGCTTCTCGCCTAAAACAGTCACCGTCTCTCCAGAACGTTAATGCCGCATTCACCGGACTTAACTGCAGGTGCAGTTGGTGTGTCACTGACATGCAGGCCAGATGCCCGTTGGGCCCACATGTCAGTGATCCAATGCACCTGCGGTTAAGTCACTGAAGCAGCATCCGCATTCAAGCCCGACGCGACCTCTCACTGGCTCTGGCATTGCAGCAGCGTGACGGCCGAGAGAGCACCACCCGCGCGACATCCCAATGCAAGCGACTGTTCTGCGTTAACGACACCATGGCTATCCTTCCGTCCGCCGCCCACATTAATGACACGCGGCTGCCGACGAACCTACTCCGGCGCCAGCCGTCAATCCGTCTGCCACGGCTCATTGCCATTCGCCCACTATATTAACTTGAGCCCCAGCTGCCAGCCATAGCCAAGGACCCACACTCATTCTCCTCCGGTCCCTTCCTTCTGTCGGCACCACTCCAACCATGGCCTCCTGGCGCTCCAAAGCTCTCTTGAACGTACTGTCGCACGAGAAGATGAAGGACATCGGCGGCTCCGCTCCGGGTGCGCTCCAAAGCTCTCTTGGACGTACTGTCGCAGGAGCAGACAAAGGAGATCGCCGGCTCCCCCCCGGCCGCCCTCCGCCGCCACGACCATGAAGCCGGAGCGCGTGCGCGGGCACAGCTGGCAGCGAGGAAGAGTAGTACATGGTAGGTCGCCGCCGCTCGGGTCCCAGGAAGACCACCGCTCCTCCACTCAGTCGACGCCAAGCTTGGTGGGATAAACATCAGCGACCGATTAGCCGCTTGACGGTGACATGGAGGCGGAAATCTTTAGAACCTTGTGCTCCGGAGGAAGAGGTTATTGAGGCGGATGAGGAGGAGGCAAAGCAATGGCCGGCTTTCTCGGGTTCATGGCCGGACATGGTGGTCGGGCACCAGCGATCGTTTAGATTAGGTTTACAGTAGGTTTTAGTATGGTTTGTGCGAAATATGTAATGAATTTCATCCAGTTTATAGGAAAAGTTTTCGAAATGTAATGAATTTCATCCGGTTAATTTGAAATTTACTTTGTTTGCACGAATTCCGTCCGATTAGGTGGTCGAAAGGTATGCGGGCAGCATTGGATGGCATCCATCAGTGTCCTCGGACAGAGGCCGGTGTAAATTTGAGGGCCTGCACTGGAGATGCCCTAACTATCATGCTATAATCGCTAACAGTGCTCCATTATTTTGCAGGGAACAGTTATCCCTCAATCAAAATCAGATATGCCGTGTTTCGCACTCCTCCCACGTAAGAGTGTAGACTCTTGCTTACATAAAAATGGAGCAAGTGGACGGCACTGTAGCACGTCATATCACTCAAACTAGCCCGCCTAACGCGCGGGAAAGCACTGACCTCGTCATTTTGTTCTGGATTTCTATGATCGATCGCACGAAAATGTTATGCTTTGCAAGTTCAAAAGGAAAAGGCGGCACACATACGACTCGTACGCGTCGCACCCCCGACAGTCTGGCTCGCACGCCGCTCACTAGAAGGGACACGCGTTGTCTTGCATTTTCAATGACATGTGGGACTGCAATTGAATAAACCGCTGATAGCCGAAAGTTAATCACTCGGCGGGCGTCGGCTGAGAAGAGAGAGACGGGGGAGGGAGAAGAGATCGCCCGCCCGCCACGCATGGACTCCAAGAAATATATATGGTTATAATGTGAGGTGGGCCATGCGGGAGTCCGGACCGCTTCCAAGCCCGCTTCTGACCGCCCTGACCCACCAGAACCCCCCGCCACCGCACCACCTCCCCGCGCGCGCTCCCCCCTCAGACGCCAGCTGCCCGCATTCATAGCAAGTAGTACCAGTAAAATTCTGGGCTATAAGGGCATCTACAATGGTTGATAAGATAGTCTTATCATAAGTCTTGCATGTAATTTAGAGATGACAAAAAAACATGTGTACAATGGATCATCTCTTAGCCTTATCTTCAATAACTAGTCATTCCTAAAAACATGGTGAAACATATTGTGCTAAGAGATCATCTCTTGTCTTCTCTTAAATAAGAGAAGACAAGCCTTTTCTTATGATTTCTCTTTCCTCCACCTCATCATTTATCCTATGTGGCATCCCTACAATAGAACCATTGTACATGCCCTAAGCCCGCTTATGTGGAGGAGAGAGAGGCATTGACAAAGTCAAGGAGTGGGATCTGCAGGAGCCTGTCTCTACACGTGCTCCTAGGTATAAAAAACTAATTCTATAAAAAAGAGGCATAAAAAACAATTGTGTCTAAAAATAAAGGTAAAAAACATTTGAGAGGAAATAGATAGAGATAAAGTGAGAAAAAGTTGTAACCTTATAGCCAACCTTATAGTCAACACTATGGCAGTATCACATGAGGGAGGAGGGAGTGGTGCACATGCCAAGTTCACTGGGTTGCCGTGTTTCACACTCCTCCATCGTAACAGTGGAGACAATAGCTTTCATCAAAAATAAACAATGAATACTCGTTGCTCGTCCACTATATCAGAAAGAATACTTTCATTCGCCGACATGTGGGACGTCGACCATCCTGGTCCACCTGCCATGCACAAAATTATCCTGGTCCACCCCGGTCATAGCGCAGGCCCAACCTTTACCACTGTAAGTTGGTCGGACGAAGGAACCATCATGACTTCTTTGAATCCCGCTTCTTCAAGAAAACTTACTGTACCGGCAGTACTGCTGCCACACGCGAAGACTGGACGGCACTGTACCACGTCATATCACTGAAACCCACTAGGCCAAACTAGCCCGCCTAGGAATTGTACTCCCTCCATTTCAAAGTTAGTAGTACAAAGTTGAGTCATCTATTTTGGAACGGAGGGAGTACATCTCTGTACTGCTATGATTTTTTGTTGTACGTCTCTGTAATTTTGCTATGATTTTCCTACCCTATGAACCAAATGAGGCCTGAATGTATCCGTGTCGACTATTGTCTGATCGATCGCTAAGCCTACAATTTTAGGAGCTTGGGCTATTGGCCGATCGATGACGGATCAGTATAAGCGTACCACGAGCTCATCAGCCCCAACGTTTCTCTTCGGTGAGTGTTTTGCAAGTACTATAGCTCACACAGTAGCTAGCCTACTAACACCAAGAATCATCAAACAAGCCCTGCTGATATGATAAACAGTTCAAACTTACATCTAAGCATGCCATATATTACATCAAAAGCTGGTGAGGATACATCTGTTTCCAACCCTCGGAGGGGGTTCGCATGATTCACTATCAAACAAAAGTAGCAAGTACCACCCATACAAGACAGTGCACTGGCCCTAAGATGGTTTGATAACACGAATCATTCTGGTAATTAAACACAATGCAAACTACCCTGAAGGCTTAGTGCGACCAACTACTTCTTGTCATCGATCTCTCGGGCAATGAGCACAGCATGGACAACGGCATGGGAATCGATCTCTGGGGCGATGTCCACAGGATGGACAGCGGGATCAGAATCGATCTCCGGGGCGATGTCAACAGGATGGACCGCGACATCGAAAACGATCTCTGGGGCGCTGTCCACAGGATAGGCCGCGACATCGGAATCATCAAGGACTTCCACCGGCACCAGCACAAACCCTAACATATTAGCAAGCACATTGCAAATAATCAAAAACCACAACTATGGTAAGCCATTATTTTTACCTTGTGCAGCTCACCGGGGGATCCCATACCTCCGGGGGGCCATCTCCTCGTCCTCGATGGGAGCCATCACCTTGCCAGGGGAATACTGCTTCTCAACGGCGACTATCTCCTCAAACTCTGCCTTGACATCACATAGGTGGCCATTAGAGTTTCTGGGGTAGGCACGGTGGGGCCCTTGCTGTTCTTCCAACTTTTTTTGAGGAGTTCATCCGCCAACGTCGTCAACTCTTTGGCCAGTGCTTGTTTCTTGGAGTTCTTCGTCTCTATGGGTTGGCCCGCCAACATGGTCAACTCGTTGGTCGGTGCTCGCTTCCTGGAGAGCGCTGTCTCCAGTGGGTTGTCCGACGGCAACTCTTTGCCTAGTGCTCCAGGATCCATCAATGGACTGACAAACAAAAAGCAATCGAAAGGAAACCACAATCGCAATGAAAACGGGAAAAGAATAGGCTGTGAGAACAGGTCGGTGCTTCGCAAAAAGAAGATTCTTGGAATGAAAATATAGTAGCATCACTGATTCGCCCACCTTTCCTTCGTCGGTATGGAAGAAAAATGGCAGAAGTGAGTAGCCTGGAGTGAGGTTTTCTTCAAGAAGGGGAGAAAGGGCTTCAACGAGCGTTCCAGTGAAATGATGGTTGCTTCGTCCAGTCCAACTTCGAGGCCACTTTACCACTGCTGGTAAAGGTGTGGGTTTTATGATATGATGAGTCATGACGGCCACACCGGGGTGACCGGTGAGTCTCGACTATCGCACCTCGCTGTGATTTGGTGGATGGCACGTGGGCCTGGATGCTTTGATGCTTTGATGTTTGGTAGGGTGTATGAAGGGTGCATGAGTCCACACTAGCTTAACACAAATACACTAGGAGCATGCATGAGAAGAGCATGCATGAAGAGGGGTGCTGGGATGAGCATGCACGAAGAGGGAACAACTATGCTGAGATGAGAATGCAACCAAACACACTGTGGCGAGCGTTCGCAACTGCCACGTTCGGGTTGCACTTGGCTCTTCGCCTCTTCGAGAAGACGAACAATGATGTTACTACTACTTCTATAGTATCGAATCCATTGCTGCATGTCCGTCCACCATGTGCGGGGGGGGATAGCTTGTTGTATACTCTATATTTGCTGCAACCTCTAACATTTACCCCACCACAAATTAAAATATATATTCCTGTCTTGACCAGATGAGCGTGCAAACTACAATCACCAGGATGACAGGTACGGCCAGAAGATTATTTTAATCAAAAAAAGCATGGAGCTGACCCCAATTATTTTAAGCTTACAGGCATGGTACATGCTATCCTAGACTACTCTACATATGAAACTGCCACACGAGCGTCCGGGCTGCGCTTGGCTCTTCGCCTCTTCGGGAAGTCGAACAATGATGGAATACTACTGCAGTGGAGGAGTACTACAGTATGCTTCTGGCCATCTAACACCGATTGAACTGCTGCATGTCCACCGCGTGCGGGAGGGAGAGCGTGTAGCGAACGAAAGCTTCTCCTAGTCCTGCCAGCCACCACGCTCATGGGCGAGGGAGGGATGCAGCTTCATTGACTTACTGCTCCTGCCTTTGCGTGTATGACCGTTGGTCCCAACAGGTGGGTGGCCCACCTGTCATGCAGCCAAAGGCAGGTGCGGCTAACGCGAGAGGGCGTTGTAGTAATCAAACTTCTCGGTCTTGTACGAGTTGACGCGACACATCAAAGCACTGCACTCGATATATTTCAATAATTTGCGTTTACCGATGCATTAATTACAACGCATGCATGCATGCCGTGACTCTCCTTTTGATACTTGCATGTGTTGATTTAATGCACCTTGCCAAATTTTGACTATAAATTTAACTAACCAAATGTTCATGCATGTCACAAAAAATTATATAATTGAAAACTATGTTCAAATACGAATCAAGCGATATAATTTTTGTTAACATGCACTAACATTTTGTCAGTTAAATCTTTGGTCAAAACTTAGCACCAATTATAAAGGGGCCCAATATATATTGTCCTCTCACATTTTGTTTTGAGGATACTCCCACATAGAAAATATAAATAATAATGCATGTTGGGGCAGCCCACGTTTTTGATAATTTTAGCCATGGGCTTGTTCACAAATTTTACAAGGGGGTGGTTGTTCATTTAATGGAGGGTCTTGTACCAGACTTGAACGATACAAAGTGCGACCTGGCACACCATAACACCACTTGGAATAATCGGGTAGCTATCTCAAAAAACAATCAACAACTCAAAAAAAATGGTGACCTGGCACATACACAATTTTAAACGATTGTTTTGATGGAGTGAAAAAGGAA
This sequence comes from Triticum aestivum, assembly GCF_018294505.1. Lineage (NCBI taxonomy): Eukaryota > Viridiplantae > Streptophyta > Magnoliopsida > Poales > Poaceae > Triticum > Triticum aestivum. Next base: position 401,438,144 of record NC_057799.1, read on the forward strand.
AACTACCCCACTACGTATATATAGGCCGGAGCCTCAGCGCTTGCTTGCTAGGGTTGCTCTATCGCACACTCTCATCCTCTCCAGATCTAAACAAGATAGCGGTGGTAACGCTATCTTTCTCCCTTCAAACAACACTGTCTTTCTATCCTCACCACTGGTTACAGATCCAGACGTATCCCCCTCGGCCGGTGAAGGGGAGGAGGGGCAGCGTTTAGGCCGTCGTCGACAGCGAGGGAGGAGACCCACTGCTGGCCGCACCGTTATCTCTGGCAGAGCGCCGGCGCGGGAGGTCCTCTGAACCCTTCGTCGTTGCCCTAGTGTGGGCGGATCTGGCCTCCCGCCGCCCACCTATCCACATCCCGGTGACCTTCAGGTATATCTTCCTTCAAAACCGCCCTAGCTCTACTTCCCCAGCATGCTACGTTGCTGCATGTGCATCATTTTCTACCTCTCAGCCCCTCTTGATCAGATGGTCAAACGACACATATTTTTTCTTCTTCTATTGTTAGAGGTAAAGCTACTTCATGGAGTCGAATCTTGTACTTGGTTCAAACAAGAAATAAAGTGGGGGTGGGGGAATTTAGTATGTACATCAGACTTGGTACAAACAGGAAGGATAGGGGGTGAAAGTAGTATAGACTGGTCATCCAACCGGTCTCTTGGTCGAAAAGGGAAATATAGGGGAAACGCTGTACACAGTGGTATGACCAGGACTAGATTTGCTATCCACACATAAGATGGCTGCATGCATCATTATGATGCAGAGGCCGGGGGCACGCCTCCATTTCCAAAAAAACATAGGAGTAGGTGGCTAGAGTGAAAAAAATGGGACCAACCCAGATATGTTTCTTGGATGTTTGTTTCTCGGGGCAACAAACTCTGAATCATCATTTTATGCCCCAGTTTAGGTACATGGTGTTGGACTGCTGGTGCACCCACTGTCCCATGCCCTTATACCAAATATTTGGTTGTTCTTAATCTAATGCCCCTGGTAAAATGAAGCCATGCCACTGTTATAAGCCATGACAAGTTTAGCCAAATGTTTTTGCCTGTAATTGTTTGAGACTCTTACTGTTTCCTCTGTAGCTATTTGTGCAAACAGGGATATCCATTTCACCTGGTTGCTATTGTGACCTTTTGGTGCACTGCACAAAACACTTCTTAAAAGAAGTGACTTTTGTGTTGTTTAACTGGAATGTCAGAATGGAACAGTTGGTTCATTTCGGTGGAACTGCACAAAGGGAGATCTGTGTTCCAATCCTCATGATCCATATTGGCACCATAACCTTCCTTTAGGTAAGAATGATATTTAATGCATGTGATCATCTCTATTTTGCGACTGCCATGAGAAAATAATGCTATTGTTTACTAGTACACTTGTACTCCCTCACTGACAAAACCAATTCTAAAATAGAAGGCCAATCATGTACTTGGTTTCACCAACTGGTGAGGAGAAAGAGAAACAAAGCATGAAGAGGAAGAAGAATAATAATAAACAGTGCCAAGGTGATATTGCTGAAGCCGAGGCCTTAGTCGAGGCCATTCAAGGGCTCCGGCAACGTCTACCTTACATGTGAGACGATCCTCCAGGGAGCCCTTCCACTTCCGTGTATTGTCCATGATGAATTTGATGCTACTGTTAGAGTAATATGCTAATGTCTTTCTATCCTTTCTCACTAAGCTAATGAAGGTTTCACCTTGTTCCTACCTGTGCAAACAGGGATTATGTTGTGCCAATCATACATTTTAGTGGAACTACACAAGACAATACAATGAACTGTATCCCAGCCAGTGCTTTAACTCTGCTGGAAGTTCTTGATAATCTTTCGATATAATCTCAACACTGGTAAACAAGAGTGATTTCAACCATACATTTGAAGTGCACAAAAATATATACTATTGAGTGATTCCAGTGAGTGCTTTATCATCTCTTCTGGGACTACATGAATAAGCTTTTTTGCTCAGGTTGGTACCGGCCTGAGGCCTTCATCCATATTAGTTTGCTGTCATCTCTATTTGTATCGTGCTACTGTCATGAGAAACTCCTTTATCTTTGCATGTTAAAGTTTTGCAACCTATGACACATGGCAATGCTTTGAGTGTTGAGCTAATTGGCACTGATTAAATAAACTAATACCTCTCGTTAAGCAAGACTACTATGTTGCTAACTTTACCCATTAAGATAATGAGGGTGCTTCTATTTGTTAGTGTATGTTTCATCAACTAGTCCCACTATTACAGTACTCTCACTCTCTCAATATACGTGCCAACAGGGATGCTCGATTTTGGTGGAACTGCACAAAAACTTTGGGTGCTTCATTGCCTCGACAGCTTCCTTCCTTTCCTGTCAGTCGCTAATCTGGGCTTGCTTCCTTCCTTTGCTGTCAGTCGCTTGGCTTACACTCGTACAGCGAGCTCCTAAACAAACGGTTTTTAACCCCTTTCCGCGACGGCCTTTGGAACCGTCGCCAAGTGAGTGTGGGCGATAGGGGAGTCCTTCCCACACGACACAGAAACCGTCGGGGATATGCCCTCCTGGCACACATGCTTAGTGTGAATTGCTAGATTGTATAGTAGAGTTAAAAAAATACAATTATACGGCGAAATTGTTTCCGGTCGCAAGTACATCCCACACAGTCAGTCCCCGCTAAACGTTTCCGTTCGTATGTACATCCCACACAGTCGCTCCAAGGAAAACGGTTCCGTTCACAGGTACATCACACACAATTTTTCCCGTTAAATCGTTTGCATTATTGAATGTATCACACATGGTCCATAGAAGAAACTATGTGGCAAAGGTTGTCCATCACACACAGTTTTTATGTGGTAAACGTTTGCGCAAGGTGGCCTAACACAAATAGTTTTTAAGAGAAGGTCGTGTGTGATTGTTCATTGATCCAACACAGTTTATTCCTAGAAACTGTGTGCGTTGCATGAGGTCATCGCCCACGGTGTTTTCTCAACAACCGTTTGCAATAGGAAAACCCAATTAGCAGGCTAATTATCTGATTATTCATAATCCATTTATTAATCTAATTGACATTTCATATTAAGGACACAATATATTTCATTTTCATAATTGAAATACATCAGAGCACTCAGCTACCCCATTTTCATATTAAGCAGGCTAATTATCCGATTAGTACAACAACATATAGCTTCAGCACTCAGCTACCCCATTACACAACTACACCAGGACCAAGTTTCACATGCGACATCTATAACCTTTCAAAATTAGCATCATAGACGGTACATCGACAGATGTATCTCATCTGGAAAACTGCTGAAGCAGAAGGCGAATGTTGAGCCTTCATTGATGTTGAAGGTCTTTGTAACTTTAGGCCAGTGCCTGTGGATGATTGACCGTCCATCCTTCGTCCTCTTCGGGAAAACTTCAATATTGAAGCGTGGGTGTTGTATGAATAACTTCCTCGCCTCCTGACCATACAGGTGGTTTGAGAGGTAATCATCAGTGAACTGGTTTGGAAAGGCTTGAAAACAAGGATGTGCATAAATATCTTCTCTATATTGGAAATGGGGAAAAGGAATAAAAAAGGCAAGGTATAATAGTTAGTACCATCCTGTAGTGAACTGATGTCTTCTTCATTGTGCACACAAAGATCTTGTTGTTTTTTGTCGCTAATTTCTTTATCCTAACAATCTTTCTGAGTTTCTTGCCTTGACTGATATTCATGGAAAACTCATTTCCCCATATGCAAAAAGGGTCGAACAGTGGGTCAAAACCTCTGACAGCTAGACCTACATGTGCAAGACCAAATTGTTAAAAACCTAAATATTAGAATGGTTCCTGCAATTGCACAATAATGTGCTATTAGACAACGGACCATGCACGTGCTAACCTCGGTTGTAAACCTCAGTGCTTCCCATTGTTACCCTGCAACACATATAAGGTAGTTAGTCATCAGGTTAGGTTTGATGAAAAATAAGCACATTGCAGATTAATTCAAGCCACATGGAAAACCCATTTATCCAAACCAAGCATGATTAAGAACTAGGAAATATAGCACTTGTATATGTTTCTCATGTATTAAGTGCAGCCAAATTTGTTTTATTCCTCACATGCACAACAATACAAAATTCTACCCACGACAATTGGACATCGCAGTGTAGAATTGAACCAAGCAGTTAGCTAAACACCACAACAAATGAACCAAACATTAACTGAGCACCACATTGCAGAATATAACATACTCTTAATAGAAGATCAGACAGTTAACCAAACCAAGCATGCTTAACAACTTGGAACTATTGCACCCTGAAGAATTGAACATCATATTTGCAGAATTGAACCAAGCAGTTAACCGAACACCACATTGCACAACATATAGAACATATACACTATAGCAGAAGATTGCATGGTAAAAGTAGATAGCACAATTCACTAGAATTTGTTAAGGAAAGGCGGTAGCTAGCAAACGATGGCCTCGAGAAAACGCCACGAACTGTCGTTTAAAGCAGCCAACCGTGTCGCGGCATCGGCACACGAGGCGTCAACAGTGGCCTCGACGGCGAGGTGCTCCTCCGAGATCTGGGGGTCGGCACGAATAGCAGCCATCGCGACCTCATCCGCGCGTGCGGCCGCGATTTGCTTCTCCGCTGCCAAATGCTCCTTGAGATCCTGGCTATACTACGTGCACCATGGCTTAGGCCGGCACTTATTTGGTGGAGGGGTCGGTGATTTGGGTGGAAGGTGTCGCGCTCGCGCCGGCGGTCGGGGCATGTGGGATGTGGAAGGAGGAGGAGGATGGGGGTCGGGTGTGGATTACCTGCCTGGATAGACAAGGCCGAGCAGTGTGAAGGAGGGTCGCCGACGAGGAGGCGATGCTGCAAGCAAGGAGTGAAGGTTTCAACTTGGAAAGGAAGGCGGAAAGAGGGGGAAATGTGGCTTTGGTAAGGGGGAGTGGGCGGGGAGGTAGATATTTCCGCGGAAGCCGAAAATTTGGAATCGCTTCAGCCAAAAAACTGGCGCGCAAAGTGTCATCAGACACGGTCCCTTATTCAGAACTGTGTATGATATGTGGACATCACAGACGATTCAAATAGCTTAACCCGTGTGTGATGAGTTTGAACGTCAAAAGTTTGGTTCGAATTTCCATGGTTACAGCGGTCATCCACGTCATTGCATAATTTGGGTACACAAAGGAGACTACAGCACACCCACACTTCTTAATCAAGCAAGTTCGGCAATTAAACAGAGCTAGCTGACCTAAACATTACTCTAACAAATTAAAGACCGGCGCTCTTATAATTAAACAAAACAAAGAGTACTACTATGGCTGGTGCTCGTCGATCTCCACCGCCGCCTCCATGTCCAGCTCACACCCGACGATCTCCTGGGGAAGGGGCTCCATGGCATACATCACACCATACTCGGCAAGCATCTCGCCATCCGCATCCGCCATATCTTTGGAATAGGCCACCACGAGCTGGGCGTGGGCGGACGTGATCTGGGCTTTGGCGGGCTCCGTCGTCGCAAGGTATGCCGCGCAGGAACGGATGGCTGCTCGAACTCTCTCGGCGATTGCCACCTCTTCGGCCGTGGGTTGCCGACTGTTTTCGAAGAAGCTTCCTTCAATTTGTGCGGTGAGCGCCACGAGCTGGGCGTGGATGGCCTCGACATGGTGGCGGGCGGCCTCCATCAGGGCTAAGGCCGCCGCTGCAGAACGGACAACTGTTGTGCCGCTCTCGCCAGTTGTTATCCCCGAGGCAGATGATGTTGCCGCGGCCTGAGAAGCAACAGCGGCCGTTTGGGCTGCCTTGACCACCCGGACGCAGATTGCGGTCGCCCTCACGAAGCTTGTTAGCACGCGCCTGGCGGCTGCGGCCGCGCTCTCACCGATGTGGGCCGCCAAAGTTGCCCTCATGACGCCGGTCCACGTCCCCATCTTTCACCGGTGACGATTGAATAGTGAAATGATATTTGGGGAGTGAGCTAGTGTGCTTGAGACGCCGGATGTGGACTGTAGCCGACGCACCTTCTCGCGTAAGCCGTAGGCGTACTATACACCGATGGTGCTCCAGGATATTTTGTGCTGCATCTCACACGGTTGCTGATAATAAACTGTGTGCGATCTACATGATTTTTCATCTTAATTAGAATTACATAATGGGGTCACAGCGGCAATGGACAGTGTTTGAATTGCTAGACCTTTTATCTGGAGTGAACATGCAACTATATGTGTGTCGTCAAAAAAAGTTGGAATTATTCAGGGTTCGTTTGGACATTTTTATACAATAACTTGGTTTTGTAGGCATTTCAGGTGCATAATTCAAATTTGAACTACATGCACATGCTTTAGTGCATATAAACTGGTTGAAAAATCAAATCTATGTCCTTGGTTGCATGCTTAGGTCCCATGCAAGAAATGGGAATGAATGTCAAACACCCAGCCACCGTCACTCGGCCGCAAACATTGAGATACTTGGGTTTTAAATTCTAGTAAATCCAAAACTCGTCTGAAATTCATGAAACTTGGCATGCTATCGTGGAGCGGCATCAACATGCCGTCGTAAAAAATTTGTCCTATTTGGGGCAGGTTTGGGTATAAGCTTCTCACAAACCAGAGCTTCTCACAATAAGCATGATGGTATCGGTAGGGAACGCCCCACCTTTGGTGACGAAACGATATCTGTTGCCTCTTATTGCTTCCAAAAAAAATCTCGTGTCAACATAGAACAACAAGAGTGTTGTGTTATTTTTTTATTTTTCGGGGTTCGTTTGGACATTTTTATGCATTGAGTGAATTTTCAATGCATTTATGTGCATAATTCAAATTTGAACTACATGCACATGCTCAAGTGCATATAAATTGGTTGAAAAATCAGATATGTGTCCTTCGGTGCATGCTTAGGTCCCATGCAAGAAATGGGAATGAATTTCAAACACCCTGCCACCGTTACTAGGCCACAAACATTGAGATACATGTCTTTTAAATTCTAGTAAATCCAAAACTCGTCTGAAATTCATGAAACTTGGCATGCTATCATGGAGCGGCATCAACATGCCGTGGTAAAAAATTTGTTCCATTTGGGGCAGGTTTGGGTATAAGCTTCTCACAAACCAGAGCTTCTCACAACAAGCGTGATGGTTTCGGTAGGGAATGTGCCACTTTGGGGACGAAACGATATCCATTGCCTCTGATTGCTTTCAAAAAAATTCGAGTGTCAACATAGAACAACAGGAGTGTTGTGTTCAATTTTGGAAAATTTCGCGGTTTGTTTGGACATTTTTATACATTAACTGGGTTTCCCAGGCATTTTATGCGCATAATTCAAATTTGAACTACATGCACATTCTCCAGTGCATATAAACTGGTTGAAAAATCAAATATGTGTCCTCGGTTGCATGTTTAGGTCCCATGCAAGAAGTGGGGATGAATTTAGAACACCTTGCCACCGTCACTCATCCGCAAACATTGTGATACCTGGTTTTTAAATTCTAGTAATCCAAAACTCGTCTGAAATTCATGAAACTTGGCATGCTATCATGAAGCGGCATCAATATGCTGCGGTAAAAAATTTGTCCCATTTGGGCAGGTTTGGGTATAAGCTTCTCACAACAAACATGATGGTTTCGGTAGGGAACGTGTCACCTTTGGGGACAAAACGATATCTGTTACCTCTTATTGCTTTCAAAACAATTCGAGTGTCAACATAGAACAACAGGAGTGTTGTGTTCAATTTTGGAATTTTCCGGGGTTCGTTTGGACATTTTTATACATTAACTGGGTGTTCCAGGCATTATATGCGCATAATTCAAATTTGAACTGCATGCACATTCTCCATTGCATATAAACTGGTTGAAAAATCAAATATATGTCCTTGGTTGCATGCTTAGGTACCATGCAAGAAATGGGATTGAATTTCAAACACCCTGCCACCGTCACTCGGCCGCAAACATTGAGATACAGGGCTTTTAAATTCTAGTAAATCCAAAACTCGTCTGAAATTCATGAAACTTGGCATGCTATCATGGAGTAGCATCAACATGCCGTGGTAAAAAATTTGTCCCATTTGGGGCAGGTTTGGGTATAAGCTTCTCACAACAAGCGTGATGGTTTCGGTAGGGAACCTGGCACCTATGGGGACGAAACGATATTCGTTGCCTCTCATTGCTTCAAAAAATTTCTAGTGTCAACATAGAACAACAGGAGTGTTGTTTTTACTTTTGGAATTTTTCGGGGTTCGTTTGGACATTTTTATACATTAACTGGGTTTTCTAGGCATTTCATGTGCATAATTCAAATTTGAACTACATGCACAAGCTCCAGTGCATATAAATTGGTTAAAAAATCAAATATGTGTCCTTCGGGGCATGCTTAGGTCCCATGCAAGAAATGGGAATGAATTTCAAACACCAGGGCATTGTTGATTGCCGGCAAAACGTTGAGATACTTTGTTTTTAAATTCTAGTAAATCTAAAACTCGTCTGAAATTCATGAAACTTGGCATGCTCTAATGGAATGGCACCCGACATGCTGTGGTATTTTTCGTGTCCATTTTGAGAGAAGGCGCACTCGAATAACAGCCAACAAAGGCATTTTGAAACAAATAGCTGCCACTGTAACATCTCAAACGTTTTGTATAATTTAAATTGTGTGCGTTCTGTTAACCATTCACGTGACGCCACGCCTCACTCTTTTAATGGCTAGGAGGTGCCGTGCCGACAGGTGCTTGAGTGCTTGACTTAACGGAAGGCGTGCAAGCTGTACTCCAATGCGGAGGCTCAATGGGAAGCGTGCGAGGTGTACGCCGCGCAGGCTCACCGGTAAGCGAGCCCTTTGACTTCCATGGCTGCACGCCTTGCTCGCATCCTCTCCATGAATGGCGCACAAGTCACAGTTTAATTCGGTTTTTAAATATAAAACACTCATCGCAAATGTTTTATTTAGAACACTCATATGCAAACCGACAGCTTCCCCAGGAAGCCAAGGGAAAATGTGCCGAGCAGGATTTGTGCAGCTCTTGATCGCAAACGTTTTAGATAGACCACCCGTATGCAAAGTGAGAGCAGCACAGGATTTGTGCATCCCTTCAACGCAAACGGTTGTTTTGGATGACCCGTGTGCAACCACGTACAAACAATTTGGTAAGATTTGCATCTGTCATATTGGGTATGTTGCCATTTATCAAACTGGAAAGATTTACATTTGTTGATCTAGTAACGTTGCCATTTGTCAATCCTTGTAACACTGCGATTTGTCAAAATATGCAGCTAGAAATCACTAGCACTATTTAATTTTTGCAACTAAAATTCAGTAATTAAGCATAGATTTCATTCATAGATTAAGCAGTCATTCTTAATTTATACAAACAGTTCAACTCGACAGCTGAACCGACCAAACTATTCCCCAATTGTTGCCAACCACGTACTGAAATAGCTAGTTCAACTATATATACTAGCTAATTTTAAGTACGTTGTACAGTTCGACCACACATCTATAGTCAGATGAAATGAACAAAATAGCCCCTAAATACTGCTACTACCACGGAGGGGCTTTGTGCTATTTCCGGCAGCCTCTCCTCTGCCGAGCGCGCTCAGTGAGAGGCAGAGGAGGAGGAGGAGCCTACCGATGAGCCGGAGAAATGCAATACGGTGCCTACCGCTTTTGCACGTTCAGCGGCGCTCGCCAGCTCGAACGCCCACTGCCGCTCCAGACGATCCCTCTCGAAGCGGCCGGACTGCTCGTAGATGTCCTGATTCCTCACTCTGCATCGGCGCGGCCATGGCTGCGGTAAGGCTCTTTGCGTGCTCGACGAGGCGCTCTTCCTCGTCCCATAGGAACTCGATGTAGCTCGCAAGGTCGCTGACGCACGTGCGGGCCTCCACCTCCACCTCCCGCCTTCGGGCGGCAGCGGCAGAGCAGGTGATGATCCCGACGGTCGACGGTGGGCTGGCGGCCATGGCGGCCGACGATGGGGTGGCGGCCACGACCCCCACCTCCCGCCTTCGGGCCGCGGTGGCGGAGCGGGTGATGGCCACAGTGGCCGACAGTGGGGTGGAGGCCATGATGGCCACCTCCCGCCTTCGGGCCGTGGTGGCAGAGCAGGAGATGGCCCTGGCTTTCGACGGTGGTGTGAAGGCAACGGCGGCCGGCAATAGCTGCCGACGGGCAGCGGCGGCGGAGCATGTGGTGGGTGTTCCGCGCACACCCAACAGGGATGCCACGTGCACTACACTATGCCGGGGACTGTGCCGCCGCCACGGTGTAGCCTCCCAGCTGGAGCTATCCTCTGATGATGGCGGAGTGGCTGAGCGACGACGATGGACCGGTGCCATTGGCGATTTTGGGAGAGCAGACGAGATAAGCTACAGGGAGGGAGGGGAAAATGCGACGCAAGACTCGCCGGCCGTGAGGGTTTTTATAGCAGGCCGGTAAGCATTGGGATTTTGGGGGATTTCACCAAGTCGGGCGGGAAGATTGCGCGGGAACCTGCGAGGTTGCGCCGGAACGGGCTCACCGACGATTAATTGGCGCCACCGTTTGCCCAAAAGAACGCCCCCGCGCGCTGCGCAAGCTTGCGTTGTAAGCCGTCTGCGGCAGCGGGGTGACAAGACGTGCGAGAGGAGGACGAAAGGACACGTACACATACGGTTAATACAAAAAAAAACGTTTGCGATTTAATTACCTCCTATACCCCTGTCCTGGTTTATAAGTAGGATTTAACTAATAAAATACGAATGCATGTCCTTATAAGTGTGTGTATACATATATGTTGTCGTTCTGTATGCAATCCCATCGCACAACACACACGTCTTATTAGCAGCAACCGTCCGTGTTATTATCGGTCTTCACACACATTTCTGATTATAGACCTGTTTGCCGCGTATCACACACATCTTGTTAAGTTGAACTATTTCTGTTCTCATGTCTCAACGCAAACAGTTCATTCGAGTGAACCGCATGTCGTATATCACACACACCTTCATCTGGCTGGCCGTTTCTTTTGTGTTGCCTAATCACAAACAGTTCATCCGAGTGAACCGTATGTTGTATATCGCACACGCCTTCATCTGGCTGCCCATTTCTTTTGTTCCTCCTCATCGCGAACGGTTAATTGAACTGAAATGTATGCCCTGCATCGCACACGCAACTAAAATATGAACCGTGTTTGAGGGCTCTGCCATCGCAAACGTTTTATACATTTCTGACGGTTTTCATACAGCACCGTTTGCGATTATTGCATTGCACACAGTTTCTTGAAGGGGCTCTGATCGTAGTGTGGCGTTAGCAGCATCCTGCAGTAGTGTTATCTCGGCTTCTAGTCAAAGGAAATAGTAATTGATATGCTACCTCACACAGGTTGGTACTGGTCTTTATCCTGATTATTGTGCTTGTCATATGTATTGGTAATTTGGTATTGTGCTACTGTTTGCCGATTTCATAAAGGAGTAACTTGGAGCCTGAACCCGCAGGCAAATCATTACATTGGGTGATTTCAGTAGAACTGCACAAAAAGATCAGATGGACAGGTACTTATGTTGCTGCTATGTACTCCAAAGTTCACTCAGACAAGCATCGATGTTGACAAGAAGAAGTGCCTATATTCATCCGAGTATCAACCGGCGTCAACTAGTTGTCAAAATCCAAGTATTAGGAGAGTGAATGCCAAAAATATTGCTTGGCGCATAGCCCAGAAAAACGCAGTCCAGTCTTTGGTCCCGACTTGTGCCTTTTGGTTATCAGCACATATGGTAGCGAACTGTATGGCATGGAGTCTAAAGATTCCAGACAAGTTGGTTAACGCGTATATTCATCTGGCACTTAATCAGTCTGCACGCCGGGGATGCTCCATTTCAGTTGAACTGCAGAAAAAATTTGGGTGGTTCATTTTCTCAACCGCCTCCTTTCTTGTCTGCAATGTAGAATTTTGGCGAGCTACAGGACCAAGATGAGCCAGTAAACTAGTTGGATGAAAGTAGTGTCCAAGTTGCTCAAACCTCCCTCGGCACGAGGCCACTACTTGAGGATACAAGCAAAGTTCAGATTGTCTGTGCTGCCTCTTATGTACTCGAAAGTTAACTCGTACAAGCATTAATTTTGGCAAGAAGTACCTCTGACTGAACACCATTTACCAATCTGTACCCTATGTAATTAAAGTTCATCCATGGATGATATTGGTTGTGATCTCAATCATTTGGTTGCATAAACATACTGAACATGTGTATATCTGAATCTTTTTGTGAATTATCTATGAATATTGTTGTGAGATCTATCAATCATTTGGATGCATAGACATGCTGAACTTGTGTATGTTGGAAATATGCCCTAGAGGCAATAATAAATTGGTTATTATTATATTTCCTTGTTCATGATAATCGTTTATTATCCATGCTAGAATTGTATTGATAGGAAACTCAGATACATGTGTGGATACATAGACAACACCATGTCCCTAGTAAGCCTCTAGTTGACTAGCTCGTTGATCAATAGATGGTTACGGTTTCCTGACCATGGACATTGGATGTCGTTGATAACGGGATCACATCATTAGGTGAATGATGTGATGGACAAGACCCAATCCTAAGCCTAGCACAAGATCGTGTAGTTCGTTTGCTAAGTGCTTTTCTAATGTCAAGTATCATTTCCTTAGACCATGAGATTGTGCAACTCCCGGATACCGTAGGAATGCTTTGGGTGTACCAAACGTCACAACGTAACTGGGTGGCTATAAAGGTGCACTACAGGTATCTCCGAAAGTGTCTGTTGGGTTGGCACGAATCGAGACTGGGATTTGTCACTCCGTGTAAACGGAGAGGTATCTCTGGGCCCACTCGGTAGGACATCATCATAATGTGCACAATGTGACCAAGGAGTTGATCACGGGATGATGTGTTACGGAACGAGTAAAGAGACTTGCCGGTAACGAGATTGAACAAGGTATCGGGATACCGACGATCGAATCTCGGGCAAGTAACATACCGATTGACAAAGGGAATTGTATACGGGATTGATTGAATCCTCGACATCATGGTTCATCCGATGAGATCATCGAGGAGCATGTGGGAGCCAACATGGGTATCCAGATCCCGCTGTTGGTTATTGACCGGAGAGTCGTCTCGGTCATGTCTGCGTGTCTCCCGAACCCGTAGGGTCTACACACTTAAGGTTCGGTGATGCTAGGGTTATAGAGATATTAGTATGTGGTAACCCGAAAGTTGTTCAGAGTCCCGGATGAGATCCCGGACGTCACGAGGAGTTCCAGAATGGTCCGGAGGTAAAGATTTATATATGGGAAGTCTTATTTTGGTCGCCGGAAAAGTTTCGCGCATTATCGGTATTGTACCGGGAGTGCCGAGAGGGGTCCGGGGGTCCACCGGCCCCGGGGGGCCACCTGGGCTGTAGGGGTGTGCGCCTTGGCCTATATGGGCCAAGGGCACCAGCCCCAAGAGGCCCATGTGCCAAGAGATAAGGGAAAGGGAGAGTCCTAAAGGGGGAAGGCACCTCCGAGGTGCCTTGGGGAGGATGGACTCCTCCCTGGCCGCACCCTTCCTTGGAGGAAGGGCCAAGGCTGCGCCCCCCCCCCCCTCTCCCTTGGCCCTATATATAGTGGGGGGAGGGAGGGCAGCAATACCTAAGCCCTGGCGCCTCCCTCTCCCTCCCGTGACACATCTCCCTCCTCCCGCAGCTCTTGGCGAAGCCCTGTTGGAATCCCGCTACTTCTACCACCACGCCGTCATGCTGCTGGATCTCCATCAACCTCTCCTCCCCCCTTGCTGGATCAAGAAGGAGGAGACGTCGCTGCTCCGTACGTGTGTTGAACGCGGAGGTGCCATCCGTTCGGCGCTAGGATCATCGGTGATTTGGATCACGACGAGTATGACTCCATCAACCCCGTTCTCTTGAACGCTTCCGCTCGCGATCTACAAGGGTATGTAGATGCACTCCTTCCCTCTCGTTGCTAGTAAACTCCATAGATTGATCTTGGTGATGCGTAGAAAATTTTGAATTTCTGCTATGTTCCCCTACAGTGGCATCATGAGCTAGGTCTATGCGTAGTTTCTATGCACGAGTAGAACACAAAGTAGTTGTGGGCGTCGATTTTGTCAATTTACTTGCCGTTACTAGTCTTATCTTGATTCGGCGGCATCGTGGGATGAAGCGGCCTGGACCGACCTTACACGTACACTTACGTGAGACAGGTTCCACCGACTAACATGCACTAGTTGCATAAGGTGGCTAGCGGGTGTCTGTCTCTCCCACTTTAGTCGGATCGGATTCGATGAAAAGGGTCCTTATGAAGGGTAAATAGAAATTGGCATATCACGTTGTGGCTTTTGCGTAGGTAAGAAACGTTCTTGCTAGAATCCCATAGCAGCCACGTAAAACATGCAACAACAATTAGAGGACGTCTAACTTGTTTTTGCAGGGTATGCTATGTGATGTGATATGGCCAAAAGGATGTGATGAATGATATATGTGATGTATGAGATTGATCATGTTCTTGTAATAGGAATCATGACTTGCATGTCGATGAGTATGACAACCGGCAGGAGCCATAGGAGTTGTCTTAATTTATTGTATGACCTGCGTGTCAAAGAAAACGCCATGTAATTACTTTACTTTATTGCTAACCGTTAGAGATAGTAGTAGAAGTAATAGTTGGCGAGACAACTTCATGAAGACACGATGATGGAGATCATGGTGTCATGCCGGTGACGAAGGTGATCATGTCGCGCCTCAAAGATGGAGATCAAAGGCGCAAGATGATATTGGCCATATCACGTCACTTTATGATTTTCATGTGATGTTTGTCATGTTTACATCTTATTTCCTTAGGACGACGGTAGCATAAATAAGATGATCCCTCACTAAAATTTCAAGAGACGTGTTCCCCCTAACTGTGCACCGTTGCGAAGGTTCGTTGTTTTGAAGCACCACGTGATGATCGGGTGTGATAGATTCTAACGTTCGAATACAACGGGTGTTGATGAGCCTAGCATGTACAGACATGGCCTCGGAACACATGCGAAACACTTAGGTTGACTTGACGAGCCTAGCATGTACAGACATGGCCTCAGAACACAAGAGATCGAAAGGTCGAACATGAGTCGTATAGTAGATGCGATCAACATGGAGATGTTCACCGATGATGACTAGTCCGTCTCACGTGATGATCGGACACGGCCTAGTTTGACTCGGATCATGTATCACTTAGATGACTAGAGGGATGTCTATCTGAGTGGGAGTTCATTAAATAATCAGATGAACTTAATTATCATGAACATAGTCAAAAGGTCTTTGCAAATTATGTCATAGCTTACGCTTTAGTTCTACTGTTTAAGATATGTTCCTAGAGAAAATTTAGTTGAAAGTTGATAGTAGCAATTATGCGGACTGGGTCCGTGAACTGAGGATTGTCCTCATTGCTGCACAGAAGGCTTATGTCCTTAATGCACCGCTCGGTGTGCTGAACCTCAGCGTCGTCTGTAGATGTTGCAAAACATCTGACATACACGTTTTGATGACTACGTGATAGTTCAGTGCGTAATGCTAACGGTTCAGAATTGTTGCACCAAAGACGGTTTTGAAATGTCGCAGAACATATGAGATGTTCCGAAGACTGAAATTGGGATTTCAGACTAGTGCCCACGTCAAGAGGTATGAGACCTCTGACAAGTTTCTTAAGCCTGCAAACTAAGGGAGAAAAGCTCAATCGTTGAGCATGTGCTCAGATTGTCTGAGTACTACAATCGCTTGAATCGAGTGGGAGTTAATCTTCCAGATGAGATAGTGATGGTTCTCCATAGTCACTGCCACCAAGCTATTAGAGCTTCGTGATGAACTATAACATATCAGGGATAGACATGATGATCCTTGAGCAACTCGCGATGTTTGACACCGCGAAAGTAGAAATCAAGAAGGAGCATCAATTGTTGATGGTTAGTAAAACCACTAGTTTCTAGAAGGGCAAGGGCAAAAGGGATACTTCATGAAACAGCAAATCATTTGCTGCTCTAGTGAAGAATCCCAAAGTTGAACCCAAACCCGAGACTAAGTGCTTCTGTAATCAGGGAAACGGTCACTGAAGCAAAACTGCCCTAGATACTTGGTAGATGAGAAGGCAGGCAAGGTCGACCGAAGTATATTGGATATACATTATATGAATGTGTACTTTACTAGTACTCCTAGCAGCACCAGGGTATTAGATACCGGTTCGGTTGCTAACTGTTAGTAACTCAAAATAAAAGCCGCGGAATAAATGGAGACTAGCTAAAGGTGAGATGACGATATGTCTTGGAAGTGTTTCCAAGGTTGATGTGATCAAGCATCGCATGCTCCCTCTACCATCGAGATTGGTGTTTGCGTTGAGCATAAACATGATTGGATTATGTTTATCACAATACGGTTATTCATTTAAGGAGAATAATGGTTACTCTGTTATTTGAATAATACCTTCAATGGTCTTGCACCTAAAATGAATCTCGATCGCAGTGATACACATGTTCGTGCCAAAAGATATAAAATAGTAATGATAGTACCACATACGTGTGGCACTGCCATTTGAGTCATATTGGTATAGAACGCATGAAGAAGCTCCATACAGATGGATCGTTTGGACTCACTTGATTTTGAATCACTTGAGACATGCAAATCATACCACATGGGCAAGATGACTGAAAGGCCTCGTTTTCAGTAAGATGGAACAAGAGAGCAACTTATTGGAAGTAATACATTTTGATGTATGCAGTCCAATGAGTGATGAGGCATGCAGTGGATATCGTTATGTTCTTACTTCACAGATGATTTGAGTAGATGCTGAGTGTATTTACTTGATGAAACACAAGTCTGAATTATTGAAAGGTTCAAGTAATTTCAGAGTGAAGTTGAAGATCATCGTGACAAGAGGATAAAATGTCTGTGATATGATCATAGAGATGAGTATCTGAGTTACGAGTTTGGCACACAATTAAGACATTGTGGAAAGTGTTTCACAATTAATACCGCCTGGAACACCACAGTGTGATGGTGTGTCCGAACATCATAACTGCACCCTATTGGATATGGTGCATGCCATGATGTCTCTTATCGAATTACCACTATCGTTTATGGGTTAGGCATTAGAGATAACCGCATTCACTTTAAAAGGGGCACCACGCAATTCCGTTGAGACGACACCGTTTAGAGAAACCTAAGTTGTCATTCCTTAAAAGTTTGGGGCTGCAATGCTTATGTGAAAAAGTTTCAAGCTGATAAGCTCGAACCCAAAGCGGATAAATGCATCTTCATAGAAAACCCAAAACAGTTGGGTATACCTCCTATTTCAGATCTGGAAGCAAAAGTAATTGCTTCTAGAAACGAGTCCTTTCTCGAGGAAAAGTTTCTCTCGAAAGAATTGAGTGGGAGGATGGTGGAGACTTGATGAGGTTATTGAACCATAACTTCAACTAGTGTGTAGCAGGGCACAGGAAGTTGTTCCTGTGGCACCTACACCAATTGAAGTGGAAGCTTATGATAGTGATCATGAAACTTCGGATCAAGTCACTACCAAACCTCGTAGGACGACGAGGATGCGTACTACTTCAGAGTAATGCGTAATCATGTCTTGGAAGTCATGTTGTTGGACAACGATGAACCTATGAGCTGTGGAGAAGCGATGGTGGGCCCGGATTCCGACGAATGGCTCGAGGCCATGAAATCCGAGATAGAATCCATGTATCAGAACAAAGCATGGACTTTGGTGAACTTGCCCGATGATCGGCAAGCCATTGAGATAAATGGATCTTTAAGAAGAAGACGGACGTGGACGGTAATGTTACCGTCTATGAAGCTCGACTTGTGGCAAAGAGTATTTTCACAAGTTCAAGGAGTTGACTACGATGAGATTTTCTCATCCGTAGCGATGCTTAAGTCCGTCGGAATCATGTTAGCATTAGCTGCATTTATGAAATCTGGCAGATGGATGTCGAAAACAAGTTTCCTTCCAGTTTTCGTAAGGAAAGGTTGTATGTGATACAATCAGAAAGGTTTTGTCGATCCTAAGGATGCTAAAAGGTATGCTAGCTCCAGCGATCCTTCCATGGACTAGAGCAAGCATCTCGGAGTCAGAATATATGCTTTGATGGAGTGATCAAAGTTTTTGGGTTTATACAAAGTTTGTTAGAAACTTGTATTTACAATAAAGTGAGTGGGAGCGCTACAACATTTCTGATAAGTATATGTGAATGACATATTGTTGATCCGAAATGATGTAAAATTTCTGGAAAGCATAAAGGGTTGTTTGAAAGGAGTTTTTCAAAGGAAGGCCTGGATAAAGCTGCTTACATATTGGGCATCAAGATCTATAGAGATAGATCAAGACGCTTGATGATACTTTCAAAGAACGCACACCTTGACATGATTTTGAAAGAGTTCAAAATAGATCAGCAAAGAAGGAGTTCTTGGCTGTGTTACAAGGTGTGAGTATTGAGTAAGACTCAAGACCTGACCACAGCAGAAGAGAGAGAAAGGACGAAGGTCATCCCCTATGCTTTAGACGTAGGCTCTACAGTATGCTATGCTGTGTACCGCACATGAAGTGTGCCTTGCCATGAGTTGGTCAAGGGGTACAATAGTGATCCGGGAATGGATCACATGACAGCGGTCGAACTTATCCTTAGTATCTAGTGGACTAAGGAATTTTCTCGATTATGGAGGTGAAAAGGAGTTCGTCGTAAAGGGTTACGTCGATGCGAACTTTGACACTAATCCGTATAACTCTGAGTAGTAAACCGAATTCGTATAGTAGAGCAGTTATTTGAAATGGCTCCAAGTAGCGCGTGGTAGCATCCACAAGATGACATAGATATTAGTAAAGCACACACGGATCTGAAAGGTTCAGACCCGTTGACTAATAACCTCTCTCACAAGCATAACATGATCAAACCAGAACTCATTGAGTGTTAATCACATAGTGATGTGAACTAGATTGTTGACTCTAGTAAACTCTTTGGATGTTGGTCACATGGTGATGTGACCTGTGAGTGTTAATCACATGGTGTTGTGAACTAGATTATTGACTCTAGTGCAAGTGGGAGATTGTTGGAAATATGCCCTAGAGGCAGTAATAAATTGGTTATTATTATATTTCCTTGTTCATGATAATTGTTTATTATCCATGCTAGAATTGTATTGATAGGAAACTCAGATACATGTGTGGATACATAGACAACACCATGTCCCTAGTAAGCCTCTAGTTGACTAGCTCGTTGATCAATAGATGGTTACGGTTTCCTGACCATGGACATTGGATGTCGTTGATAATGGGATCACATCATTAGGAGAATGATGTGATGGACAAGACCCAATCCTAAGCCTAGCACAAGATCGTGTAGTTCGTTTGCTAAGTGCTTTTCTAATGTCAAGTATCATTTCCTTAGACCATGAGATTGTGCAACTCCCGGATACCTTAGGAATGCTTTGGGTGTACCAAACGTCACAACGTAACTGGGTGGCTATAAAGGTGCACTACAGGTATCTCCGAAAGTGTCTGTTGGGTTGGCACGAATCGAGACTGGGATTTGTCACTCCGTGTAAACGGAGAGGTATCTCTGGGCCCACTCGGTAGGACATCATCATAATGTGCACAATGTGACCAAGGAGTTGATCACGGGATGATGTGTTACGGAACGAGTAAAGAGACTTGCCGGTAACGAGATTGAACAAGGTATTGGGATACCGACGATCGAATCTAGGGCAAGTAACATACCGATTGACAAAGGGAATTGTATACGGGATTGATTGAATCCTCGACATCGTGGTTCATCCGATGAGATCATCGAGGAGCATGTGGGAGCCAACATGGGTATCCAGATCCCACTGTTGGTTATTGACCGGAGAGTCGTCTCGGTCATGTCTACGTGTCTCCCGAACCCATAGGGTCTACACACTTAAGGTTCGGTGACGCTAGGGTTATAGAGATATTAGTATGCGGTAACCCGAAAGTTGTTCGGAGTCCCGGATGAGATCCCGGACGTCACGAGGAGTTTCAGAATGGTCCAGAGGTAAAGATTTATATATGGGAAATCTTATTTTGGTCGCCGGAAAAGTTTCGCGCATTATCCGTATTGTACTGGGAGTGCCGAGAGGGGTCCGGGGGTCCACCAGCCCCGGGGGGGCACATGGGCTGTAGGGGTGTGTGCCTTGGCCTATATGGGCCAAGGGCACCAGCCCCAAGAGGCCCATGCGCCAAGAGATAAGGGAAAGGGAGAGTCCTAAAGGGGGAAGGCACCTCCGAGGTGCCTTGGGGAGGATGGACTCTTCCCTGGCCGCACCCTTCCTTGGAGGAAGGGCCAAGGCTGCGCCCCCCTCTCCCTTGGCCCTATATATAGTGGGGGGGAGGGAGGGCAGCAACACCTAAGCCCTGGCGCCTCCCTCTCCCTCCCGTGACACATCTCCCTCCTCCCGCAGCGCTTGGCGAAGCCCTGTTGGAATCCCGCTACTTCCACCACCACGCCGTCGTGCTGCTGGATCTCCATCAACCTCTCCTCCCCCCTTGCTGGATCAAGAAGGAGGAGACGTCGCTGCTCCGTAAGTGTGTTGAACGCGGAGGTGCCGTCCGTTCAGCGCTAGGATCATCGGTGATTTGGATCACGGCGAGTACGACTCCATCAACCCCGTTCTCTTGAACGCTTCCGCTCGCGATCTACAAGGGTATGTAGATGCACTCCTTCCCTCTCGTTGCTAGTAAACTCCATAGATTGATCTTGGTGATGCGTAGAAAATTTTGAATTTCTGCTATGTTCCCCTACAGTGTATATATGAATCTTTTGAGTTGTTGATTGTGAATGTTGGCTATGAATATAATGTGTCCTGTGAACCTGAGTTTGATACGAATGTTTACTTGTTCTGTTGTACATGTGTGTGAACTTGTTAGTATGTATACTGTGGGATTTGTGACGTGTGGGTGTCAACGGCACACCTTCTTCCCGAGAAGAATTGCACCTGCTTTGTTAGCGTAGCAACGGCGCATCAGCTCTTTTTAATATTTTTGCTCTGTCTTCCCCCCTCCCCCACTCAACCCCTGCCATAATGTTTTCGGCCTCAAAACAAGCATAATGGGTTGCGTTGTTTTTGGGGCTTGATGAAAAATCGAGTGTTGGTTTCTGTAGGTTGGCCCGCCCAGCAAATGGGTTGCTGGTCCAACACGGACTGGGAGGCTAAAAATACAAGTTTTATGGTGCAGAGGCAAGTAAAAAACGCCATCGAGAGCCATCCACTGAAGAAAAAAAAATCACGTCTGATGTGCTTCTTCAGTCGGGCCGCCGGCCCCCTCTTTAATCCAGTTCGCTCGGGGATCTAGCTGGTACTATCATTTTTTCCAGAGGGCGAACAAGTATCAGCTAGGCCGAGGTATGCGTAGCCCACGACATACGGAGACAGTGGTTTCAACTTATTTTTTGAGGTCCATACCGGCCTATGGGCCTCCCAGCGTAGGTTTTACTTTTTCTTAAAGATCGGCAGCCCAATGTATTTTCTTAATAAAACGCAGATCTCTGTTCTATTTATCTATACCTAGTAATAAAAGAAATAGGTATTCTTAGTCCGTCATGCTATTTTATAAAAAAAACCTAATGTTTCTGACATTAAACCCGCAGTACATATTAAATGTTTTTTAAAATACACATATCTTCTAAACCGTAACTCCAATTTTAACATGTTATATATGGAATTTGATTAGAAAATATATAGAATCTCAATATGATGTTATTTTACCTCTTAACTATTTGAAAAAAAAATACTGTCTAGAGTGCAATCTTAATCAATAGCGCATTATCTGTCTTTCTTTCATATCGGTACTGATCCGGATTATGGATGAACATCTCAGCAAAATCAGGATTGGAGACGAAATTAAAGATCACTTGCCTATTTCTTTGTACATATTAAATCTACATGCAAGCTGTGTTTAAATAAAAGACATGTGGAATCTTGAACTTGCGCTTTTGTAGGCAAAAACCATCTTTGTTTGGGCCGTAGCTACAAATACTCAGATTATAGACCATTTTTTATAAATTAAGAGCGTGGGGTATTCTTTTCTCCCGTTGCAACGCATGGGCCCTTTTGCTAGTCTATATATAAGAATAATAATGTTGTGTCCAATTTATGTTTTCCCTTCTAACCACATTATGTATATTTATATTATTACAATTATTGTATATTTTATAGAGACTTATATATACATTATAAAAACTTCCCACATGTTATTAACTTATAAAAGTAAATGTTTAACAGAAGTTGGCAAGGAAAATCCTGGTTGTTTTTGACTCACGGGTAGGAAAATCCTGGCGATTGCGTACAAAAGCTTGCAAAGATTTTAAGACCAATGTAATAATAACGCGCTCATTTTTATTTTGAGCAATAACTCGCTAATTTGTTAATTATATATATATAATGTGTCGCAACGGTTTATTTTTTATATTAATTGCTCCTTCTAACCTAACATTATGTATAGAACGAGCCCAGCTAATTCGTGTATTTCAAGAAAGTGCAAATGGGCTGGGATTTCTAAGAAAATATTAAATGGGCCGCATTGACGCGAAATTATTTATTCACCCATCCCTGCAAATGGACTGTACATTCTAGAAAACATAGGTTAAATATATGCCACATTTTTTCTGGCTGACATGTGGGACAATAGGTCAAAGCCTACGCAGGGCGTTGTCAACTTGGTCAACAAATGATTATGACATCCACAGCCATTGGATTTATATCCAACGGCCGGCATGCACCTTCAATCTCTCGTCTTCTTCCTCCAGCATCGCCGGGACTGCCTGGTCCGGCCTACGGCGGCTAGCGGCTCTGCTTAGCACGCATCACTGTGAAGCGCTACCCCACCGCCGGCCAGGCTATCCCTCCACCCTCCACACCTCCTGTTATTCTCCACTGACTGCAGCCCCATGCCGCACCAGAACCAGTTATAACCCTTGTACTCCTCTCAGTCTACGACTCCACTGCCGCGTCTTCCCATCTCCGGGTCGTTCCCGTCCGGGGCCTCGCCGTCGTCCACCGCCTCGTTGCGCTCGGTGCGGCGTGGTCAACCAACGAGAGTCATCAGAAGAGGACTGTACGTGGAGAGCCTGGCAGCTGGGACCCACGAGGTCCATGGTCTCACGCAAGGAAAGTTCCTCCTTATTAAGCTGGAAAAAATGTTTCCTCCCCCTGACAGCTGGGACCCACCGGCTGTATCTTCACACGGAAGGAAGTGCCTCCTTGTTATGCAAAAAAAGTTCCTCCCATTGACAGCTGGGACCCGTCAGACTTGGTGGCTGACTTGTGGGCATACTAAGCGAACGTGTACGCAGGGCTTTGTCAACTTAATCAACAAATGATTCTAGCAGCTGGACTGTTGGATGTTAATCCAATAGCCGTGCTCCTTCTTCAACCTCTATTCTTGCTCCTGTTTCCCGTGGGCGGCAGTGCTGCCGCGCACCAGAACCAGCCAAGTTTCCCACTCCTCTCCATCTGTGACTCCACTGCCGCGTCTTCCCCATCTCCGGGTCGTTCTAGTCTGGGGCCTTGCCGTCGTCCACCGGCCTTGGTGCGCTCGGCACGATCTGGTCAACATGGTCAACAAACGAGAGGCATCGGAAGATGACTGTACGTGAGAGGCTGACAGTGGGGACGCACCACGCCCATGGACGCATGCATGCAACTGCATCCTTTTTACCCTGAAAATAATGTTTTCTCCCCCTGGCTACTGGGACACACCAGCTACATCTTCGCACGCAAGGAAGTGTGTCCTTATTACGCCAAAAGAATGAATACTGCCGCTGACAGCTCGGACCCACCAGCTATATCTTCGCACGCAAGGAAGTGCCTCCTTAGTACGCACAAAAAAATGAATACTCCCCCTGCTAGCTGGGACCCACCATAATGGGAGGCTGACTTGTGGGCCTATTAAGTTGACGCGGACGGAGGGCTTTGTCAACTTAGTCAAATATGAACGATTCTAGCTCCAGTGACCGTACGATGTCCATCCAACGGCCGTAGTGCTTCTTCAACCTCTGTTCTTCTTGCTCCAGCCGCCCAAACAAGCGTCGGCCGTGCCACCTGCTCCTGCCTCCCATGTCCGGCTGTGCTGCCACCGCTGGCCATGCCATCCCTCTATACTCACCTACACCTCCTGTTATTCTCTGGCGACGGCAGCATCACACCGCAGCCGAAGCAGTCAACCCACGTACTCCCCTCTGCGTGGGCATCCACTGCCACGTCTTCCCCGGCTCCGTGTCGTCCCATTCCTAGGCCTTGCCGTCGTCCACCGCCCTGGTGCTCTCGGCGCGGCGTGGTCAACATGGTCAAGGAACGACTTCCATCGGAAGAGTACTGTATGTGGAGAGGCTGACAGCTGGGTCCACGGTAGCAGCAAGGAAGTGCCTCCTTATTATGCGCAAAATAATTATTCCTCCATCTGACAGCAGGGACCCACCGGACGGGCCACCGTATTTTGTGAAAAAAACATTTCCCCCCTGACTGCTGGGACCCACCAGCTACATCTTCGCACGGAAGGAAGTGCCTGACAGTTAGGACCCACCGGGTCGAAGCATGTGTAGCGTTGTCATTCTGGTCGCAAAGGTGTACGTACATACTGGTCGATGTAGAGGCGCGCACGTGTCGTAGTAGAGGTGCGCACGTGTCTTAGTAGAGGCATGCACATGTCGTAGTAGAGGCGCGCACGTAGCATGTACACGTACGTACAGCGGCCAGGGTGCAAGAAAGTAAATACGGCCACGTACGTACATACGGACGGGGTCTCGAACGCCTACTCGCGCATACGTACGGCCAGGGCTAGTGTACATGGCTGGGTTGGAACGGAGAAACTGCGTCATCGTCGTGTTCATGGGGAGGCAACGGAATGCCTCGTGTTCATCGGGAGGCAACGGAACGCGTGCTGTTCAGCGGGAGCCAACCGGCTTGGACGGAACAGCCGATGGAAACGAGGCCTGGCGTACCGCAAAACGGAGGAAACGGCCTTGTGTTCGACCGGCCATGGTCGAAACGGGGTCCTGTTCATCGCAAGGGGTCTGGCATACCGCAAAACGGAGGAAACGGACCTTCTACGGTTGAAATGGGGTCTTGTTGATCGGGAGGGGTGTGGCGTACCGCAAAATGGAGGAAATGGACTTGTGTTGGAGCGCTACGGTCGAAACGGGGGTCCTGTTCATCGGGAGGGGTGTGGCTTACCGCAAAACGGGACTCCACGGGATACTGTTCATCTCCACCATCGACTGCCTCCCCAGGCTACTGTTCATCTCCACCGTCAACTGCCTCCACGGGCTACTGTTCATCCACCGTCGACCTCCTCCAGCCTCCACCTGTGACTGTTCATCCACGGGCTCCTGTTCATCCAGCCTCCACTGCGTGCTCCGATACATCCATTTTGCATCATCCTTTTATATCGATATTTATTGCATTATGGGCTGTTATTACACATTATGTCACAATACTTATGCCTATTCTCTCTTATTTTACAAGGTTTACACGAAGAGGGAGAATGCCGGCAGCTGGAATTCTGGGCTGGAAAAGGAGCAAATATTAAAGACCTATTCTGCACAACTCCAAAAGTCCTGAAACTCCACGAAACTCAGTTTTGGAATATATTAAAAATATTGGGCGAAGAAAGCACCAGAGGGGGGCACACCCTGTCCACGAGGGTGGGGGGCGCGCCCTACCCCCTGGGCACGCCCCCTGCCTCATGGGCCCCCTGGCAGGCCTCCGGTGCCCATCTTTGGCTATATGAAGTTCTTTCCCTGAAAAAAATAAGGAGGAAGCTTTCGGGACGAAGCGCCTCCGTCTCGAGGCGGAACCTGGCGAAACCAATCTAGCGCTCCGGCGGAGCTGTTCTGCCGGGGAAACATCCCTCCGGGAGGGGGAAATCATCACCATTCTCATCACCATCGATCCTCTCATCGGGAGGGGGTCAATCTCCATCAACATCTTCACCAGCATCATCTCATCTCAAACCCTAGTTCATCTCTTGTACCCAATCTTTGTATCAAAACCTCAGATTGGTACCTGTGGGTTGCTAGTAGTGTTGATTACTCCTTGTAGTTGATGCTAGTTGGTTTATTTGGTGGAAGATCGTATGTTCAGATCCTTTATGCATATTAATACCCCTCTGATTATGAACATGAATATGATTTGTGAGTAGTTACATTTGTTCCTGAGGACATGGGAGAAGTCTTGCTATAAGTAGTCATGTGAATTTGGTATTCATTCGATATTTTGATTAGATGTATGTTGTGTTTCCTCTAGTGGTGTTATGTGAACGTCGACTACATGACACTTCACCATTGTTTGGGCCTAGGGGAAGGCATTGGGAAGTAATAAGTATATGATGGGTTGCTAGAATGAAAGAAGCTTAAATCCTAGTTTCTGCGTTGCTTCGTAAGGGGCTGATTTGGATCCATATGTTTCATGCTATGGTTAGGTTTACCTTAATGCTTCTTTTGTAGTTGCGGATGCTTGCAAGAGGGGTTAATAATAAGTGGGATGCTTGTCCAAGGAAGGGCAGCACCCAAGCACTAGTCCACCCACATATCAAATTATCAAAGTAACGAACGCGAATCATATGAGCATGATGAAAACTAGCTTGACGATAATTCCCATGTGTCCTCAGGAGCGTTTTCCTTTATATACGAGTTTCTCCAGGCTTGTCCTTTGCTACAAAAAGGATTGGGCCACCTTCCTGCACCTTTTTTACTTTTTTTACTTGTTACCCGTTACAAATTACCTTATCACAAAACTATCTGTTACCGATAATTTCAGTGCTTGTAGAGAATACCTTACTGAAAACCGCTTGTCATTTCCTTCTGCTCCTCGTTGGGTTCGACACTCTTAAATATTGAAAGGACTACGATATATCCCCTATACTTGTGGGTCATCAAGACTCTTTTCTGGCGCCGTTACCGGGGAGTGAAGCGCCTTTGGTAAGTGGAATTTGGTAAGGAAAAATTTATATAGTGTGCTGAAATTTACTATCACTTGTTACTATGGAAAGTAATCCTTTGAGGGGCTTGTTCGGGGTATCTTCACCCCGACCAGTAGAGCAAAGAGTTGCTCCTCAACCTACTGAACCTACTGAAAATGTTTACTTTGAAATTCCTTCGGGTATGATAGAGAAACTACTAGCTAATCCTTTTACAAGAGATGGAACATTGCACCCCGATTTGCACCTAATCTATGTGGATGAAGTTTGTGGATTATTTAAGCTTGCAGGTATGCCCGAGGATGTTATCAAGAAGAAGGTCTTCCCTTTATCTTTCAAGGGAAATGCATTGACATGGTTTAGGCTATGCGATGATATTGGATCATGGAACTACAACCGATTGAAATTGGAATTTCATCAGAAGTTTTATCCTATGCATCTGGTTCATCGTGATCGTAATTATATATATAATTTTTGGCCTCGCGAAGGAGAAAGCAT
The DNA here is from genome assembly GCF_018294505.1 of Triticum aestivum. NCBI lineage: Eukaryota > Viridiplantae > Streptophyta > Magnoliopsida > Poales > Poaceae > Triticum > Triticum aestivum. The sequence goes on from NC_057799.1 coordinate 401,465,567, forward strand.
CTCTCAAGCTTGGGGGAGGCTTAAGTCAATGTTATATTCATGCCCCAATCATGAGCTCTCAAGAGAAATTATTATTCATTTTTATGATCAGCTTTCTCTCAATAATCGCTCCATGCTCGATACTTCTTGTACTGGTTCTTTTATGATGAAGACTATTGAATTCCAATGGGATTTATTGGAAATAATTAAACGCAACTCTGAAGATTGGGAACTCGACGAAGGTAAGGAGTCAGGTATAACACCTAAGTTTGATTGTGTTAAATCTTTTATGGATACCGATGCTTTTCGTGAATTTAGCACTAAATATGGACTTGACTCTGAGATAGTAGCTTCTTTCTGTGAATCCTTTGCTACTCATGTTGATCTCCCTAAGGATAAGTGGTTTAAATATCATCCTCCCATTGAAGTAAAAGTAGTTGAACCTATTAAAGTTGAAGAAAAGACTATCACTTATAATGTTGATCCTATTGTTCCTACTGCTTATATTGAGAAACCACGTCTCCCTGCTAGAATAAAGGATCATGCTAAAGCTTCAACTGTGGTTCGTAAGAGTAATACTAGAACACCTACACCCCCTGAGTAAATTAAAGTTGAACCTAGTATTGCTATGGTTAAAGATCTCTTGGTCGATAATATTGATGGACATGTTATTTACTTCTGTGATGAAGCTGCTAGAATTGCTTGACCCGATACTAAAAATAAACATTGACCTGTTGTAGGCATTCCTGTTATTTCTGTTAAAATAGGAGATCATGGTTATCATGGCTTATGTGATATGGGTGCTAGTGCGAGTGCAATACCTCATTCTTTATACGAAGAAATTATGCATGATATTGCACCTGCTGAGTTAGAAGGTATTGATGTTACAATTAAGCTTGCCAATAGAGATACTATTTCAACAGTTGGGATTGTTAGATATGTTGAAGTATTGTGCGGAAAGTTAAATATCCTACTGATTTTCTTGTCCTTGGTTCCCCACAAGATGACTTTTGTCCCATTATATTTGGCAGACCCTTCTTGAATACTGTTAATGCTAAGATAGATTGCAAAAAGGATGTTGTTACTATTGGTTTAGGGGATATGTCTCATGATTTTAATTTTGCTAAATTTCATAGACAACCCCATGATAAAGAATTGCCTAGTAAAGATGAAATTATTGGTCTTGCTTCTATTGTCGTGCCTCCTAATGATCCTTTAGAACAATATTTTCTAGACCATGAAAATGATATGTTTATGAATGAAAGAGGGGAAATAGATGAAGTATTCTTTAAACAGGGACCTATTTTGAAACACAACTTGCCTGTTGAAATTCTAGGGGATCCTCCTCCACCCAAGGGTGATCCCATGTTTGAGCTTAAACCATTACCTGATACTCTTAAATATGCTTATCTTGATGAAAAGAAGATATATCCTGTTATTATTAATGCTAACCTTTCAGATCAGGAAGAAGATAAATTATTGAAAACTCTGAAGAAGCATTGTGCTGCTATTGGATATACTCTTGATGATCTTAAGGGCATTAGTCCCACTCTATGTCAGCACAAAATAAAATTGGAGAAAGAAGCTAAACCGGTTGTTGATCACCAACGAAGGTTAAATCCTAAGATGAAAGAAGTGGTAAGGAAAGAAATACTAAATCTTCTGGAGCCAGGTATAATATATCCCGTTGCTGATAGTCAATGGGTAAGTCATGTCCATTGTGTCCCTAAGAAGGGAGGTATTACTGTTGTTCCTAATGATAAAGATGAATTGATCCCACAAAGAATTGTTATAGGTTATAGAATGGTAATTGATTTCCGCAAACTAAATAAAGCTACTAAAAAGGATCATTACCTTTTACCTTTTATTGATCAAATGCTAGAAAGATTATCCAAACAAACACATTTTTGCTTTCTAGACGGTTATTCTGGTTTCTCTCAAATTCCTGTGTCAAAAGAGGATCAAGAAAAGACCACTTTTACTTGCCCTTTCGGTACCTTTGCTTATAGACGTATGCCTTTTGGTTTATGCAATGCACCTGCTACCTTTCAAATATGTATGACTGCTATATTCTCTAACTTCTGTGAAAAGATTGTTGAGGTTTTCATGGATGATTTCTCCGTGTATGGAACTGCTTTTGATGATTGCTTAAGAAACCTTAATCGAGTTTTGTAGAGATGTGAAGAAACTAATGTTGTCTTGAATTGGGAGAAGTGCCACTTTATGGTTAATGAAGGTATTGTCTTGGGGCATAAAATTTTTGAAAGAGGCATTGAAGTTGATAAAGCTAAAGTTGATGCTATTGAAAAGATGATGTGTCCTAAGGACATTAAAGGTATAAGAAGTTTCCTTGGTCATGCCAGTTTTTATAGGAGGTTCATTAAAGACTTCTCAAAAATTTCTAGGCCTCTGACTAATCTTTTACAAAAAGATGTTCCTTTTGTCTTTGATGATGATTGTGTAGAAGCATTTGAAATACTTAAGAAAGCCTTGATTTCTGCACCTATTGTTCAGCCTCCTGATTGGAATATACCATTTGAAATTATGTGTGATGCTAGTGATTATGCTGTAGGCGCTGTTCTAGGACAAAGAGTTGATAAGAAATTAAATGTTATCCAATATGCTAGTAAAACTCTAGACAGTGCCCAGGGAAATTATGCTACTACTAAAAAAGAATTTTTAGCAGTTGTATTTGCTTGTGATAAGTTCAGACCTTACATTGTTGGTTCCAAAGTAACTGTTCACACTGATCATGCTGCTATTAAATATCTTATGGAAAAGAAAGATGCTAAACCTAGACTTATTAGATGGGTTCTCCTACTACAAGAATTTGATTTGCATATTATAGATAGAAAGGGAGCTGAGAACCCCGTTGCAGACAACTTATCTAGGTTAGAGAATGTTCTTGATGACCCACTACCCACAACCTGTCATAAATGCTTCTCGTACTGCTCCATGGTATGCTGATTATGCTAATTATATTGTTGCTAAATTTATACCACCTAGTTTCACATACTAGTAAAAGAAAAAGTTTTGTATGATTTAAGACATTACTTCTGGGATGACCCACACCTTTATAAAGAAGGAGTAGATGGTGTTATTAGACTTTGTGTACCTGAGCATGAACAGGAACAGATCCTACGCAAGTGTCACTCCGAGGCTTATGGAGGACACCACACTGGAGATAGAACTGCACATAAGGTATTGGAATCCGGTTTTTATTGGCCTACTCTTTTCAAGGACGCATGTAAGTTTGTCTCGTCTTGTGATGAATGTCAAAGAATTGGTAATATTAGCAGACGTCAAGAAATGTCTATGAATTATTCACTTGTTATTGAACCATTTGATGTTTGGGGCTTTGATTATATGGGACCTTTTCCTTCCTCTAACGGGTATACACATATTTTGGTTGCTGTTGATTACGTTACTAAGTGGGTAGAAGCTATTCCAACTAGTAGTGCTGATCATAACACCTCTATTAAGATGCTTAAAGAAGTTATTTTTCCGAGGTTTGGAGTCCCTAGATACTTAATGACTCATGGTGGTTCACATTTTATTCATGGTGCTTTTCATAAGATGCTTGCTAAGTATGACGTTAATCATAGAATTGCATCTCCATACCACCCACAGTCTAGTGGTCAAGTAGAACTAAGTAATAGAGAGATTAAATTAATTTTGCAAAAGACTGTTAATAGATCTAGAAAGAATTGGTCCAAGAAACTTGATGATGCATTATGGGCCTATAGAACTGCATATTAAAATCCTATGGGTATGTCTCCGTATAAAATGGTTTATGGAAAAGCATGTAACTTACCTCTCGAACTAGAACATAAGGCATATTGGGCCATTAAAGAGCTCAATTATGATTTCAAACTTGCCGGTGAGAAGAGACTATTTGACATTAGCTCACTTGATGAGTGGAGAACCCAGGCCTATGAGAATGCCAAACTGTTCAAAGAAAAAGTTAAAAGATGGCATGACAAAAGGATACAAAAGCATGAGTTTAATGTAGGTGATTATGTTTTGCCATACAACTCTCGTTTAAGATTTTTTGTAGGAAAACTCCTCTCCAAATGGGAAGGTCCTTACGTTATCGAGGAGGTCTATCGTTCCGGTGCCATAAAAATCAACAACTTCGAAGGCACAAAGCCGAAGGTGGTGAACGGTCAAAGAATCAAACATTATATCTCAGGTAATCCCATAAATGTTGAAACCAATGTTATTGACACCGTAACCCCGGAGGAGTACATAAGGGACACTTTCCAGAATGTTTCAGACTCCAAAAAGGAATAGGTATGTGTTACGGTAAGTAAACCGACTCCAAAACAGTCCTGATAGCAATTTTTCTCTGTTTTGGAATATTTAAGAAAATAGGAAAATAAGAAGTAGTCCGAAAGGGACACGAGACATCCACGAGGGTGGAGGGCGCGCCCTACCCCCCTGGGCGCGCCCCCCTGCCTCGTGGGCACCTCGTGTGCCCTCCGGACTCCGTTTTCTTGCTCGATACTTCTTTTGGTCAGTAAAAATTCATTATATAATCTCCCGAAGGTTTTGATCACCGTACCACGCGAATATCTCCTGTTTTTGTTTTGAGCTATTTTATGCCAGAGTTGTCAAGGCCAGGCATCATGTTGTCCCCCTCCTCCAACAATGAGGGCGACGATGCTTGGCTAATGAAGATAGAGCTGAAGAGAGAAGAACCCAGGGAGATCAACAAGGATGATAGGATCAAGAAGGCCACGGAGGATCAAGCTCCGGCAGCAGAAGAAGAAGACATCCTTCAACTTCATTACAATCTTCTTACCCCTACCGAAATTGAAGCTTTCAAGATGATTGAAATAGTTCGGGTGCAGAACAAGTATCTAACTCATGAAAATTTTCTGTTGCAAGAGCATATCACCGCACTCAAGGGCATTATTCATAAGTTGGAGCGCCTCCTACGCTCGATGTTGGACGACAAGCCTACGTCGTCAACAACTCCATCGTCACCACACCTCCGAAGAAAGAGACATAAACACATGGGTATGGGCACTCCCCTTGGCAACTGCCAAGCTTGGGGGAGGTTCCCTGGTATCGTATCACCATCACACTTCTATCTTTACCTTTTTTCTTAGTTCGATCCTTTTGGTAATATCTTGATCTAGTAGAATAAAGTTTTAGTATGATCTAGTTATGAGTTTTGCTTTATGATCCTTCTATGTAATCAAGTCTGTGAGCTATATATATATATATAATAAAGATTAGTATTGAGTCGAGGGCTTGGTTATCTTGCTATGATCTTGAGGGAATAATAGTAAAAAGGAAAAAGAATTAAAGAGATCATATTGAACTTATGGAGAGTAATGACTTCACATATAAAGAGTATGATGAATAAAAGTTGTTGAGAGTTGACAAACATAGTTTTGGTCATCATTGCAATTAACAGGAAGTAATAAAGAAAGAGAGGTTTTCACATATAAATATCTATCTTGGACATCTTTTATGATTGTGAGCACTCATTAAAATATGACATGCTAAAAAGTTGATGTTGGACAAGGAAGACAAAGTAATGGGTTATGTTTTCTTATATCCGAAATAAAGTATATTGTCATGGAGCATCCAACATGTTGAGCTTGCCTTTCCCCCTCATGCTAGCCTAATTCTCTGCACCAAGTAGAGATACTACTTGTGCTTCCGAATATCCTTAAACCCAGTTTTACCATGAGTGTCCACCATACCTACCTATGGATTGAGTAAGATCCTTAAAGTAAGTTGTCATTGTTGCACGCAATAAAAATTGCTCTCTAAATATGTATGATCTATTAGTGTGGAGAAAATAAGCTTTATACGATCTTGTGATATGGAAGAAATAAAAGTGACGGACTGCATAATAAAGGTCCCTATCACAATTGGCAATATAAAGTGACGTTCTTTTGCATTAAGATTTTGTGCATCCAACCATAAAAGCACATGACAACCTCTGCTTTCCTCTGCGAAGGGCCTATCTTTTATTTTTGTCGTATACCTTATGCAAGAGTCGCGGTGATCTTCACCTTTCCTTTTTACACTTTATCCTTTGGCAAGCACATTGTGTTGGAAAGATCCTGATATATATATCCAATTGGATGTAAGTTATCATAAACTATTATTGTTGACATTACCCTTGAGGTAAAAGGTTGGGAGGCAACACTATAAGCCCCTATCTTTCTCTGTGTCCGATTAAAACTCCATACCCATAAGTATTGCGTGAGCGTTAGCAATTATGAAAGACTAAATGATAGTTGAGTATGTGGACTTGCTGAAAAGCTCTTATATTGACTCTTTCCGATGTTATGATAAATTGCAATTGCTTCAGTGACTGAGATTATAGTTTGTTAGTTTTCAATGAAGTTTCTGATTCATACTTTACATTGTGAATAGATTGTTACTTTAGCATAAGAAATCATATGACAATATATATATGTTGCTGTTATAAGAATGATCATGATACCCTCATGCCCGTATTTTATTTTTATCGACACCTCTATCTCTGAACAAGTGGACATATTTTTCGATATCGGCTTCCGCTTGAGGACAAGCGAGGTCTAAGCTTGGGGGAGTTGATACGTCCATTTTGCATCATGCTTTTATATCGATATTTATTGCATTATGGGATGTTATTACACATTATGTCACAATACTTATGCCTATTCTCTCTTATTTTACAAGGTTTACACGAAGAGGGAGAATGCCGGCAGCTGGAATTTTGGGCTGGAAAAGGAGCAAATATTAGAGACCTATTCTGCACAACTCCAAAAGTCCTGAAACTCCACGAAAGTCAGTTCTGGAATATATTAAAAATATTGGGCGAAGAAAGCATCAGAGGGGGCCACACCCAATCCATGAGGGTGGGGGCACGCCCTACCCCTTGGGCGCGCCCCCTGCCTCGTGGGCCCCCTGGCAGGCCTCCGGTGCCCATCTTTGGCTATATGAAATCTTTTACCCTAAAAAATAAGGAGGAAGCTTTCGGGACGAAGCGCCGCCGTCTCGAGGCGGAACCTGGCGAAACCAATCTAGCGCTCCGGCGGAGCTGTTCTGCCGGGGAAACATCCCTCCGGGAGGGGGAAATCATCACCATTCTCATCACCATCGATCCTCTCATTAGGAGGGGGTCAATCTCCATCAACATCTTCACCAGCACCATCTCATCTCAAACCCTAGTTCATCTCTTGTACCCAATCTTTATCTCAAAACCTCAGATTGGTACCTGTGGGTTGCTAGTAGTGTTGATTACTCCTTGTAGTTGATGCTAGTTGGTTTATTTGGTGGAAGATCATATGTTCAGATCCTTTATGCATATTAATACCCCTCTGATTATGATCATGAATATGATTTGTGAGTGGTTATGTTTGTTCCTGAGGACATGGGAAAAGTCTTGCTGTATGTAGTCATGTGAATTTGGTATCCGTTCGATATTTTTATGAGATGTATGTTGTCTTTCCTCTAGTGGTGTTATGTGAACGTCGACTACATGAAACTTCACCATTGTTTGGGCCTAGAGGAAGGCATTGGGAAGTAATAAGTAGATGATGGGTTGCTAGAGTGACAGAAGCTTAAATCCTAATTTATGTGTTGCTTCGTAAGGGGCTGATTTGGATCCATATGTTTCATGCTATGGTTAGGTTTACCTTAATGCTTCTTTTGTAGTTGCGGATGCTTGCAAGAGGGGTTAATCATAAGTGGGATGCTTGTCCAAGGAAGGGCAGTACCCAAGCACCGGTCCACCCACATATCAAATTATCAAACTAACGAACGCGAACCATATGAGCATGATGAAAACTAGCTTGACGATAATTCCCATGTGTCCTCGGGAGCGTTTTCCTTTATATAAGAGTTTGTCCAGGCTTGTCCTTTGCTACAAAAAGGATTGGGCCACCTTGCTGCACTTTGTTTACTTTTGTTACTTGTTACCCATTACAAATTACCTTATCACAAAACTATCTATTACTGATAATTTTAGTGCTTGCAGAGAATAACTTACTGAAAACTGCTTGTCGTTTCCTTTTGCTCCTCGTTGGGTTCGACACTCTTACTTATCAAAAGAACTACGATAGATCCCCTATACTTGTGGGTCATCACGCTCCTCCACCGGCTACTGTTCAACCAGCGCTCTCCACGGGGTCCTGTTCAACCACCCCTCCACGGGCTACTGTTCATCCAGCCCTCCACCGGCTGCTGTTCAACCAGCCCTCCACGGGGTCCTGTTCATCCAGCCCTCCACAAGGTCCTGTTCATGCACCAGCTCGATCGATCGGGGTACTGTACATCCAGCGGCAACGGCCTCTACTACCACGGGGTCCTGTTCATCCAACCCCCCACCGGGAACTGTTCATCCAAACCCCCCAAACAACGCTCACTGTTCATCCAGAGGCAGCATCGATCAGCTTCAGTTAGCAGCAGTAGTGAAGGAATCACTCGGGTTCAGTTAATAGCAAGGGATCGATCGATCGATCGCTCGGGTTCAGTAACGCGTAGCCTGCAGTGCAATCGCTCAGGTTCAGTTAGAACCCAACGCCTCGCTCGGGTTCAGTTAGAGCGCAACACCTCGTGCACACGCGCGTACATACGACAGAAACGCGCATCGCTCGGCCCCCGACCAGCCACCGTAACCGGGAACTCCCTGATATTTTCCGCGCCCTCGCTTCTACCACGGTTTTTTCCGTCATGGACGGCCCAAAGAATGTCATAAAGCTGCATCTCCGGCCCGCCCAGGACGAAAGCCCATTTTCTGTCATGATTTTTTGTCTTAGAAGTAGGACCCCACCACATCTACGATGATACCGGTTTTTGTCACAATTATCATCATAGAAGTGTCATAAGCATGACAGGAAAAAAAATCGTTCGGCCCAAAATGTCATGGATGTGTCTTTTTTTGTAGTGTACCTTGAGAGGCTCAACCCTAGACACAAACGAGAAGTGAGCACAAAAGTTTGTCAAATGTTTACGAGTGACTCTACCTTCCGATATGCCGGTGAGAATTTTGTCAACATCAACACGACTGGCCACTCGAGGCATGATGGAGGTTAGGGTTTCGCGGGGTTCAACTTCATGTCCATCATCCACGTCCTCAACATATGGATCATTAATGTGTGGTGGAAGATCTTCTTCTTCATATTGCATTTGTTGAGGTTCGTCATCAATGATTGCACTTTCTTGTTCTTGCCCCTGATGATGATCTTGTTCATGAGAATTATCACGAAGAGGAACTTGATCATATTCTTGCACTTGAACTAAGGCATTGGTTGAGCAATAGGAGCTTGTGATGGTATAGGTGTTGAAGTAGTTTGTTGATGTGTGAGGCTTCCATCTTCTTCTTCTTCATCATGAGGTTCTTGTTCCATTGGAAGAAGTGCACCAACACCCATGGTCAGAATATCTTGAGACGAATCTTCTTCACCTACATCACTGAGATCAACTTGCTCCCCATGGGAGCCATTAAATTCATCAAACACCACGTCACAAGTTTCTACAACACATCCATTGGATTTGTTGTAGACTCTATAGGCGTGAGAGTTCGATCCATAGCCAACAAATATGCCCTCAATTGTTTTGGAATAAAATTTTCCTAACCGTTCGCTTTTGTTGAGGATGAAACATTTGCACCCAAATACACGAAAGTACTTGACATTCGTCTTGTTCCCAGTTAGGAGCTCATATGGAGTCTTTTCCAATATAGTGCGAAGGAAGAGCCGGTTTGATGCATGGCATGTGGTGTTGACAGCCTCGGCCCAAAAACTATGTGGCGACTTGTATTCATCCAACATGGACCTTGCCATCTCCACAAGTGTGTGGTTCTTTCTTTCTGCTACACCATTTTGTTGAGGAGTGTATGGTGTTGAATATTGATGCTCAATCCCTTCATTACTAAGAAATTCTTTCAAGGTGTAGTTCTTGAACTCAGAGCCATTATCACTTCTTATTGCCAAGATTTCTTTGTCAAACTTGCGTTGTGCTTGCTTGGCAAAATCAATGAAGGTGATCTTCGTCTCGTCCTTGGACTTGAGGAAGAAGACCCATGTATATCTTGAGTAATCATCAACAATGACAAGCCCATACTTTTTCCCACCAAGACTATCCCATGAAGGAGGCCCAAAAAGATCCACATGAAGGAGCTCCAAAGGCCTTGAAGTAGACACAATATTCTTGGGTGGGTGCTTTGATTTATGTTGCTTCCCGGCTATGCATGCACTACACACACGATCTTTCTCAAAAGATACATTGGTTAGTCCAAGGATGTGATTACCCTTTAAGAGACCTTGAAGATTCCTCATGCCGACATGGGCTAGTGGGTGATGCCATAGCCACCCCTTGTCGGCCTTGGCCACTAGACAAGTTGCATGGAATGCGCTCTCTTTCGAGAAATCAACCATGTCAAGGTTGCCATCCAACTCTCCAACAAAGGCCACTTCGAGAGTATCTCTCTTAAAGACTTTCACATCCGTTAGTCCAAAGAGTGTATCATAACCAACAGAAGCCAATTGGCGAACAGAAAGCAAATGATATTTAAGGGATTGAACAAGCATGACATTTGCTAGAGACATGTCATTTGTGATAGCCACCTTGCCCAACCCGAGTACCTGTCCTTTTGATCCTCCACCAAACATAATGCTCATAAATGGTTGAATAGCTTCCATGAAATCATAGAGCAATTTGCTATCTCCGGTCATATGATTGGTACATCCACTGTCAATCACCCATTTTACTCCACCGGAGAAGGCAACCTACACACAATTATGACTTTGTTAGAGGCACCCATTTTGCAATGGGACCTCTCAATTTAGTCACAAGGGTCTTGGGGACCCAAATAGCATAGAATCAGAATGTATTTCGAGGGCCAACAAATTTTGCATAAACTTCTCCATCCTTAGGCTTACGAAGTACATATGATGGAGGCATGAACTCTTTTGGCTTGTTGAGAATGGGCATGCCCCTTGTGGCCTTCCCACTAACAACCTTACCTTTCTCCTTTTGCCCTTCTCGAACAAATGTTTCTTTTAGAGGGGTGGTGCACTTTTGAGAAGACGTCTTCTTCTTGCTTGTGCTTGGGTCAAACCCGAGCCCCTCTTTGGCAAACACCTCATTATGTTGGCTCAATACCTCATTAAGGTTCTTTTGTCCTTGAGCACATGTCATGAGACCTTTCTCGATTTGAGCCTTGAGAAAGAGATTCTCCTCAAGAATAGATGCTAGATCACTACTAGAGTTAGTAGTACAAGCATCAACATTGATAATAGGAGAAGAGTAAGCCTTGGATAGAGTTTCAAGATAAGTAAGCTTGAGCGTCTCAAAACTCTTTGCAAGAAGGGTGAGCTCTTATTCCTTAGCCTTTAGGGACACGGATAGGAGCTCACAATCCTTAGAGAGAAGCATAAGACTTCACAAGTTTACTTTTATCATTCATCAACTCTTTGCAAGAGTCATTAGCATTTTTCAAGGAGGTAAGATCTTTAGTATGAACATCAATGTTTGCACCAATTTTCAAGCATAGTTCATCATTTCGTGCTTCCTCATATTTGACTTTCCGCTCAGGGATTTCATATTTCTCCTTTTCCTCGGTGACGAGGGTTTCGAGTTCCTTAATGGTGATGGTGTGCTTCCTCACCATCTCCATAAGCATACGAAACATAGTGAGCTTCTTTCCTTTGAGGGAGCACATGAACTTATTTAGTTTAGCAAGCATAGGATCATCTATATCATCATCCTCATAACTATCCTCCGCATCAAGATACTCATCACTAGGAGTAGGAGGAGCGAAAAGAGGAGGGTTTGATCGTGGGGTTACCTTGACCTTGTTAGGAGAGCTTTGATCCTCTCCATCTTCTACGACGGCCTTTGCCATCAGGCACTTGTGAGCATTGCCCTTGTAGTCTTTAATATAGTTGTAGGTGACAACATCAACACTCTTGTTGACTAGCCTCAACGTGTTTTCAGAATCTTGAGCAACTCCGGCAACACAACTAACATCATCCGGATCGGATTCTTCGTGAGCAACCATTGCTTTCCCATCTCTCTTCTTGAGCTTCGAGTTCAAAGGATTTGGCAACTTCTTCTTGGGAAAGGCTTGCGAAACCTTGGTTTATCTTCTCTCTTCTCATAAGGGCACTCGTTGGAGAAGTGGTTGGTTTCTTCACTGTTGTAGCATTTCCTCACTTTCTTCTTCTGGAATCTTCCTTGAATTTTCCCGCGCTAAACTTCTTGACAAAGAGAGCAATGTCTTCATATGACAGGCTCTCATCTGTGTCAATCTTATCACCATCCTCATCATCATCTTCTTCTTCACTTTGCTCTTCTTCACATACATGCTTGGCCTTCAATGCAAGATTGATCTTTGATGTTGAGGTACCATGCATGGCAAGATGTTTTGTGGCATTTGCCTTTGACTCTTCAAATAGTTGGAAAGTGGATATGATGTCATCTGGAGTCATTTCCTTGAATCCATGGTGTTGTCTTATGTCCCACACCATTTGGTCATGATATGGAGCAAGAGCAAGAAGCAACTTATCCACGAGAAATCGCTTAGTCAAGTTGAATCCATCTTGAGTCTTGTCACATTCACATGACTCAATGTCGGCGGTGAGAGTCATGAGACGCTCAAGTAGTTGCTTGGGAGATTCACCTTTCTCCATACAAAAGTTTTGCAATTGACCCTTGGCAATTTCATATTGAGCAAGCCGGAGTGTGGAGGTAAAGTCCCATCGGGGTTCATCTCGCTCTAGGGCGGTTAAGCCACAAGAATAGAGCATGAGGCTCTGATACCAATTGAAAGGATCGAGATGGACCTAGAGGGGGTGAATAGGTACAATTACAAATTTTAATTATTACTTAGCAATTTTAGGCAATAATGTGGAATATGAAAGTGAGCCTAACAATTGCAAGTGTGCTGCTAAGAGCTAAGAAAGATAAACAAGTAACACAAGTATGTAAGTAAGCAAGCACAATATGATATAAGTAGGTGCTAAGAGACAAGTAACCACAAGTAGAGAGTTAGGGTTAGGAATAACCGCAACTCCAGGAGACGAGGATGTATGCCGATGTTCACTTCCTTGGAGGGAAGCTACGTCACCTTTAGAGAGGTGGATGTTACCACGAAGGCACACCAATGCCACAAAGGCTGACCCTATTCTCCCATTGAGACAACACCATGGAGGCGTTTCTCAACCACTAGTGGTAGACCTTGGGGTGGTCTCCAAACCCTCACAAACTTTTCTGGGGGTAATCACAATGGTCGATTCCTCTCTGAAAGACTCCTACCGCCTAGGAGTCCCCAACCTCCAAGAGTAGCAAGAACGATGGGGAAAAGCTCAAGACTTGCTCAAATCACAAATTCCTTTGGTGCAAAGAAGGGAAAGGAGTGGATCTATCACTTGATCGGACAACTTCTCTCAAATGCTCTCAAATCCCTTGGGGATCTAAGATTTGGTGTGGAGGAGTGAGAGAGAGAGTGAAATGTGTTCTAGGGTTTGTTCAAAGTGAATGGTCAACCCTCTCCCAAGGGGGAAGAGGGCTATATATAGTGTGGGAGCAAATATGGCTCTTGTACTGCAAGTGACAGGCAGGCCGGACATCCGGGCTAGGGGCCGGACATCCGGCTTGGCAAGTCACTCAAAGAACAGGGTAGAAACAGGGGATAGAACAGAGGGGCCGGACATCCGAAGTCAAGCCCGGACATCCGGTAGTTGGCCGGACATCCGGAGAGCTCACAATTTGTTTACAGAACCATAGCAGTTCCACGGGTAGCAAGGGCCGGACATCCGGGATAGGGCCCGAACATCCGGCGTGACAGGAGGGCTCGGACATCCGGCGAATACCCGGACATCCGGCGTGGAACCTAAAACCTACTGGACATGTGGAGAGCAGAAGCCGGATATCCGGGGCCAAGCCCGGACATCCGAGGAGCAGCCCGGACATCCGGCATTCCCAGGGGCAGAAACAAAGATGGTGTATTTGATAGATCCAAATGTTTCGAGGAAGGAATTAAGTGGCACGAGCAAGTCTTTTACTGACCCTATCGATCCCCTCTTAATAGTGCGGGATCCTATACTCAAGAAAACAAACATGCAATCTTTTTGATACTTCTTCCTTGAGTAGAATTAACTCCGTTTGTTCATGATCCACACACCTTTAGATGAACTGGGGACTAACACCTGAGATTCACTTGACAAACATAGTTAGTCCCCTACATGTATATTGTCATCAACATCAAAACATGATGTAAGGGCATGATTGCACTTTCACTTACGAGGTTCGGTAGTAACTTGATCTGAAGTTTCATGATCATTATCATTAGCTTCCGCTCTTGTTAGTGTAGGCATCACGAGAATGGTTTTCTGTGATGAGCTACTTTCCAATTCGAGAGAAGGTACAATTACCTCATCAAGTTCTACTTTCCTCCCACTCACTTATTTCGAGAGAAACTCCTTCTCTAGAAAGGATCCATTCTTAGCAACAAAGATCTTGCCTTCGGATCTGTGATAGAAGGTGTACGCAATAGTTTCTTTTTGGTATCCTATGAAGATGCACTTTTCCGATTTGGGTTCGAGCTTATCAGGCTGAAGCTTTTTCACATAAGCATCGCAACCCCAAACTTTAAGAAACGACGGCTCAGGTTTCTTGCCAAACCACAGTTCATACAGGGTCGTATCAATGGATTTAGATGGTGCCCTATTTAACGTGAATGCAACTGTCTCTAATGCATAATCCCAAAACGATAGTGGTAAATCGGTACAAGACATCATAGATCGCACCATATCCAATAAAGTACGGTTACGACGTTCGGTCACGCCATTACGCTGTGGTGTTCCAGGTGGCGTGAGTTGTGAAACTATTCCACATTGTTTTAAATGAAGGCCAAACTCGTAACTCAAATATTCGCCTCCACGATCAAATAGTAGAAACTTTATTTTCTTTTTACGACGATTCTCTACTTCACTCTGAAATTCTTTGAACTTTTCAAATGTTTCAGACTTGTGTTTCATCAAGTAGATATACCCATATCTGCTCAAATCATCTGTGAAGGTAGAAAAATAACGATACCCTCCGCGAGCCTCCACACTCATCGGACCGCATACATCGGTATGTATAATTTCCAATAAGTCAGCGGCTCGCTCCATTATTCCGGAGAACAGAGTTTTAGTCATCTTGCCCATGAGGCATGGTTCACAAGCATCAAATGATTCATAATCAAGTGATTCCAAAAGTCCATCCGCATGGAGTTTCTTCATGCGCTTTACACCAACACTACAAAAAAAAGACACTTCCGTGATGATACGTGTTTGTCACAATAGGTCACGTTTTCTGTCATGCATGTACATCCATGACAAATTTATGACAAAATCAAGATAGTCATACCTGTGCTGTCGTAGAAGTGTTCCATGACATTACCAAAATTATCATCACGGAAGTGTCCACTTCCATGATGATAAATCGTGCGTCATGGAAGTGCTTTCGTCAAGGGTGACCGACACGTGGCATCCACCGTAACGGAACACCGTTAAGCTATCGGGTACGGTTTTGGATCCGATAACCCGCTAACAGCCCGGACCAATGAGGATTTTCCACGTATAAAATTCTCATTAGCCGGAGAAAACAAGTGTTGTCTCACCGTTGGGACAGATGTCATCCATTCATTGGACAGGAGGCGCCTATGATACATCGACACGTGGCACGACCCAACAGAGGCCTATTCCGGTGAAAAGGACAGCCCGTCTGACTTGGTCAAAAGGTAACGGGCCGGCCCACGGAAAGCCTGTTAACGGCCTGTTCGTATATAGCCCATTTACGGCCCGCTAACTCGCGACCCTTTACGGCCTATCCGAATTAAGCCCAATAGCTTCATCTGGGCCTTCCAATATGATTCCAGCCCATTGTAACTTCCAGCCCGTGTATGGCCCATGATGTCTTTCGGCCCATACGAGACCATTTGTAACTCTTGGCCCATTAACGGCCCATGGTGAATCTGGCCTGCAATGAACAGTGTACCCCTTTATACCCATTAACGGCCCATTATTCCATTGGGCCATTTCCAACCCGTGTTATCTTTCGGCCTTCTCAGGGCCCATTTATTCTTGGGCTCATTTCCAGCATTCGGTTACTTACGGCTTGTCATTGGCCTTTTCTGCCTGTGGGCCAAATTCAGCCCGCGGTTACAATCGGCTTGTTTGCGGCCCGTTACTCCGTTGGGCCATTTTCGTAACGTCATAAAATACGGCCGATTAACGACGGTCTGTTATTGTCAGCCCATGAACGGATGATTCCAAATCTAGCCCATTTACGGCTCATAATGAGGTCTGTTATTGGCCCATGTTTGGCCTATCGATCATACGGCACGTAGAAGGCCCATTGATGATGCGGCCCGTAGAAGGCCCATTCTTTCTACGGCCCTAAGAAGGCCCATTGTTTCTACGGTCCGTAGGAGGCCCATGGTAACTACAGTAAATATGTAGCCCATGGTTATTGTGGCCTAGTTTTAAAAAATAGGTTATTGCGGCCACTAGCAAACCGCGGAAAAAGAACTGCACTCACTACAAGCAATCAAATAAACAAGACAACAAGGAAATAAATAAGCAAGCAACTTACGCTAGGATATCATGGCTATTACACATATTACATCCACTGGGCATCAAAGTTCGCCACCAGTGCAAATATAGGGAACAAAGCAGCATATCATATACACTGGTTGTCAAAGTTGGCGACCAGTGCAAATATACGCCGCAGCAAAACAAGTCCAGAACTGAAACCACTTCAGAAGAGCTCAAGAAACAATATCCTGGGTACCCATAATGCTGGCAAGATGCTTAGCAAGGTTATTAACTTTCTCTTGTTTGGCAAGATGCATCTGAATTCTGCAGGGACTTCCTCAGTCCTTCGGCTTCCTGTCGCATAACATCTAATCGATGTTTTCAACTTGAAGTTGAGACTCAAGAAGTTGAACTAATTCCGGCAGCGAGTTCGAAGAGCTGGTGCCAGCAGTAGTAGCCAGTAACTCGAACACTACATCAAGACAGGACTTTGGGGTTGTCTCAGTGTCTTCAATATAGTTTTTATCAGCTTTCTTGGAGACCAACAGGGATGTCTCACTATCTTGAACCTTATCTGCATTACTTCCTTTACCATTGCATAATGGGGTACTCTTCTCCAATATTTTATCCGCGTTCTAAAAGAGAAACAAACAAACACATCACAGGTTTACAATGTAGCATATGAAACTCATTTTGGTAAACCAGTTCAGTAGTAAGGTGGACAGGATAACAGCATGAAACAAACATATATCTATGTAGTATGGTCACTGTATGGTCTATATCATTCTAGTTTACGTTGCCAAATCAAGATAGATACAGTTTGAATCATATCTATTTAAGACAAAGCAGCATAGACAGAATATAAATGTGGGAAACTACACAGCAATAACAACATTGTAATGTGCATGGCATGAGAACATAACCGTTTATTCAATTGAAATTGAAATCAACATAGAGCAAGTTACAACAGCAAACACGTTAAAGAAACAAGTTTAAAACGTACCTGTTACGCCATTGGAGTTTCAATTGCATCCTTCAATTTGAAATTAGTTGGTATGAGTAAATATAGTGATGCAAGAGCAAAGTAGTATGAACCATAGCTACGGAACCTGGCCTGAGAACAATTCTTCTTCTGCTTTAAGCGTTGACTTGGGGTTCGAAGTGGTGGTCCTCGTGCTTTGGGCACTGCAGTTGCCTTACTAACTGCTCGTGTTTGGGTGCTCTGTGGTGGAGACTGTGCTGTGTCAACTGGAACTGGGTTACTATTTGTTGGGATTGGGGTTAGAAGGGGTGTAGTTGGTTCTCTGTCCAACTGGGTAGGGGTACAATCTGCGTGAGTCTGAGTTATGTGTGGTGGGGCTGGTTCTTGGGCAAGTACAACCGTGGTTCTATCTGCATTGACAGGTAGCACAATCTTTTCTGAAGACCGTGTTTTTACTCCCACAGATACTGCCATCACCCCCTCCAATTGAAATGGCTGATAAACAAGAAAAGTAATTGAATGTACAGACATTGTAAGATAGACAGGTGCAATGGATAGTAGGGAAGAAAACAGGGCATGAAATAATTCACATTTATGTTGTCTAACCAAATAGAATAGCAGGACATAATTTCACATATATGATGGCTAATTAAACAGGATAGCATGACACAATTTCAAATGTATGATGGCTAACTAAACAGGATAGAATGAAATTATTCAAAATATGATGACTATATAAACAGGATGAGATGATATAACTATATTATGTCTTTAGAAAATGGGTTGGCATGCCATAATTCAAATACATGTTGTCTATGTAAATATCTTGGCATGATATAATTCAAATATATGATTTATATACTAAGCAAATGAGCAGAGGGAAATCGCATATATCATGTGTCAACTAAGGAGATGGCATTCAATATTGTGCATATGATGTAAAAACTAAGCATTGCAATACAACATATGCATGGTATGAGTAATATAACCCTGCCAAGTTTGAGCATACACCCCAGGGGGATAATAGGACTGGTCATATGCCTCTGAATCCTCCTCTGAAGAGCTATCTGTAACCAGCAAGATATATGCTTCAGCAGGTAGCATTGTCTGCTCTAAAGACCTTGTATTCACTCCAGATTTCTCCATCACCAATTCAAATGGCTGATGCACAGGAAGAGCAGTTGAATATACAAACGTTGTCGACAAATGCAATGAGAAATACAAAAAAGGACGGCATGATATAATTCACATATATGACGCTTGGCTAAACAGCATGGCATTGCATAATTCACATATATAATGCCTTGCAACAAGATAGCATTGCATAATTCACATATATAATGTCTTGCAACAAGATGGCATCACATAATTCACATATATGGTAATTAGACACTAAATAGGTGGCATTCACACAAAGCATGTCTAAACTAAGCAAATGACATAGCAATGCAAGATACCATACGCACGATATGAGCAACATAACCCTACCAATTTAGAGCATGCACCTCGGGGGGGAAATAGGATTGGTCATCTATCTCTAATTCCTTCTCTGAGGAGCTATCCGTAACTAGCAAGACATGCGCTTCGTCAGATAGCATTGTCTACTCTGAAGACCTTGTTTCCACTTCAGATTTTTCCATGACCGTGCCGAATGGCTGATGCACAGGAAGAGTAATTGAATGTACTAAAATTGTAGACAAATTTAACACGTAATAAAAAATGATGGCATGATATAATTCACATATAAGATGACTGGCTAACCAGGGTGGCATTGCAAAATTCATATATATGATGCCTGGCTAAAGAAGATGGAATTGCATGATTCATATATACGATAAAGAAACTAAACAGATGGCACTGACACAAAGCATGTCTAAACTAAGCAGATGACATATTTGATGTATCCAGTAAGCAATGCAAGGCACCATATGCATGATATTACCAACATCAGCATGCCAAGATAGAGCAAAGACCTCAGGGGGTAAATAGGAGTGGTCTTCTCCTTCTGAATCCCCCTCAGAACAGTTATCTTCCTCTTGATTACAATCTGAAATGGGTGGAGGGGGGCTGCCTTTGCGCCCACCATGGAGCGACGTCTACATGAAATTTTATTGCCACGCAAGGCTCGTCTCTTTTGCTCTACATGTTCAGTGCCATTGTGTACAATAACTGACATGCATAGGAATAAAACATAGTGAGATTATGTAAGGAGTGCCTGCACAAATCCAGAGTGATGATAGCAAACTCTGAATAGACCCAAAACCAATGATAGTAGGCAGATAATAGTTTTAATTAAAAAAATACAGATAATGGCTCCTTTAATGTTTGTTTGCACCCAACATGAAACTCATAGTAGACACCCAAGATTAACCAGATAGTAGACAGATAGTACTGATTGCTGCCCCAATATGTACCCCACAACCATTTAAAAACTCAAGTTTCAGCATTAGTTTGGACCTGACTCGGAGTCTAATAGGTGAACACGATGATAAAGTAGCATGTCATCATATTAAGCGATGCATAACGTAAGCAGACACGGAAGAGTGCGACCTCTCTTGCGGACCCGTGTAGTCCTCAAGGTCATCTGCTCAGTTGATGATGGTAATGCAGTTGTCATGGCTGCCGGTGGCGGGGAAGAAGATCTGAGGCGGCGAAAGACAGTCTGGAGAGCGGATCCCTGCTGTGGTGAACCCTTCCATCGTTGGAGCAGCTGAGCTGGGGTGGAACACAGCGCAGCAGGAGCAAGACAAACCACACAAGGTTTTCTTTGACACATATCTGTAACAGAAGTAATTGTGTAAGGGCCTGTTTGAATTTGAGGATTCTAACAATCCTGGGATAGGAAATAGACAGGAATAGGATAGGAATGCACGTGCAAAACAGAGAATTTAAAAACATAGGATTTATGCCAATCTGGGTGTTTGATTCACAAGAATTGGAAGATCACAGGATGCAAAGAAGCAAGGTGAGATTAAGTCAAACCACAAGAAAATGTATGGTTATAATGCTATTATGCTACTATCTCTTAGTCTTGTGCTTCATGAATAGGAAATTGAAAGGAGGGCAAGTGGAAATTAAAATTCCTATGGTTTTTCTTTCAAGGAGACACTAAAGGAACAAATCCTACAGTTTTCCTTTGCTCCATTCCTTTGAACCAAATTCATGAATAGTAGTACCATAGGAAACTTTCCAATTCCTATGTTTTTTCTTTACTTTTCCTTTGAAGCACTGGCGATTCTAGTAGGCAGGCTTGAGCAAGGAAAAGCCTACACTCAAAAAATGTTTTTGTGCTACTTCTATTACTTTGGACCCAGGCCACTGCCCTACTAGCTCAACTCCCAGGCCCATCGACAAATGCACAGCTCAAACGCGCAGAGATTAATAATGATGGCATTCAAGAGAGTCCATCACGGATAGCTAAGTTGCCTGATACCTCACTGCTTGTCATATAGTAGGAGAAACTAATCGTATTTCATGTTACTGCGTGTGCTCAGTGGACAACATATATAACATGTAGAGTAAAAAAGAGATGCAACAAGTGTACAACCTCTTTGGCGAAGCCATGTCGATCTCAGCGTGATTGGGTTGGTCAGTGAGGATGATCCGGCTGACTTGGCTGTCGGAGGAGGGAAAGAAGATCTTAGGCGTCTGGAGATGGAGCCCAGGGTACTGCTCCGCTGTGATGGAGGGTTTCGTCATTGGAGCAGCTCCGGTGAGTTGTACGACGCCGAGGCTGAAGGAGGACAAGAGAGACAACGTTAACCTGAGTGGAATTCTAATAGCATCTCCAATAGATGACGTAAAATACATAACCACAAAGTGCTAGATGTAAAATACATCAACTGCTCATCTCTGAACTTAACTGTCGAAACTGAATTTAACTGTCGAAACTGAACTTAACTGTCGAAACTGAACGCACTAGCTAGTAGCAGAAAAGCAGTAGCAGCCGCAGCAGTAGCGCGTGCGAGATCCTGGGCAGCTGGTCGTGTAGCAGCATCAGGTGAGGCTACCCTGAGCCGCCAGCCACCACCGGGCGAACAGCCACCCCCCGCCGCCCGTGGCCGGCGATGCGCCGCCCCACCCGCCCAGAAACCACTCCCCACGGCCGGTCCGCCGCCGCCCCGGCCATCCCACTAGGCCCCCCGTGCCGAGCTTTTTGTCCGGTGATCCCCGCGCCACCGCCCCACCACCGCCGCCGACCACCGCCCCACCCTAAGATAGATACTGGGGTACCTCTCCGGCGAGCCCCCCTCCCCACTGCGGCTTGTTCTTCCTTAACTCCGGCGAGCCCCCCACCCCCTGAAAATCGACTAGCCCGAAAGTTGATTTAGTCGACTGAAGTGTAGCTAAATCAGAGCAGCATCGCAAGCAAGAGCAAGAGCGAGAGCAGCAGCGCGAGCAAGAGCAAGAGCAATAGCAAGAGCAGACCAAGTAGGGGACCGAGAGCAAGAGCAGAGCAGCAGCGCGAGCGAGAGCTAAAGCAGCAGCAGCTCCTACTGATGTGGACATCGCCGCCGATGGAGTGATGCCATGGAGGAAGTGGTCGACAACGCCGCCGTGGATGGAGCCGCCCCGTGTCGGCTCGAGACCGAGCGCCGGCAGCACCGTCAGATCGAATCAAGAAGAAAATGCGGCGATTAGTGTACAACCTCTTTGGTGACGCCGATTAGGCCTCAGCTTCATCCGAGGAAATGGTGATGATGATGCTCTTCCGGTGGTGCACGTGAAGACGGCAGTGTGGGAATGGAGGTGGCGCAAAAGACGAGGGGAACGTCGGGGCAGCTCCTTGGAGGTGGAGGACGGGGTGGCTGAACCGGCGGGACGACGAGATCGACGACGGATCCTCATCCGGTATGGTGGATGAGGGACGTCGAGGTGTTGCTGTGGACGACGTCGTCGGGGAAGAGGCTCCGGCTGGATGGCGGACGGAGGAGGGTGTGGGGCTTCGCGGGTTTTCGCGGCCTCGGTGTACGAATGGGTGGGCGGATGGGATGGGAGTGGGGAACAATGGCTTAGGGACGCGCTTGTCCGAAATGTGGGGTAAGTTACGAAATTACCCCCACCGATTTGAGCTACGCGGTTCTTTCGGTTCAGGGGTAGCACGGGCGTTTCACGTGTCGGGATTTCACAGGAGGTGGGAGTTTTCGCGCGCGTTGTAATTTTGGAATAGCAAGGCGCGGGTTGAGATGGAGGGAGTTGTCGGAGCACAACGAGACAAAGATATATCTTAAATTTTTGGGGGTAACAAGGCGCGGGTTGAAGAGGCGGGAGTTTCGCAGCACGATAGACAGAGACGCTAGCTTGAAATTTCGGCATAACAAGGCGCGGCTTAAAATTTCGGCAGAACAAGCTTAACGTGTACCAAAAAAACACAATTTGCACCTCATCACTAGAGAGAGCTATGTCCCGTTTTACTATATTACTAGAAATGCATTCAAATACAACAAAAAAAATCAGGACAACAAACATAAGTGTACAGTACCAAAACAATTTGCACTTCCCTCAACAATAAAAAAAGAATGTGTGTTGTCTAGCATATGGACTAAATTTGAGTACATTTTCCCTGTTTGAATGGGATTGTACTCGGGTTAGTTATACAACCATCTAAATATTATCTTCACAACACATGACATGAATATAGGAGAAGTAAATTCCTATACAAATACAAACTACATGTATATACGATCTCAAATTCAAATATATGTATATATTTTATGTTGAATTAAAATCATAGTACATGTGTGCTCTAGCTAGATGTTCGGAATCTAAACCATGTATGATATACTACGTACAATGTGTTTAACAAGCACAACACACACACAAACACCATTTAGACTAGTAAGGTACACGTGCATTGCATGCATGAGATTTGACACCCAAATTATGAATAAATACCACATTATAGCATGTAAGCTTTGAGTCATATATGCATGATGTAGATGTTCGTTTAATTCTTATAGCTCATTTCATTCAAAATCATCTAGTTTTTATAAGAAAGCTAATCTATTTTAAGATTAATGGAATTGTGCGTTGTAAGGCATAAAGTAAAAACAAATCATGGCAAATCATGGCAAATCATGTAGAAAAACATTTGGGCAATTCTGATACGAAAGATTCAAGAACAAAGAAGAAGTGCTTGTGTTTTGAGGTTTGTGCATTATGCTTAAGTTCAACCATGGAGTCTTTTAAATTGTATATATGGCAAAATCTGGTGGAATCTAGATGATATCCAACGGCCAGTTGTGCTCAAATTTGCCATCTCTGCACCATCGGATTGGCCTCATCCAACGACCATCTTTCAAAGTTAAAGTTATCCGCACACTATATAAAAAATATAAAATATAATATATATATATATATATATATAGGGGTATAGATATAGATATGTGATGCGAAAGCCACCCATCATCTCCAATTAGAATAGTGTGTCCATGCACGAATGCAATGTGGCCAAACGGTGTCTGTCATCAATATCTCAAATACAAATCAGCCTGACCTTGTTCAATGTGTATACAGTACAACATGCTCATTTCCAAACCACACCACGCATATCTCAGTTATATTCATGCATGCATGGGTTTCAAACATCATGATCTCTTATTCAAATATTTGAATTCTACTTTACATTGATTATGACGTCACCTAGTCTTTTACACTCACACAGTCATCTTCTCTTTATAATTGTACCATTAACTTTCTCTCGTGCATGCATGCACACACAGTACCAGTCGGCATTATCCATCGCACACATGCAATCTTTTTCTTCAGGTCGGTCTCCCATGCATGCACACACACACCTCCCCCTCCCCATCATACCAGGCATTCTTCATATCTCACGTGCATGTGCAATGATCGATGTTCCTCCATGTGTGTGTATATATAGCTAGGTCTTTCACAGATTTCCACACAAACCGATCAATCTATATATCTAGTGAGGTCTCACCCTCTTTCCCACGTCCACATCGATCAATCTATACCTCTCTATATAGGATTACATAGCTAATACACCCACATTAATTATATATCCAACGTCCCGCTCTCATCATCCATGCCTACGCTTCATCTCTTAGACGCGCGCACAGTGGCAAAGACAGGGGCAGCAAGGGCCCTGCCCCCCCCTAACATCACTATATATCGAGGCTAATATGAATGTGATCATTAGACAATTGCTGGTAAAATGGTTTAAGTTGATGAATTGGCCCTCCTTGTAAAGGATTAGCAATGCTTGGCCCCCTAGCTCATTTATTTTTCATGGCTCCGCCACTGTGCGCAACAGCGCACGTTCTCGCCCCCTCTCTTCAAATATCGATCTCGCACTTGTGCACTCCTTCATAGTCTCGCTCCACTTGGCCCCTCGCACCATCTTCTAGCCCCCCACCGGATTTTGCCACATGTACAATCTAGCAGACTCCATGGTTGAACTTAAGCATAATGCACAAACCTCAAAACACAAGTGCTTCTCCTTTGTTCTAGAATCTTCTGTATCATAACTGCCCAAACTTTTTTTCTAGTTGAATTGCCATTATTTGTTTCTACTTTATGCTTTACAATGCACATTTCCATGAATCATAAAATAGATTAAGGGCTTCTTTGATTCAAAGGATTATCAAAGGAATTTTGGAGGATTCTAATCCTTAGGAATTGTTCCTATCTTAGGTTGTTTGATTCGTAGGTTTGTAAACCATAGAAATTTTTCCATAGGATTCATTTGCACTAGATTTCACTGGAAACATCCCATCCACTCAAACCACTTTGAAACAATCCTGCATTTTTTTCTATGCACAATCAAACACTCGTACAATCCTGTAGGATTCAAGACGACATTCCACTCTAATCCCATTTTTTCCTATTCCAGCGTTTTGGAAATCCTATGAATCAAAGAGGCCCTAGCTTTTTATAAAAACTAATTTATTTTGAATGAGATGAACTATAAAAATTAAATGAAGGTCTACATCAGGCATATATGACTCAGAGCTTACATGCTATACTGAGGTATTTATTCATAATTTGGTTTCCAAATCTGATGCGTGCAATGCACGTGTACCTTACTAGTACTTCGAGTATGTGCAAACACGTAAATTAGAATTCCAATGGCACGCTACACAGTGTCTCTCTTATAGTTCATGAAGCTATGTGGCACATGTGGAGGCGTTGTCGCAACCTCCTTGTGTCGATTGATCACAGTGACGTGCTACTGCTTCCAGAAGAATGTACTCGTCCTCTCTGAGCCACACTGGCGGTACATGCACGAAGCGAAGATGTGCACGCATGCCACGCACGCACTCATTCCCTCGCACGCACACACGGGTACACAGGGCGACGCATTTTTGTATGAAGATCCACCCCATGTGATAATTTGACGTGTGTAAAGTCCTTCATTTCATTGATGGTCAATTAATACAGCGCATGCAAATTGAGTGGACGTGAGGGCGGAAGAAAGACATTACTACTCCACAGCGCGTATGCGAGTAGTTAAATCATGGGGTGCCAGTACTTTCATTGGTCTCCTTCGTATTTTGTGCCAATTTTTTTCCATATTTGTAAGTAACATAATATTTATGCATGTCATAAAAAGTGGCACAAAAAAAGGGGGCCAATAAACCAGGACGCAGGCAGCATGATCAATTTTTGCCAGGGCTACTGTTGGTGGTCTTTGTCTTTAAATATGGACGGAGTGGAGTAGTACTATCTTTATCTTAGCCTCGTAGGGCTCTCCCAGCGCCTAGGCTCGCCTCCCCGCCTCACCCACCGGATCCCGCCATGGATAATCCCTTAGATCCCAGGATCCCGCGGGCTGCCCTCTCGCTGCGACCCGCAGCAGTACCGCCTTTGAGCGAAACCCACATGTGTTTTAGAGGGGATCCATTGCTCTGGAATCAACGATCGGTGGCGCCGGAGGACATGCCAGGGCTGCGTTTCAGGTGGTGGGCAGCAAGGGCAAATCAGATCGAGGAAGCGTCGCATCGATTGGAGAGAAGTTCCAAGGAGCTGCGCCTGGTGCAGCACAAGGCGGAGGCGCAAGTCAATCTCAGGGGAGAGATGCTGAGGGATGTCAGCATCTGGCAGCATCGCGTTGATTTCGAGCTAGGGCTAATGGCAGAGATCATATTCACGGAGTCGACTGCGGAGGAAAGAACGGGCATGCCTGCGCAATGGCATGAGAAGCCGGTGCAACTGTTCAAATGGGCGGTAGGAGAAGCCAAATCCCGGGACCAGTTGCGGCGCCGCCGCTGGGCATGCATCGTAGGTGAGGTGAGTTGCCCTCCTTTCCCGCCAGCGATGCAGTGACCTAGTCGGTTGCTGCTGCAGTGAACTTGCAACGCTATGTCTGTTTGCAACCTTGACAATCACTCCATCTATATATATTGTTTTCCTGTAAAAAAGACTTGGTAGTTTGGAAAAAGATAGTAATTGATTTATCACTAGTTTTAGAATGCTTGGTTGTGACAATCAACCGAAGCCACAACCGGAAGTCTCCATCGCGTAAGTACTTTACGGTCGTCGGACCCGCGTCTCACCGAAGGGACACGCATCGGCTTGGTCTGACATGCACGACCAATTACATCACTGACTTGTGCAACCGCATTTGAGCAGTGTAGTACTCCCTCTATCTCAGTTTACAAGTCTTGCACGTGTACCTAGGTCGTTAATTTGACAAACTTAATAAGAGGCATACATTACGAAAGGTATATCATTACAAACTTCAAATATTCTATTTGTTAATGATATATTTTTTATGTTAAACAATTTATGTTCTACTAAACTCATCGGGAGTACTTGAAATTTATGTTCCACTAAAATCATCGGGAGCCGTTTTGGGCCTCGGAACCAAAACCATCAATTAATCTTTACCTTGTTCCCATCACATTCCAAAGTACTAGTGGTACAATTAAGTGCAAGTCTGCTCACACCTACCAGTACGTACCAAACCTGAATGTGTTCCCACTATGCAGGTTTTAGTACTAGTGCTAGTACTTAGGTTATAAAAAGGGGAACTACCTAACCGAAAATTACTCTACCTTCCTCCTCATAAGTCCTTCTTCGTCCGTCCTTGCCATGGCCGGTGTGCAGAGCTCTAGGTCAAGAACTATCCGAACTACTCGTAACAAGGGAGCGGCAACCAAGGCTGCGGAAAAAAAGAGGGCTCCCCATGTAACGCCCACGATGCGGCTATATCTCCCACGTGTCGAGGCATGACTTAGAGGCATAACCGCATTGTGGTTTTGTCGCAAGAAGGGTCATCTTCACACAATCCCATGTAATGAACAAGAATGGGATAAAGAGTTGGCTTACAATCGCCACTTCACACAATACATAAATATCATCATACATCATCCAAAATACAATCATATAGACCGACTGCGGTCAAAATCCAGATGAAAATAAGACAACCCCAAATGCTAGAACCCCGATCGTCCCAACTGGGCTCCACTACTGATCATCAGGAAAAGACACATAGTAACGACCACGTTCCTCGTCGAACTCCCACTTGAGATCGATGCCATCATCTGCAATGGCATCGTCGGCACCTGCAACTGTTTTGGTAGAATCTGTGAGTCACGGGAACTCAGCAATCTCACACCCGCGAGATCAAGACTATTTAAGCTTAAAGGGGGAATGGTGCAAAGAGGTGGAGCTGCAGCGGCAAAAGCATATATGGTGGCTAACTTGCGCAAATGAGAGCGAGAAGAGAAGCAACGGAACGGACGTCATCTAGCAATGACCAAGAAGTGATCCTAAACACCTACTTACGTCATTCATAACACAGACCGTGTTCACCTCCCGGACTCCGCCGAGAAGAGACCATCACGGCTACACACGCGGTTGATGTATTTTAATTGGGTCAAGTGACAAGTTATCTACAACCGGACATTAACAAATTCCCATCTGCCTCATAACCGCGGGCACGGCTTTTGAAAGATAATACCCTGCAGGGGTGTCCCAACTTAGCCCATCATAAGCTCTCACGGTCAACGAAGGATAAACCTTCTCCCGGAAAGACCCGATCAGTCTCGGAATCCCGGTTTACAAGACATCTCGACAATGGTAAAACAAGACCAGCAAAGCCCCCGAATGTGCCGACAAATCCCGATAGGAGCTGCACATATCTCGTTCTCAGGGCACAACGGATGAGCCAGACGTCGGGTTGGCATAGACCCTGGTTGCCCAGGGGGCGCCGGACATCGCTCGGTTTGGGCCAGCACTCGAAGGAGCACTGGTCCGGGGGTTTAAAATAAGATGACCCTCGGGCTCGCGAAAACCCGGGGGAAAAGGCTTAGGTAGCAAATGGTAAAACCAAGGTTGGGCCTTGCTAGAGGAGTTTTATTCAAGGCGAACTGTCAAGAGGGTCCCATAAATCACCCGACCGCGTAAGGAACGCAAACTCAAGGAACATAATCCCGGTATAACTGTAACTAGGGCGGCAAGAGTGGAACAAAACACCAGGCATAAGACCGGGCCTTCCACCCTTTACCAAAATATATAGATGCATTAATTAAATAAGAGATATTGTGATATCCCAACATATCCATGTTCCGACATGGAACAAACTTCAACTTCACCTGCAACTAGCAACGCTATAAGAGGGGCTGAGCAAAAGCGGTAACTTAGCCAAACAACGGTTTGCTAGGAAGGGATGGTTAGAGCTGACATGGCTTAAATAGGAGACATGATATAGCAAGTGATAGGTAGCGAGCATGGCAATAGAGCGAACAACTAGCATAGCAAAGATAGAAGTGATTTCGAGGGGTGGTCATCTTGCCTGCAAGATTCTCAGAGTTGTCGAAAGCTTGATCCTCGTAAGCGTACTCGACAGGTTCCTCATTCGCGAACTCGTCTCCCAGCTCTACCCAAGACAAGAACACAAACAAACGGAACCACAATCAACAACGAGAAATGCACAAGCAACATGATGCAAGACATGTATGATATGCGAGATATGATATGCGATGCATATGCGTGCTCCGGAAGGAAAATGATGAACATGGCAGTAGCTTGGCAAACCAAGCATACCACTAGAAAGATGAGATGATTTCGGTCGAAATCGATATAAAGATCACCGGAATCGGATGCACGGTTTGCAAATGGCAAGTAAAACAAGAATGACACGAATCTGCGATTAACAGCATGATAGCACTTAAAATGCAACAAGCAGCAATGCTACAGCACCCCAACATAGCAACAAAGCACACGGAAGTAATTTACAGGAGATTCTTGACAAAAGATGAACACTGAGCTACGGCTAGTTCACAACATATCAAGCTCAAACAAGCATGGCAAAAGTGCAAAAGATTACAGGTTCACAGACTTGGTGAAAAACTGGACATGGCAGAAAACAGCATCAGGTAGCAATGTTCAGAGCACGAAATCAACATGCTACAGGAACTTAACATAGCAAACAAGGCATGGTAGTGTTCTACTAAATGCACATGACAAAAGTCCCATAATAACCATAAGCCAAAAAGGACCAGAAGATACGATGGCAAGCATGTAAACATAGCAAGTTTCGTGATCAGGTTTCAGACTTAGCAGAAAACAGAGCATGGCAGAAATAATAATGTGTAGGCCTCTTTGTGAGCCTGATGCACTCACTACAGAGCAATGCATGACAAACCAAGCATACCTACAGCAAGATGGCATGTTTATGAAGCTAACCATGGCAAGAACAAAAGCATAGCATGTATTGATCAACTACAATAAGCTTGGCAAAAATGCATGTCATGTTAAGAATCTGCCAGAAATATTTTATAGCAAAAGTAGAGCAAGATTGAGTCATGCTATGGCACTCCATAATTGCAAAACATTGCAGTAATGGATCAATTACAACTATAGCTACAAAACATCCTTACTGAATATCTCCAAACTATGCACGGATCTCTCTGTAGAATCAAGTTTACATGGCAACAAAATTACAGCAGACAAGGACTTGAGAGAAATCACCAAGTCCCTGAAATCAGAAATATTACGGGGCCTACTTTGCATGCTTGTGCTAGTCACCCCAGAGATCAAAAAAATACATGGACTACACCACTGGAAATATGGCATGGCATATTTCAAAACACATGTAGAGCTCATGCTCAAAAGATGCACAGATTAAATGATACAAAAATGACAAATCACCAAGTTCTGATAAGAACCAGAGAATAACAGCAACTAGCCCTCTTCCAACGAAGATTTGGGCATCAAGCTGACCTCTAATGAACATGGTGAAATTGAACAAAATGTAGAGCATCACGAGGCGAACAATTTGACATATTACACACACGAATCGGAGCTACATGCAAGAAGTTATAGCATCGGGAACAGGAGCACATGCTGATGAATTCCAGACTTAGAAAAATATTAGGGCGAGAAAAAGTCAACGGAGCTATTACCAGATCCGATCGAGAAACGGCTACAGGAGCTCGTGCTCGTCGGCCGGAGGAGGAGAAGGGACCGGCGGGGCGACGGCCGGCGAGGGGGGACCGGAGGCCGGAGGAGAAGAGGCCGGAGGCGGTCGCCGACGGCGGGGGCGAGGTCGCC